>NC_092416.1:178305536-178630536 GCF_040894005.1 Engystomops pustulosus | reverse complement strand
GTCACCTACACATCCCCCCATAACAGTGTCACCTACACATCTCCCCATAACAGTGTCATCTACACATCCCCCCATAACAGTGTCACCTACACATCCCCCCATAACAGTGTCATCTACACATCCCCCCATAACAGTGTCACCTACACATCCCCCATAACAGTGTCATCTACACATCCCCCATAACAGTGTCACCTACACATCCCCCATAACAGTGTCACCTACACATCCCCCCATAACAGTGTCATCTACACATCCCCCCATAACAGTGTCACCTACACATCCCCCATAACAGTGTCACATACACCTCCCCCATAACAGTGTCACCTACACATCCCCCCATAACAGTGTCACCTACACATCCCCCATAACAGTGTCACCTACACATCCCCCCATAACAGTGTCATCTACACATCCCCCCATAACAGTGTCATCTACACATCCCCCCATAACAGTGTCACCAACACATCCCCCCATAACAGTGTCACCTACACATCCCCCCATAACAGTGTCACCTACACATCCCCCATAACAGTGTCATCTACACATCCCCCCATAAGTGTCATCTACACATCCCCCATAACAGTGTCATCTACACATCCCCCCATAACAGTATCACCTACACATCCCCCCATAACAGTGTCATCTACACATCCCCCCATAACAGTGTCACCTACACATCCCCCATAACTGTCATCTACACATCCCCCCATAACAGTGTCATCTACACATCCCCCATAACAGTGTCATCTACACATCCCCCATAACAGTGTCATCTACACATCCCCCCATAACAGTGTCATCTACACATCCCCCATAACAGTGTCACCTACACATCCCCCCATAACAGTGTCATCTACACATCCCCCCATAACAGTGTCACCTACACATCCCCCATAACAGTGTCACCTACACATCTCCCCATAACAGTGTCCCCCCATAACAGTGTCACCTACACATCTCCCCATAACAGTGTCCCCCCATAAGTGTCACCTACACATCCCCCCCATAACAGTGTCATCTACACCCCCCATAACAGTGTCACCTACACATCCCCAATAACAGTGTCATCTACACATCCCCCCATAACAGTGTCATCTACACATCCCCCATAACAGTGTCATCTACACATCCCCCCATAACAGTGTCACCTACACATCCCCCATAACAGTGTCACCTACACATCCCCCATAACAGTGTCACCTACACATCCCCCATAACGCATCCCCCATAACAGTGTCACCTACACATCCCCCCATAACAGTGTCACCTACACCTCCCCCCCATAACAGTGTCATCTACACATCCCCCCATAACAGTGTCACCTACACATCCCCCATAACAGTGTCATATACACATCCCCCATAACAGTGTCACCTACACATCCCCCATAACAGTGTCACCTACACTTCCCCCCATAACAGTGTCATCTACACATCCCCCATAACAGTGTCACCTACACATCCCCCATAACAGTGTCACCTACACATCCCCCATAACAGTGTCATCTACACATCCCCCATAACAGTGTCACCTACACATCCCCCCATAACAGTGTCATCTACACCCCCCCCATAACAGCGTCACCTACACATCCCCCCATAACAGCGTCACCTACACATCCCCCCATAACAGCGTCACCTACACATCCCCCATAACAATGTCAGCTACACATCCCCCATAACAGTGTCACCTACACATCCCCCATAACAGTGTCACCTACACATCCCCCCATAACAGTGTCACCTACACATCCCCCCATAACACTGTCACCTACACATCCCCCCATAACAGTGTCATCTACACATCCCCCCATAACAATGTCAGCTACACATCCCCCATAACAGTGTCATCTACACATCCCCCATAACAGTGTCATCTCCACTCCCCCCCATAACAGTGTCCTCTACACATCCCCCATAACAGTGTCACCTACACATCCCCCATATCAGTGTCATCTACACATCCCCCATAACAGTGTCACCTACACATCCCCCCATAACAGTGTCATCTACACATCCCCCATAACAATGTCACCTACACATCCCCCATAACAGTGTCACCTACACATCCCCCCATAACAGTGTCATCTACACATCCCCCATAACAGTGTCATCTACACATCCCCCATAACAGTGTCACCTACACATCCCCCCATAACAGTGTCACCTACACATCCCCCCATAACAGTGTCACCTACACATCCCCCCATAACAGTGTCACCTACACATCCCCCATAACAGTGTCACCTACACATCCCCCATAACAGTGTCACCTACACATCCCCCCATAACAGTGTCATCTACACATCCCCCATAACAGTGTCACCTACACATCCCCCCCATAACAGTGTCATCTACACATCCCCCCCATAACAGTGTCACCTACACATCCCCCCATAACAGTGTCACCCACACATCCCCCCATAACAGTGTCATCTACACATCCCCCCATAACAGTGTCACCTACACATCCCCCATAACAGTGTCACCTACACATCCCCCCATAACAGTGTCACCTACACCCCCCCATAACAGTGTCACCTACACCCCCCCATAACAGTTGTTTAGATTTTCTTTCCATCTGTTTAGGGTCGGAGCTGCTTGCCATAGACATACATGGTAGAAGTTGGGGGGATGTGGAGGAAACCCCCAGACCTTGTCCCCTGAGGGGCTGCTGCGCTCAGGGTTGTCCATCTCCCATAGTAGGTGGATGAGGTGGACTGGTCGTCTCAGTCATCATCATCATCTCATTGTTACCCTCTGGATTGGGCTGTGGAGCAGGAGGAGGGGCGAGCGCTGGTCTTACTGGTGGTTTGGATGTAGGTGGTGGTGGGATCTGGCAGCCATGAGGGAAGAGGTAACTAAATATGATCCAGAGGTGAAGAACTTGTAACCTGCCATAAGGTATCCCAGCGGCCATGATGATGGGAACCCTTCCTGCCTCATCATGTGACTGTATGGGGAGGAGTCATGGGCAGGTGTCTGCTGTATAACACATCAGGTGCCGTGAAATAAAAAAAAATCCCAAGTGCGGTGAAATTCACAAAAAACACATTTCAGTAATTTCCTTGTGGGCTGTGCTCATCCTGTGCTCCACATGACACCTCACCTTTATTCTTTGGGGCAATACGATCACAGGGATACTGCATTTATAAAGGTTTTATTAGGTTTTAGTAGATTTTAAAAAATGTAATCTTTTGTACAACATTTTTTTGCATACTTTGCCAAATTCTGAGGCCAATAACTTTTTGACACTTTGGTGTTTGGACCACTTTTAATTTTTTTTAAATATTTTCTTTTTACTATTTTTTCAAACCCTCTGGGGTACTTTAACCCTGCAGGGTCTGATTGCTCATTCTGTGTACTGCAATACTACTGTACAGTAATAGTGATTTTTATGATAACATCTAATAGCTTGTCAGTTACAGGCTATCGGAGATCATTATACATGGCAAGGCTTCATGTCTCTATGAGACTGTAGGCTGCCATGGCCGCTGATCGCCTCCGATGACATCAAGAGGGGCCGCAATCAGATATCCAAAATGGCGGCACCCATCAGAAGGTAAGTTAGGTGCCTTAAGTTAGGTTAACTGCCTTGATTGGTGCCAGCACCCACCGTGGCAGTTTGAGGCGGGTGTCAGCTGTGTTATACAGCTGACACCCGCCATGTATTGAGAGAGTCACCCTTGGAGCTCTCTATATACCCCCTGCAGCACCAGGACCTTATAGTATGTCCTTATGCGCGTAGCAGTTAAAATGTCCATCAATGGTTTCTCTTATTGTCCATTTGTGTCGCATCCTTTAGTCTTCCATTGTTATTGTTCTAGCAAAAAAATAAAAAATATTTATATATATATTTAATATTTTTTCAAAAATTACTAAGTTTGACAAAGTTTCAGCAAAGCAAATCTCCGCTCCAGTCTCCAATCAGAGGCTAAAGCTCTGCTCATCACTGAGGGTGCCTTCACATGTTGAGTTTTGAAGATGCAGTTTTCGATATCTGCTCACCCATCATGATCCACACCTGAAAACTGCATCTGGTAAACTGAAGGTGTGGACACACCCTCAAGAGGACAGACCCCACTCCAGCCTCAGTGGCTCTATTCCATGAGAGTGGAGCGAGCGGTGGCTGGAGGTCAATGGAGCTTCTGTAGTGGGACATCTGCTCATAGGCCAAGTGTCCTCTGATGGTTTGTGTAGACGCTGTTCCATAGCGTAGACTTGGTATGTGATGTCCAGGTTTCCTGGCAGTACCGTATAGATCTATAGGTGCAATCCTGACTGACCACCTAAGTGTGTATTTGGAGATCCAGGAGGGTGCTTAGCATTTATCTTACGATGGTTTAGGACTCTAATCATCCCTAGATTGGAGCTTGAGAATCTTAACATCTGAATTTTCCCCTAATTGCCCAAATTCACAGCTTGCCCCTTCTTGGCAGGGCTGGGACCAGGTATTTTGGTGCACTAGGCAGTCAGGAAAAATTTCACAAGCCCCCCCCCCCTAAAAAAAGGCCAATCCTAAGGGGAAAAATGAAATCCCCCCTTAAAATTCGTAAAAAAAGAAATCTAAGTGGCCAACTGCTATGGGAACAGCTACAATAAGGCCTCCCAGCCGTAAATGGATAGAAAAATATGTTCATCCAGCGAAAATACCTGCAATGCTTATACCAAAAATATAAACCTGTCACAAATGTAGCAAACACATAAATATTTTCCAGCAAGGAATATACCGAACACAAAAATACCAATAACGAGGCCGCACATATAAATATTCAGCATCTATGAATAAATAACATAATATCCTGCACTTATAAATATAGACCAAAGATTTATTTACTACACACATTAATATATACCAGCATTACATGTACTACACACATCAATACATAACAGCATTATATATAATACACACATAAATATATACCAGCATTACATGTACTGCACACATCAATATGTACCAGCATTACATATACTACACACATCAATATATAACAGCATTACATACACTACACACATCAATGTATACCAGCATTACATACACTACACACATCAATGTATACCAGCATTACATATATACTACACACATCAATATATACCAGCATTACATGTACTGCATATCTGGACTGCACTCAGGCACAGACACCACTTACTGTTAGGCTGTAGGTGTCTCCTATGTTTGTGGCACTCTTGTCCATCTAGTTCTTCTTCCTTATAGTTCCCTCATTGTTGCCAATACTTTTCCATCAGGTAGAGAATATCATAGAAACTTCTCCAGGCCATGATTTAACTTTGTGAATTTGCTCCCTGGGTGACTGAGGCCTCCAAACTCCATCCCTAGAAAAATCACAAAAAAGTGATCCCTAAATATATTTTGATATATACTATCATATAAATTCCCACTCATAAATTCGGTAGCCCCATCATATGCCCCCAGTATATATGTAGTCAACCAAACTCCCCCATTATTTAGGTAGCCCAAATCCCCAGTATATTGTCTGCCCTTGCCCTCAGTATATAGCCAGCCCACTCCAGTATATAGCCAGCCCATGCTCCCCAGTATATAGCCAGCCCTGACCCCAGTATATAGCTAGCCCTGCCCCCAGTATATAACTAGCCCCTGCCCCCAGTATATAGCTAGCTCCTGCCCCCTGTAAATAGCCAGCCTTTGCCCCAGCATATAGCTAGCCTGTGCCCCAATTTATAGCCAGCCTATGCCACAGTATTTAGCCACTCCTTGGCCTTGTATATAGCAGCCATGCCCACCAGTATATATGTAGTCCAGCACACTCCCCCAGTATATAGGTAGCACAAGACCCATGTAAATAGCCCACCCTTGCCCTTAGGTTATAGCCAGCACATGCCCCTCAGTATATAACAATCTCACAGTATGTAGCCACCCAACTCCCAGTATATAGCTAACCTCTGCCCCAGTATATAGCTATCCCCTCTATATAGCCAGCATCTGCCCCAGTATATAGCTAGCCCATGCCCCAGTATATAGCCTGCCAATGCCCCAGTAAATAGTCAGCCCACACTACAGTATATAGCCATTCCTTGCTATATACTCCTACTGCATATAGCAGCCTATATCCACTGGTATATATGTAGTCAAGTACACTCCCCCAGTATATAGCTAGCTCAAGACCCAGGAATATAGCCCACTCCTTCACTCAGTATAAAGCCAGCCCACCCCAGTATATAGCAAGTCTTCACTATATAGCCACCCAACTCCCAGTATATAGCCAGCCAACTCCCAGAATATAGCCAACCCATGCCCCCAGTATATAGCCTGCCCTTGCCCAGAGTATATGGTCAGCCCTTGCCCCCAGTATATAGCCATCCAGCCCCTAGTATATAGCCAGCACTGCCTAAGTATATAGCTAGCCCCTGCCCCAGTATATATGTAGCCCCTCCTCCCATATATGTAGCAAGCTCCCAGTATATAGCCACCCAACTCCCAGTATATAGCTAGCACATGCCACCAGTATATAGCCTTCCCTTGGCCCAAAAATATAGCTAGCCCCTGTATATAGCTAGCACCTGCTCCCAGTATATATCTTGCCTCTGCCCCCAGTATATAGCTAGCCCCTACCTCAGTATATAGCTAGACTCTGCCCCTAGTATATAGCTAGCCCATGCCCCAGTATATAGCCTGCTCATTCCCAGTATATAGCCAACCTATGCCACAGTACATAGCCAGCCCTTGGCCCTGTATATAGCCAGCCCATGCCCCCCAGTATATAGCCAGCCAATGCCCCTTAGTTTATAGCCAGGCCACTAGTATGTAACCAGCATACTATGCCCCCAGCATATGGCCAACCAGCCCCCTGCCCCTCACTATATAGGAGACCATGCCCCCAGTATAAAGCCAACCAGTCCCCTGCCCCTCAGTATATATCCAGCCCACAAGCCCCCAGTATATAGCCAGCCCCATAGTATGTAGCCAGCCACCTGCCCCAGTATATAGCCAGCCCCTGATATATCATCAGCAATTACACCCTGTATATTGCCAGCCAGACCCATAGTATTTCGCCAGCCCCTGCCCCCTGTCCTGAGTATATATCCAGTCCCTGCAAAAAATTAATACTTAGGTACCTTCACTCCATGCAACTGTCTTCTCCTGCATTGTTGTCTTCCACACATAGGATGCCTGTGTCATCTTACTATATGACCCAGACGTCACTGTTGCCTAAGCAATGATGTTGGAAGCACCGTGCCTGGGGCATAGAGGGCGCTGTCTTGTCCAGTACCCAGCGATATGTGTATATTCCAGGGTGGAAGGCAAGGGTGGTGCCCAAGGCGATCGTATACCCTTCATCGCGGCTTTGCTTCTTGGACTTCCTATGTGGAGGAGTGGAAGTCACCTGAAGATGAATGAATGTAATGTTATGATGACTTGCTGAACCAGAACTAAAGCAAACATCAGGGGTGCATGAAGCCACTCACATAGCGCTGTTCTCTGGCACTAATTATAGCACAGCGTCACCCGGTGCAAGATATGTACAGCTGAGACTAGCATTCTAGCTACGTGGTGACCTGATTATTTTATCTATATTAATGGATTTTAGGTAAATGTGTCCTCCTGGATGATGAAAAAGTTTATTTTCTATTTTGCATTTGCTATTCAGAGAATTTCCCACATCCCTAAACCCCCAACAATCTCTGATGTCCTTTCTGTTCCCAAAGAGTCCTCCATCCCTGAAGTTCCCTCCACCCCTGAAGTTCCCTCCACCCCTGAAGTTCCCTCCATCCCTGAAGTTCCCTCCATCCCTGAAGTTCCCTCCATCCCTGAAGTTCCCTCCATCCCTGAAGTTCCCTCCATCCCTGAAGTTCCCCCCATCCCTGAAGTTCCCTCCATCCCTGAAGTTCCCTCCATCCATGAAGTCCCCTCCATTCTTGAAGTACCCTCCATTCTTGAAGTACCCTCCATTCTTGAAGTCCCCTCCATCCATGAAGTCCCATCCATTCCTGAAGTTCCCTACACTCCTGAAGTTCCCTCCATCCATGAAGTCCCCTCCATCCATGAAGTACCCTCCATCCATGAAGTCCCCTCCATTCCTGAAGTACCCTCCATCCATGAAGTTCCCTCCATTCCTGAAGTTTCCTCCATTCCTGAAGTCCCCTCCATTCCTGAAGTCCTCTCCACTCCTGAAGTCCCCTCCATCCATGAAGTCCTCTCCATTCCTGAAATCCTCTCCATCCCTGAAGTTCACTCCATTCCTGAAGTCCTCTCCATCCCTGAAGTTCTCTCCATCCATGAAGTTCCCTCCATCCATGAAGTTCCCTCCATCCATGAAGTTCCCTCCATCCCTAAAGTCCTCTCCATCCCTAAAGTCCTCTCCATCCCTAAAGTCCTCTCCATCCCTAAAGTCCTCTCCATCCCTAAAGTCCTCTCCATCCCTAAAGTCCTCTCCATCCCTAAAGTTCCCTCCATCCCTAAAGTTCCCTCCATCCCTAAAGTTCCCTCCATCCCTAAAGTTCCCTCCATCCCTAAAGTCCTCTCCATCCCTAAAGTCCTCTCCATCCCTAAAGTTCCTTCCATCCCTAAAGTTCCTTCCATCCCTAAAATTCCCTCCATCCCTAAAGTTCCCTCCATCACTAAAGTTCCCTCCAGCCCTAAAGTTCCCTCCATCCCTAAAGTTCCCTCCATCCCTAAAGTTCCCTCCATCCCTAAAGTCCTCTCCATCCCTAAAGTCCTCTCCATCCCTAAAATTCCCTCCATCCCTAAAGTTCCCTCCATCACTAAAGTTCCCTCCATCCCTAAAGTTCCCTCCAGCCCTAAAGTTCCCTCCATCCCTAAAGTTCCCTTCATCCCTGAAGTCCCCTCCATCCCTGAAGTTCCCTCCATCCCTGAAGTCCTCTCCATTCCTGAAGTCCTCTCCACTCTTGAAGTTCCCTCCACTCCTGAAGTTCCCTCCATCCCTGAAGTCCCCTCCATCCCTGAAGTCCCCTCCATCCCTGAAGTTCCCTCCATCCCTGAAGTTCCCTCCATCCATGAAGTACCCTCCATTCTTGAAGTACCCTCCATTCTTGAAGTACCCTCCATTCTTGAAGTACCCTCTATTCTTGAAGTCCCCTCCATCCATGAAGTCCCATCCATTCCTGAAGTTCCCTCCACTCCTGAAGTTCCCTCCACTCCTGAAGTTCCTTCCATCCATGAAGTCCCCTCCATCCATGAAGTACCCTCCATCCATGAAGTCCCCTCCATTCCTGAAGTACCCTCCATCCATGAAGTTCCCTCCATTCCTGAAGTTTCCTCCATTCCTGAAGTCCCCTCCATTCCTGAAGTCCTCTCCACTCCTGAAGTCCCCTCCATCCATGAAGTTCTCTCCATTCCTGGAGTCCTCTCCATTCCTGAAGTCCTCTCCATCCCTGAAGTTCACTCCATTCCTGAAGTCCTCTCCATCCCTGAAGTTCTCTCCATCCCTGAAGTTCCCTCCATCCCTGTAGTCCTCTCCATCCCTAAAGTCCCCTCCATCCCAAAAGTTCCCTCCATCCCTAAAGTTCCCTCCATCCCTAAAGTTCCCTCCATCCCTACAGTTCCCTCCATCCCTAAAGTCCTCTCCATCCCTAAAGTCCTCTCCATCCCTAAAGTTCCCTCCATCCCTAAAGTTCCCTCCATCCCTAAAGTTCCCTTCATCCCTAAAGTTCCCTCCATCTCTAAAGTTCCCTCCATCCCTAAAGTTCCCTCCATCCCTGAAGTCCCCTCCATCCCTGAAGTCCCCTCCATCCCTGAAGTTCCCTCCATCCCTGAAGTCCTCTCCATCCCTGAAGTCCCCTCCATCCCTGAAGTCCCCTCCATCCCTGAAGTCCCCTCCATCCCTGAAGTCCCCTCCATCCCTGAAGTTCCCTCCATCCCTGAAGTCCTCTCCATCTCTAAAGTTCCCACCATCCCTGAAGTTCCCTCCACCCCTAAAGTCCCCTCCATCCCTGAAGTCCCCTCCATTCCTGAAGTTCCCTCCATCCCTGAAGTTCCCTCCATCCCTAAAGTCCTCTCCATCTCTAAAGTTCCCACCATCCCTGAAGTTCCCTCCATCCCTGAAGTCCCCTCCATCCCTGAAGTCCCCTCCATCCCTGAAGTCCCCTCCATCCCTGAAGTCCCCTCCATCCCTGAAGTCCCCTCCATCCCTGAAGTTCCCTCCATCCCTGAAGTTCCCTTCATCCCTGAAGTTCCCCCCATCCCTGAAGTTCCCTCCATTCCTGAAGTTCCCTCCATCCCTGAAGTTCCCTCCATCCATGAAGTACCCTCCATTCTTGAAGTACCCTCCATCCTTGAAGTCCCCTCCATCCATGAAGTCCCATCCATTCCTGAAGTTCCCTCCACTCCTGAAGTTCCCTTCATCCATGAAGTCCCCTCCATCCATGAAGTACCCTCCATCCATGAAGTCCCCTCCATTCCTGAAGTACCCTCCATCCATGAAGTTCCATCCATGAAGTCCCCTCCACTCCTGAAGTTCCCTCCATCCCTAAAGTTCCCTCCATCCCTAAAGTTCCCTTCATCCCTAAAGTTCCCTCCATCTCTAAAGTTCCCTCCATCCCTAAAGTTCCCTCCATCCCTAAAGTTCCCTTCATCCCTAAAGTTCCCTCCATCTCTAAAGTTCCCTCCATCCCTAAAGTTCCCTCCATCCCTGAAGTCCCCTCCATCCCTGAAGTTCCCTCCATCCCTGAAGTCCTCTCCATCCCTGAAGTCCCCTCCATCCCTGAAGTCCCCTCCATCCCTGAAGTCCCCTCCATCCCTGAAGTTCCCTCCATCCCTGAAGTTCCCTCCATCCCTGAAGTCCTCTCCATCTCTAAAGTTCCAACCATCCCTGAAGTTCCCTCCACCCCTAAAGTCCCCTCCATCCCTGAAGTCCCCTCCATTCCTGAAGTTCCCTCCATCCCTGAAGTTCCCTCCATCCCTAAAGTCCTCTCCATCTCTAAAGTTCCCACCATCCCTGAAGTTCCCTCCATCCCTGAAGTCCCCTCCATCCCTGAAGTCCCCTTCATCCCTGAAGTCCCCTCCATCCCTGAAGTCCCCTCCATCCCTGAAGTTCCCTCCATCCCTGAAGTTCCCTTCATCCCTGAAGTTCCCCCCATCCCTGAAGTTCCCTCCATTCCTGAAGTTCCCTCCATCCCTGAAGTTCCCTCCATCCATGAAGTACCCTCCATTCTTGAAGTACCCTCCATCCTTGAAGTACCCTCCATCCTTGAAGTCCCCTCCATCCATGAAGTCCCATCCATTCCTGAAGTTCCCTCCACTCCTGAAGTTCCCTTCATCCATGAAGTCCCCTCCATCCATGAAGTACCCTCCATCCATGAAGTCCCCTCCATTCCTGAAGTACCCTCCATCCATGAAGTTCCCTCCATCCATGAAGTCCCATCCATGAAGTCCCCTCCACTCCTGAAGTTCCCTCCATCCATGAAGTCCCCTCCACTCCTGAAGTTCCCTCCATCCATGAAGTCCCCTCCATCCATGAAGTCCCCTCCATCCATGAATTACCCTCCATCCATGAAGTCCCCTCCATTCCTGAAGTACCCTCCATCCATGAAGTTCCCTCCATCCATGAAGTCCCATCCATGAAGTCCCCTCCATCCATGAAGTACCCTCCATCCATGAAGTCCCCTCCATTCCTGAAGTACCCTCCATCCATGAAGTTCCCTCCATTCCTGAAGTTTCCTCCATTCCTGAAGTCCCCTCCATTCCTGAAGTCCTCTCCATCCATGAAGTCCTCTCCATTCCTGAAGTCCTCTCCATTCCTGAAATCCTCTCCATCCCTGAAGTTCACTCCATTCCTGAAGTCCTCTCCATCCCTGAAGTCCTCTCCATCCCTGAAGTTCTCTCCATCCCTGAAGTTCCCTCCATCCCTAAAGTCCTCTCCATCCCTAAAGTCCTCTCCATCCCTAAAGTTCCCTCCATCCCTAAAGTTCCCTCCATCCCTAAAGTTCCCTCCATCCCTAAAGTTCCCTCCATCCCTAAAGTCCTCTCCATCCCTAAAGTCCTCTCCATCCCTAAAGTTCCCTCCATCCCTAAAGTTCCCTCCATCCCTAAAGTTCCCTCCATCCCTAAAGTTCCCTCCATCCCTAAAGTTCCCTCCATCCCTGAAGTCCCCTCCATCCCTGAAGTTCCCTCCATCCCTGAAGTTCCCTCCATCCCTGAAGTCCCCTCCATCCCTGAAGTTCCCTCCATCCCTGAAGTCCTCTCCATCCCTGAAGTCCCCTCCATCCCTGAAGTCCCCTCCATCCCTGAAGTCCCCTCCATCCCTGAAGTCCCCTCCACCAGATACATCAAGGGGCTTACACAGCGGGGCGGCGCAGCCACTTGGTAAAAGTACACCAGGTCTGACCTGGCATTGTTGGCGTAAAAACCTGTGAACTTAAGTTTGCCGTTTTTTTAAAAGTACGCAGTCACGGCCAAAAACGCCCCGTGCCCACCCACTCCATCAGTAGCTGCACCTCACTATGTCCCCTCCACACACATAAGCCATTTTTTTTTAAAAAAAAGAGCATTAGGAGCTAAAAAAGAGTGGATCCAGCCAGAGGGGGCACCCACCAGCAGGTAAGTACTTGGTTTATAACCCTTCATCCTGGTCACTGGCATACTTGGAAATTTGTGTGGTCCTGGAAGAGAAGTATAAAAGTAGCCCCATGTTTTGGTGGAGCAAAGCAATGACATTTGTTGGTAGATGCCTTAAAGCAAAACAACAATTCTTTGCCAGTAACCATGGCTAATATGGCTACTGGTTATGTACAAGAATATAACTACTATAATACTGCCCCTTATGTACAAGAATATAACTATTATAATACTGCCCCCTATGTACAAGTATATAACTACTATAATACTGCCCCCTACGTACAAGAATATAACTACTATAATACTGCCCCCTATGTGCAAGTATATAAGTACTATAATACTGCCCCCTATGTACAAATATATAACTACTATAATACTGCCCCTTATGTACCAGAATATAACTACTATAATACTGCCCCCTATGTACAGGAATATAACTACTATAATACTGCCCCCTATGTACAAGAATATAACTACTATAATACTGCCCCCTATGTGCAAGAATATAACTACTATAATACTGCCCCCTATGTACAAGAATATAACTACTATAATACTGCCCCCTATGTACAAGAATATAATTACTATAATACTGCCCCCTATGTACAAGAATATAACTACTATAATACTGCCCCCTTTGTACAAGAATATAACTACTATAATACTGCCCCCTATGTACAAGAATATAACTACTATAATACTGCCCCCTATGTACAGGAATATAACTACTATAATACTGCCCCCTATGTACAAGAATATACTACTATAATACTGCCCCCTATGTACAAGAATAAAACTACTATGATACTGCCCCTATGTACAAGAATATAACTACTATAATCCTGCCTCCTAGAGGTGAGGTTGTGCGTGGTTTGAGCTCCTGAACTCTCTCAATGTCTGGAGCTAGCCCAGGGCGGGGCCACCCTGGGTGGGGAAGCTCCCCATGCAAGGCCCAGGCTCCAAGGCCTAATCCAGCACACCAGCAAGCTAAAGAAAGGGAAGAAAATCCCAAAGTTTCTCAGAATGTAAGCAGTGTCAGCAGTCATGTAAAGAAAGTCTGTGTGGAAAAAGATGCAGCAAAAAGCAAGACCCTGGTGAAACAAGCTGCCAGTGTGGGATCACCTGTGAGCAAAAGCAGAATGTTGGAAAGTCCAAAAGCAAGTCCTATGCAGAGTGTGCAGCAGCCTCCATCCCAGGCCTCAGGTGGACAATCCACCTCCACCCCGGGCAGGCAGAGGAGGACATCTCTGGAGAGGCAGACAATCCAGGAGAACCTGAAGCAGCGAGTTGTGTTACCAGCTGAGCGCACCAGGTCTGGGGGAATGCAGGCTGGGAAGGAGATGCAAGGCGGCCATGAGGAAAGACCCAAAGGTGCGACCAGTGTGATACCTGCAAGACATCTGGGACCCAGTCACCCATCAGGAGATTGTGCCCCAAGAGCAGTAACATCCACCGTGGAACTCCAGGATTCTCAGGACTTTGTGCAAAAATCACAGAGTTTGGTGCAAGGGAAGAGCGGTGGTAGTGCACCTAGAGGAAGCATCACAGTGAGCAAGCCGGAACAACACCCCAGCAGCAAACTGCAGCCCCCAGAGCCATCACCTGAGCTGCAGCCCCCAGAGCCATCACCGGAGCTCCAGCTGGCCGGGCAGATCCCAGCACTGGTGAGAAAGATGCAAGCCTTGAAAAAACAAAAGCTGTACCTGCAGAAACAGATTGATTGTACGTATATGCTAAAGGCAGCGAACCCAGGGAAGCAGAACCTGCTGAACAACAAGCTGGACTCACTGGCCAAACAGCTTTCTGATACTGTGCGGGAGATGGAGGCCACTATTGAGCAGATGGGACCAGTGGGAGAGACCTTCAGGAACCAGCAGAGGTTTGAGGGAGACAAGGCCTCATCATCCAGGTGTGAGACCCCACAGCCCCATGTGAGACCCATTCTGCAGCCAGCTACACTGCCTTTTGAGGAGGGAGAAGTTTACAAAAAGAGGCAACAACAGCCAAGTCCTGCAGCAGCTACAAGTAAGGTACTACAAGTCCCAGCAGTCCCTAAAGAGGTACTACAAATCCCAGCAGTCAGACCTGATATCAGCAGTGAAGTGGAGGAGGCACCACAAGTCCCAGGAGACAGCACACTGCAGGAGGACTCTGGACTCATACCTGAAGGTAACACTGTAGCTGCACCCCAAGGTATACCTGAGCAGGACTGTGAGGTGCAGGATACATCTGAGCAGGACATTCAGGGCTGTGATCAGCAGTCCTGCAGTAATGATGATAATGTTGCTGATATGCCTGATATTGCTGATGTCTCTGTTGTTGCTATTTCTGATGTTTCTGTGTGTGATAATGTCCCAGCTGAGGAGTCATCCCAGGTACAATCTAGGGCAGCTGGTGACACAGAGAGCCCCGATGTTGTGGAGGGTGCGGGACAGTCAACAGCTGAGGAGTTCCCCCCACTAGTCACACCACAGACAGCAGAGCCCCATGGTCCGGGTGGTCAGCAGGCCCATGGAACGGGTGGTCAGCAGCCCCATGGTCAGGGTGGTCAGGAGCCCCATGGTCCGGGTGGTCAGCAAGGCCCTAGTGCAGATGGTCCACAGCCCACACACCCCCACAGCAGGACAGGGGTCAGTCATCAGGGAATGCGTGGAGTCGGGGTTCCCCATTTTTCTCCTCTAGCACCCATTACACCGGCCAGGCCTTCAAGAGGAGGAATGTTGTCAGGTTTAGGCATAGAGGGGCTAAGGAGGATCTACCTGACAGGAGGCACGTGGTCAGGGACATGTTGTGCACCCAGATGGGTTTCCAGCCAGCCGACATCCTGGCCGTAATAAATCTTCCTGATAGACAGGGGTATGACATTAGCTTCAAGCTGATGTCTAATCTGGACCGGTTCTGGGCTCAACAACCCCGCTACAGAGATACTGAGGGGTGGAACAAGTTTAGTTTCATTCCCATATCCAAACTAGATACAGCGATTGTCACCATCCTGTTCTGGAATGAGTCTGTCCCCCCTCAGGACATCGTTATCTGGCTCAAGAGACATTGTACCCTCATGTCAGACATGACCAAGACCAGGGATGAGGATGGGATCAGGACCGGGGGGTGGAGGGTCCTGGTTAAATTACATCAGAACCAGAACATCACCCATCACCTCCCCAACTCCTTCTTTATCGGCAGAGAGAAGGGTGTATGCTTTTATGTTGGTCAGCCCAGGTTATGTTTTAAGTGTGGGAGATCTGGTCACAATGCGAGTAACTGCACCACAGTGAAGTGCACCCTGTGCGGGGACCTCGGCCATGTGAGCACCAACTGCAAGACCATCAGATGCAACCTTTGTGGTCAAATCGGTCACCCCCACAGGGACTGTCCTGAAGCCTGGCACAACATCTGTAGGGACCTCCCTGATGAAGAACTGATGGAAGGGGCAGATTTACCAGAGGAGGAGCAGGAGGAGGAGGCCCTATTATCAGGGTCAGTGTGTACTGTTCCAGAGACCCCAGATATTAGTGGTGCTGCCCCAGACCACCCAGACACAGGTAATATTGAGGGGGACATGGAGGTAGTGGAGCAGCCAGTGCCTGTCCCTTCCGTTGCCCCAGCACCTGCCACCAAAGAAAATAGTGGTGTTAAAAAGAGAAAAAAGGACAAGAGCACCAGGAAACCTGAGAGTGCATGGACCACTGTTAAAAAACCCTCAAAAATGCAAGTGCAGAGTCAGGCTGATGTCACTGTGACTACTAACAGGTACAGTGTACTGTCTGAGTCAGATGGGGAGGAGGAGATTGAGAGAGAACTGAAACGTATGATGGAGGAATATGATGACGACCCAGGGGGGGATCCTCCCACAAAAAGGAAACCCCTTAATGCTGAATCTCAGTCAGTTTGGGATATGGAAGCCGGTAGTCAGGAAGACAACTCTGACTCTGACTTATGATGATGGGGATGGTCTTTCTATTTCTTCTCCTGATGGCAGGCTTCCATCTTACTGTGGTCACCAGCAATGTGAATAGTATTAGGGCTAGAAGGACCAGACATGTTGTATATGAACATCTGAAATATCTCAATGCCAATGTGTTTTTCTTGCAGGAGACACGATTAAACACCTTGGGTCTCATACGAGAGGCGGAGAGAGATTGGCAGTCTGGTCCTTCCTTTTGGTCGCTGGCTGTGGAGCCTTATGCCGGAGTCTCCATCTTGTTTAACACCCACAATGTCACCGTCCACAGACTCACCGAGGTATCGATGGGACGGTGCCTGCTGCTAGAGGTCACCATCAGAGGCAGACGACTCCGGCTCCTTAACATCTATGGCCCACAGACAGTGACCGAAAGGACTCAGCTTTTTAATGATGTGAAGCCTTATCTGTTCACATCAATTCCTGTCATCATGGCTGGGGACTTTAATGCCACCACTACCACCAGGGACAGGAACAGTAGGCCCCTTACCAGGGACTGTAAGGTCCTAAATAATATAATTCAGCAGGCTGGCCTGTCTGATGTTTTTGTACAGGGTGGTAGGAGTCCTAAGTTTACCTACACCTGTGCAGGATGAAGCAGTAGGATAGATCTCGCTCTGGTGAGTCCTACTGAAGCCATCAGTGAGAGAACGGAAAGAAATGTCCCATATTCGGATCACTTGGCC
This sequence comes from Engystomops pustulosus, assembly GCF_040894005.1. NCBI lineage: Eukaryota > Metazoa > Chordata > Amphibia > Anura > Leptodactylidae > Engystomops > Engystomops pustulosus. Next base: position 178,613,337 of record NC_092416.1, on the reverse strand, counting down.
TTATACTTTTGCTTGGGTGCCACTAAGTATCCTGATGTTGGTAGAGGGCTATGGAGACTTAATTGTAGTCTACTAGATGATAACTCTGTACAGGAATATATTTACTCTTTTTTCCAAAATCAACTTGACAGAGTGGATTTTTACAATAACATGGCTGACTGGTGGGAGGACGTCAAGGAGGAGATCCGGTCCCTCTTGCAGAGACTGTCAATTAAGAAGGGGAGAAGTAAGTACAGCCAGTATCTGAGACTGCGTAAAGAATTGGAGTCACTCTATTCGGCGGGTGGGGATGACCAACAAAGGATTGACCGGCTGAAATCTGAGATAAGGCAGTATCAGTACAGTAGGTATACCTCCCTGGTAGTGGAAAGGGACTATGGCACCCGAGGGGCACCTGATCCATTTGAGAATTGCCGGGAGCGTGTGGAGAAAAAACTGATCGCAGGTCTCACTGACTCCCAGGGTGTTTTACAAGAGTCTCGGGAGGGAATCCTGGGGGTGGTGAGATCGTACTATACTGACTTGTTTCAGAAGAAAGCTTTGGATAAGGAAAAAGTGACCCAATTCTTGGAGGCAACTCCAGGCCCTGATACTAGAGAATTGGACTTTTCTCCTTTGACAGCAGGAATAACGGTGGAGGAGATAAAAGAGGCCATTGATAAGTTAAATCTGAAGAAGGCACCAGGTCCTGACGGTATTGCAGCAGAATTTTATAAGAAGTTCAGAGACCTCTTAGCTCTAATCCTTGTGGATGTTTACAGAAATTGTCTAGAAAATCACCTGATGCCTCCATCCATGAGAGTGTCCTCCCTTATTCTGCTGTCCAAAGGTAAGGAGCCTAGTGACATCAAGAACTGGAGGCCGATCGCCCTCTTGAATGTTGATAGGAAGATTTTGGCAAAAATCCTCTTCTCTAGATTAGTCTGTTTGTCCCCGGCACTGTTGGCAGGCTCTCAGTACGGCACAGCAAGAGGGCGGAACATCTCTGGAGCAGTCATCTCGATAAGGGAGATGTTTGAGAGATGTAAAGCTCTGAGTTGTGGGAGATATGTTGTAGGTCTGGACCAGGCTAAAGCCTTTGACAGGGTTGATCACGATTATCTATGGGCAACTTTATCAAAGTACGGTATTCCGGGACAATTTATAGATTGGCTGAGAACTTTGTATAGAGAGGCAAAGAGCTTTCCTCTGATCAATGGTTGGCAGGGGGACACTTTCAGGGTAGAGGCGGGGGTGCGACAAGGTTGTCCCCTGAGTCCACTGCTGTATGTGTTTGCTATCGATCCATTCCTGAGATCACTGCAGCAGTGTGATTTTCAGGGGGTGCCGGTCCCCCATTGCTTGCCCCTGGATGTTGTTGCCTACGCGGATGATGTGACTGTGGTGATATCTGAGCCTCGTGAGGTGGAGATGTTGTCTGCAGCCATCAGAAGTTACTCAGAGGCCTCCGGGTCTTTGGTCAACCTTGAGAAGAGTCAAGCTTTCTGGACATTGGATGCTGCTCCTGGCTTTGATCTGCCACAGTTCGCAAAGGCCTCCACCCATATTAAAATTCTTGGGGTTAAATTTGGGAGGGAAGATAATTCCACACTAAATTGGGAAGAGAAGTTGGAAGCCGGAAATGTAAAGGTTCAGCGATGGAAGAACTGGAGGCTGACCTATAGAGAAAGGGTTACTCTGCTGAAGACTTACCTGGTCCCTGTCTTCCTCTACGTCTCTGTCGTCTTTCCTTTGCCAGAATCTTTCTCCGCTAGGCTCTTTAGCCTGTTCTTCCAGCTTTTATGGGGGAACAGGTTGAACCCAGTAAAAAGAGGGATCACCTACCTGCAGAGGAGAGAGGGTGGGCTGGATATGTTAAATCCAAGGGTTTTCTTTGACTCCATGTTTCTGAAAGTTAATTTTGGTTGCCTGGACTCAAATAATGGTCTCCTGTGGGTAAGTAGTGTCAGGGACTGGATATTGCCTTTTGCAGAGTCTTGGATGCGAGGCGGCAGTCTCAAGAGGGGCCGATGGACTCCTGGCTTCCTCCCCCAGTATCTGGAGTATGGGATACGGTGTTTAAGGAAATGGGGGATAGATAAGTCTTTTATTGAGAGTAATACCAGGAAAGATCTGTACTCCAGAGTCTGTAGGACCTTCTATTGCTTACAGCTGGCACTCCCAGACTGTCCAACCACCACCCTACAGGACAGTCTGAGGTTCTTGAATGGTCGGAGGCTTCCTCATAAGTTCGGTGACATTGCCTGGCTCTCATTACAGGGGAAGCTCTTTGTAAGGAGAAATCTTAAGTTCCTGAGTGTGGCAGACCGTATGTGTCCCCTCGGGTGTCAGACAGAGGAGACTATGGTCCATTTTATATCTGAGTGCTGGGGTGGACGGAACATCTGGCATGAAATATCCACCAAGATAAGAATCCCATCACTGCAGTCCCTCAGGTACCCAGATATCCTCTATGGTGTGACACCTAATGTACATAACATTAACCAGGAGACCATGTACATAGTGATCCAGGTCATCAAGTATTACCACTGGCACATGAGAACCAGAGTGTCCATACATAGCGAGCCATTCCATCATAATAAGGCCATAAGCCTCATCATGTCTGAGCTCAGGTGGATCCGGTCATTAGAGGTCAGGAAAAAGGGGCAGAATATAAGTCTCTGGAGGAACATCCATCTAGAATGAAATATGTCTGATTATATAATGTGGATGCATTTGTTTTCTTATGTTTTTTCTTTGTTTTCCCTTCAGCCAAAATGGACTCTTAAGTTACATTTAATATAAATTTTATTGTTTGAACATGTATGATTTATACTGAATGATCTATTATTTATTTTGATGGAAAAGTATTTCTGTATTTATGTTTGTTTTATACTAATAAAAATTGCCCCCTATGTACAGGAATATAACTACTATAATACTGCCCCCTATGTACAAGAATATAACTACAATAATACTGCCCCCTATGTGCAAGAATATAACTACTATAACACTGCCCCCTATGTACAAGAATATAACTACTATAATACTGCCCCCTATATACAAGAATATAACTACTATAATACTGCCCGCTATGTACAGGAATATAACTACTATAATTCTACCCCCTATGTACAAGCATATAACTACTATAATACTGGCCCTATGTACAAGAATATAACTACTATAATACTGCCCCCTATGTACAGGAATATAACTACTATAATACTACCCCCTATGTACAAGAACATAACTACTATAATACTGCCCCTTGTGTACAAGAATATAACGACTATAATACTGCCCCCTATGTACAAGAATATAACTACTATAATACTGCCCCTATATACAAGAATATAACTACTATAATACTGTCCCCTATGTACAAGAATATAACTACTATAATACTGTCCCCTATGAACAAGAATATAACGACTATAATACTGCCCCCTATGTACAAGAATATAACTACTATAATACTGTCCCCTATGAACAAGAATATAACGACTATAATACTGCCCCCTATGTACAAGAATATAACTACTATAATACTGCCCCCTATGTACAAAAATATAACTACTATAATACTGCCCATATGTACAAGAATATAACTACTATAATACTGTCCCCTATGAACAGGAATATAACTACTATAATACTGCCCCCTATGTACAAGAATATAACTACTATAATACTTTCCCCTATGTACAAGAATATAACTACTATAATACTGCCCCCTATGTACAAGAATATAACTACTATAATACTGCCCCCTATGTAAAAGAATAAAACTACTATAATACTGCCCCCTATGTACAGGAATATAACTACTATAATACTGCCCCCTATGTACAAGAATATAATTACTATATTACTGCCCCCTATGTACAAGACTATAACTACTATAATTCTGCCCCCTATGTACCAGAATATAACTCCTATAATACTGCCCCTATATACAAGAATATAACTACTATAATACTGCCCCCTATGTACAAGAATATAACGACTATAATACTGCCCCTTATGTACAAGAATATAACTACTATAATACTGCCCTCTATGTACAGGAATATAACTACTATAATACTGCCCCTTGTGTACAAGAATATAACTACTATAATACTGTCCCCTATATATAAGAATATAACTAATATAATACTGCCCCCTATGTACAAGAATATAACGACTATAATACTGCCCCCTATGTACAAGAATATAACTACTATAATACTGTCCCCTATGAACAAGAATATAACGACTATAATACTGCCCCCTATGTACAAGAATATAACTACTATAATACTGTCCCCTATGAACAAGAATATAACGACTATAATACTGCCCCCTATGTACAAGAATATAACTACTATAATACTGCCCCCTATGTACAAAAATATAACTACTATAATACTGCCTATATGTACAAGAATATAACTACTATAATACTGTCCCCTATGAACAGGAATATAACTACTATAATACTGCCCCCTATGTACAAGAATATAACTACTATAATACTTTCCCCTATGTACAAGAATATAACTACTATAATACTGCCCCCTATGTACAAGAATATAACTACTATAATACTGCCCCCTATGTAAAAGAATAAAACTACTATAATACTGCCCCCTATGTACAGGAATATAACTACTATAATACTGCCCCCTATGTACAAGAATATAATTACTATATTACTGCCCCCTATGTACAAGACTATAACTACTATAATTCTGCCCCCTATGTACCAGAATATAACTCCTATAATACTGCCCCCTATGTACAGGAATATAACTACTATAATACTGCACCTATGTACCAGAATATAACTACCATAATACTGTCCCCTATGTACAAGAATATAACTACTATAATACTGCCCCCTATGTACAGGAATATAACTGCTATAATACTACCCCCTATGTACAAGAATATAACTACTATAATACTGCCTCTTGTGTACAAGAATATAACTACTATAATACTGCCCCTATGTATAAGAATATAACTACTATAATACTGCCCCCTATGTACAAGAATATAATTACTATATTACTGCCCCATATGTACAAGACTATAACTACTATAATTCTGCCCCCTATGTACCAGAATATAACTACTATAATACTGCCCCCTATGTACAGGAATATAACTACAATACTGCACCTATGTACCAGAATATAACTACTATAATACTGCCCCCTATGTACACGAATATAACTACTATAATACTGCTCCCTATGTACAGGAATATATATACTATAATACTACCCCCTATGAACAAGAATATAACTACTATAATACTGCCCCTTGTGTACAAGAATATAACTACTATAATACTGCCCCCTATGTACAGGAATATAACTACTATAATACTGCCCCCTATGTACAAGAATATAACTACTATAATACTGCCCCCTATGTACAGGAATATAACTACTATAATACTGCCCCCTATGTACAAGAATATAATTACTTTATTACTACCCCCTATGTACAAGAATATAACTACAATAATACTGACCCTATATATAAGAATATAACTACTATAATACTGCCCCCTATGTACAAGAATATAACTACTATAATACTGCCCCCTATGTACAAGAATATAACTGCTATAATACTGCCCCCTATGTACAGGAATATAACTACTATAATACTGCCCCCTATGTACAAGAATATAATTACTTTATTACTACCCCCTATGTACAAGAATATAACTACAATAATACTGCCCCTTATATACCAGAATATAACTACTATAATACTGCCCCCTATGTACAGGAATATAACTACTATAATACTGCCGCCTATGTAAAAGAATATAACTACTATAATACTGCCCCCTATGTACAAGAATATAAAGACTATAATACTGCCCCCTATGTACAAGAATATAACTACTATAATACTGCCCCCTATGTACTGGAATATAACTACTATAATACTGCCCCCTATGTACAAGAATATAATTACTATATTACTGCCCCCTATGTACACGACTATAACTACTATAATACTGCCCCCTATGTACAAGAATATAATTACTATATTACTGCCCCCTATGTACAAGACTATAACTACTATAATTCTGCCCCCTATGTACCAGAATATAACTACTATAATACTGCCCCCTATGTACAGGAATATAACTACAATACTGCACCTATGTACCAGAATATAACTACTATAATACTGCCCCCTATGTACACGAATATAACTACTATAATACTGCTCCCTATGTACAGGAATATATATACTATAATACTACCCCCTATGTACAAGAATATAACTACTATAATACTGCCCCTTGTGTACAAGAATATAACTACTATAATACTGCCCCCTATGTACAGGAATATAACTACTATAATACTGCCCCCTATGTACAAGAATGTAACTACTATAATACTGCCCCCTATGTACAGGAATATAACTACTATAATACTGCTCCCTATGTACAGGAATATATATACTATAATACTACCCCCTATGTACAAGAATATAACTACTATAATACTGCCCCTTGTGTACAAGAATATAACTACTATAATACTGCCCCCTATGTACAGGAATATAACTACAATACTGCACCTATGTACCAGAATATAACTACTATAATACTGCCCCCTATGTACACGAATATAACTACTATAATACTGCTCCCTATGTACAGGAATATATATACTATAATACTACCCCCTATGTACAAGAATATAACTACTATAATACTGCCCCTTGTGTACAAGAATATAACTACTATAATACTGCCCCCTATGTACAGGAATATAACTACTATAATACTGCCCCCTATGTACAAGAATATAACTACTATAATACTGCCCCCTATGTACAGGAATATAACTACTATAATACTGCCCCCTATGTACAAGAATATAATTACTTTATTACTACCCCCTATGTACAAGAATATAACTACAATAATACTGACCCTATATATAAGAATATAACTACTATAATACTGCCCCCTATGTACAAGAATATAACTACTATAATACTGCCCCCTATGTACAAGAATATAACTACTATAATACTGCCCCCTATGTACAGGAATATAACTACTATAATACTGCCCCCTATGTACAAGAATATAATTACTTTATTACTACCCCCTATGTACAAGAATATAACTACAATAATACTGCCCCTTATATACCAGAATATAACTACTATAATACTGCCCCCTATGTACAGGAATATAACTACTATAATACTGCCGCCTATGTAAAAGAATATAACTACTATAATACTGCCCCCTATGTACAAGAATATAAAGACTATAATACTGCCCCCTATGTACAAGAATATAACTACTATAATACTGCCCCCTATGTACTGGAATATAACTACTATAATACTGCCCCCTATGTACAAGAATATAATTACTATATTACTGCCCCCTATGTACACGACTATAACTACTATAATACTGCCCCCTATGTACCAGAATATAACTACTATAATACTGCCCCCTATGTACAAGAATATAATTACTATATTACTGCCCCCTATGTACAAGACTATAACTACTATAATTCTGCCCCCTATGTACCAGAATATAACTACTATAATACTGCCCCCTATGTACAGGAATATAACTACAATACTGCACCTATGTACCAGAATATAACTACTATAATACTGCCCCCTATGTACACGAATATAACTACTATAATACTGCTCCCTATGTACAGGAATATATATACTATAATACTACTCCCTATGTACAAGAATATAACTACTATAATACTGCCCCTTGTGTACAAGAATATAACTACTATAATACTGCCCCCTATGTACAGGAATATAACTACTATAATACTGCCCCCTATGTACAAGAATATAACTGCTATAATACTGCCCCCTATGTACAGGAATATAACTACTATAATACTGCTCTCTATGTACAGGAATATATATACTATAATACTACCCCCTATGTACAAGAATATAACTACTATAATACTGCCCCTTGTGTACAAGAATATAACTACTATAATACTGCCCCCTATGTACAAGAATATAACTACTATAATACTGCCCCCTATGTACAGGAATATAACTACTATAATACTGCCCCCTATGTACAAGAATATAATTACTTTATTACTACCCCCTATGTACAAGAATATAACTACAATAATACTGCCCCTTATATACCAGAATATAACTACTATAATACTGCCCCCTATGTACAGGAATATAACTACTATAATACTGCCGCCTATGTAAAAGAATATAACTACTATAATACTGCCCCCTATGCACAAGAATATAAAGACTATAATACTGCCCCCTATGTACAAGAATATAACTACTATAATACTGCCCCCTATGTACTGGAATATAACTACTATAATACTGCCCCCTATGTACAAGAATATAATTACTATATTACTGCCCCCTATGTACACGACTATAACTACTATAATACTGCCCCATATGTACCAGAATATAACTACTACAATACTGCCCCCTATGTAGAAGAATATAGCGACTATAATACTGCCCCTTATATCCCAGAATATAACTACTATAATACTGCCCCCTATGTACAAGAATATAACTACAATAATACTGCCCCTTATGTACTGGAATATAACTACTATAATACTGCCGCCTATGTAAAAGAATATAACTAGTATAATACTGCCCCTTATGTACAGGAATATAACTACTATAATACTGCCGCCTATGTAAAAGAATATAACTACTATAATACTGCCCCCTATGTACAAGAATATAACTACTATAATACGGCCCCTATATACAAGAATATAACTACTATAATACTGCCCCCTATGTACAAGAATATAACTACTATAATACTGCCCCCTATGTACAAGAATATAACTACTATAATACTGCCCCCTATGTACAGGAATATAACTACTATAATACTGCCCCCTATGTACAAGAATATAATTACTTTATTACTGCCCCCTATGTACAAGACTATACTATATTACTGGCCCATATGTACCAGAATATAACTACTATAATACTGCCCCCTATGTACAGGAATATAACTACAATACTGCACCTATGTACAAGAATATAACTACTATAATACTGCCCCTATGTACCAGAATATAACTACTATAATACTGCCTCCTATGTACAGGAATATAACTACTATAATACTGCCCCCTATGTACACGACTATAACTACTATAATACTGCCCCCTATGTACAAGAATATAACTACTATAATAATTCCTCCTAAGGGTGAGGACGTGTGTAGTTTGATCTCCTGATCTCTCTCAATGTCTGGAGCTAGCCCAGGGCGGGGCCACCCTGGGTGGGGAAGCTCCCCAAGCATGGCCCAGGCTTCTAGGCCTAATCTTGTGAATACTACTCAGCCAGCACAAGCAACGAATGCGAATCCCAAAGACTCTGTGGAAGGAACAAATGTCAACAGTTCCAGTTTTACAAAGAAAGTTGATGTGGAAAAACCAGCAGTTTTAGGTCAGAACCTGGTGAAACAACCTGCAAGTATGATTTCAGTTAGAGATAAGCGAACACACTCGTCCGAGCTTGATGCTCGTTCGAGCATTGGCATATTCGTAACTGCTCGTTGCTCGGACGAATACTTCGCCAGCTCGAGAAAATGACATCTCCCGCCGTTTTGATTTTTGGCGGCCAGAAACAGAGCCAATCACAAGCCAGGAGACTCTGCACTCCACCCAGCATGACGTGGTACCCTTACACGTCGATAGCAGTGGTTGGCTGGCCAGATCAGGTGACCCTGGAATAGACTAGCCCCTGCCCGCGCTGCTCGGATCATTCTCTGTCTGGATGCCGTTAGGGAGAGAGCTGCTGCTGCTGCAGGGATAGCGTTAGGGTGTTATATTAGCTTACTGTTAGGCAGGAGTGAGTCTACAAGAACCCAACAGCCCTTGTTAGGCCTACAATAGCGTTATATTTTATTTTTTTTTGTTTGCTTGTGGCTGGGCTTGCTGGCACTTGTAGTGCAGCTAGTACCATATTGTGACGAATTTGCAGGGAGACTTGCGAACATTATATTTAGCTCTTAGTGACACAAATATCCATCTCAAACACCTTAGTGGGACAATTTATTAGGGGTTTGATTGAATTAGGCACAGTCTGCTTTTTCTTTTTTTTTTACTTTTCTTTTTTTTTATAACTCAAAATCATCAGGCACAGCACAAAATCCAGTTGTGTGCTGTCAGTGTAGGCTAGAAACTAGCCATACGAGAACCCAACAGGCCTTCTTAGGGCTACAATAGCGTTATATATATATTTTGTTGATTTGCTTGTGGCTGGCCTTGCTGACACTAGTAGTGCAGCTAGTACCATATTGTGAGGAATTTGCAGGGAGTCTTGCGAATGCTCTGTTTAGCTCTTAGTCACACACATATCCATCTCAAACACCTTAGTGGGACAATTTATTAGGGGTTTGATTGAATTAGGCACAGTCTGCTTTTTCTTTTTTTTTACTTTTATTTTTTTTTATAACTCATAGTCATCAGGCACAGCACAAAATCCAGTTGTGTGCTGTCAGTGTAGTATAGAAACTAGCCGTAGCAATAGGATAGCATCGTTTTGTTAAAAAAACAAAAAACACAAAAAAACACAAAAAAAAAATTACAGTTTACACTTTAATTTTGAAAATGTTGAACCCGAGGGCTAGGGGTAGAGGACGAGGGCGTGGGCGTCCAACTACTGCAGGGGTCAGAGGCCGTGGTCCTGGGCGGGGTGAGACACCACTTGCTGATGAGGGAGCAGGGGGACGCTGCAGAGCTACACTCCCTAGGTTCATCATGTCTCAAGTTACTGGGACTCGTGGTAGAGCACTGTTGAGGCCAGAACAGTGCGAACAGGTGATGTTGTGGATTGCGGACAATGCTTCTAGCCATTTGTCCACCAGTCAGTCTTCCACGCAGTCCACCCATGTCACCGAAATCAGCACTCCTCCAGCTCCTCCACCTCAGCCTCCTTCCCCCCAGTCTGCCCCCTCCCAGGAAAATTTGGCATTTGAACCGGCATACTCTGAGGAACTGTTTTCTGGACCCTTCCCACAGTCACAAACCACTTGTCCGGTTGCTGCTGAGCTCTTTTCCGATGCCCAGGTTTTCCACCGGTCGCAGTCTGTGGGTGATGATGACATTGTTGACGTAGTGGAAGAAGTGTGTAAAGAGGTGTTGGACGATGAGGAGACACGGTTGTCAGACAGTGGTGAAGTTGTTGTCAAGGCAGGAAGTCCGAGGGGGGAGCAGACTGAGGGATCGGAGGATGATGAGGTGACAGACCCAAGCTGGGTTGATAGGCCGGGTGAACACAGTGCTTCTGAGACGGAGGCGAGTCCTCGACGTGAACAGGTTGGAAGAGGCAGTGGTGGGGCCAGACGGAGAGGCAGGGCCAGAGCCAAATGTTTCCCGTAGTCAAGCTCCCGTGGCGAGGGCTAGATTTTCGGAAGTCTGGAGGTTCTTTAAGGAAACACCGGAGGTTCTTTAAGGAAACACCGGATGACCGACGGACTAAGGTGTGCAACCTGTGCCACACCAGGATCAGCAGGGGTTCCACCACTACCAGCTTAACCACCACCAGTATGCGCAGGCATATGAATGCTAAACACCCCACTCAATGGAACCAAGGCCGTTCACCTCCTGCCGGGCACACCACTGCTCCTTCCCCTGTGTCACCTGCTGCCTCTGCTAGTCAGCCCCCTGCCCAGGACATCGGCCCAAACACCTCCCGTGCGAAAACCACACCTTCGCCTCCACGATCCTCCACAGCATCCACCAATGTCTCCATCCGCAGCTTTAAGCTCTCCATACCCCAGACGCTGCAGCGCAAGAGGTAGTACAGTGCAACCCACCCACACGCCCAAGCCCTCAATGTCCACATCTCTAAACTGCTTAGCCTGGAGATGCTGCCCTATAGGCTGGTAGAGACCGAGCCCTTTTGCAACCTCATGGCGGCGGCCGCCCCTCGGTATTCGGTCCCCAGCCGCCACTACTTTTCCCGATGTGCCGTCCCAGCCCTGCACCAGCACGTGTCAGACAACATCATCCGTGCCCTGACCAATGCCGTTTCTGATAAGGTCCACCTGACCACGGACACGTGGACGAGTGCTGCCTGGCAGGGCCACTATATATCGCTGACAGCACATTGGGTTAACTTGGTGGAGGCTGGGACCGAGTCTGACCCTGGGGCTGGTCATATACTGCCGACACCGAGGATTGCGGGGCCTACCTCGGTCCAGGTCTCTCAGGCCTACTATGCCTCCTCCTCCTCCCACCCCTCCTCCACCTCCTCCTCCTCCGAATTACCATCCGTGGGCATGGCGCCATCAGTCGGTAGCTCTAGGCACAGCAGCAGTGCCGTCGCTAAGCGACAGCAGGTGGTGCTCAAACTGCTGAGCCTAGGCGATAAAAGGCATACCGCCCAAGAGCTATTACAGGGCATCACGGTGCAGACTGATCTGTGGCTGGAACCGCTGAACCTGAAGCCAGGCATGGCTGTGTGTGACAACGGCCGTAACCTGGTGGCGGCTCTGCAACTCGGCAGACTGACCCATGTGCCATGCCTGGCCCATGTGTTAAATCTCATAGTTCAGTGGTTCCTCAAGACATACCCCAATCTGTCTGATTTGCTCACGAAGGTGCGCCGCATCTGTGCGCATTTCAGGAAGTCCAGCACAGATGCTGCCACTCTCAGGGCAGCGCAGCACCGCCTCCAACTGCCCGCTCACCGACTGTTGTGCGACGTGCCCACGAGGTGGAATTCAACACTAACCATGTTATCCAGAGTTTACCAGCAGCGCAGAGCGATTGTAGACTGCCAGATGTCAACTTCCACCAGAACTGGTAGTCAGGTCAGTCAGCTTCCTCAAGTCTACAAAGAGGAGTGGACGTGGATGTCTGATATCTGTCAGGTGCTGAGTAACTTTGAGGAGTCAACACATATGGTCAGTGGCGATGCCGCCATCATCAGCCTCACCATCCCGCTGCTTGGCCGGTTGAAAAACTCTCTGGTCAGCATGAAGTCGGAAGCTTTGCGCTCGTCACAAGAGACGGGGGAAGAAGATTCCCTTGTTGATAGCCAAAGCACCCTCAGGTCTGTTTCTCAGCGCATATCGGAGGAGGTGGAGGAGGATAAGGAGGAAGAGGAGGAGAATGTTGTGAGACAGAAGAGGGGACCATTGTTCAGTCCTTCACTGTTCAGCGTGTATGGGCAGAAGAAGAGGAGTTGGAGGAGGAGGAAATGGGCAGTCAGGCCAGTGAGTGGACTGAATTCTTGCGTGTTGGGACTCTGGCGCATATGGCAGATTTCATGCTAGGCTGCCTATCCCAGTGACCCTCGCTTTCAAAGAATTTATTCCAGCACCGATTACTGGGTATTCACTCTCCTGGACCCACGGTACAAGCAAAATCTTTCCACTCTCATCCCTGGAGAGGAAAGGAGTGTGAGAATGCATGAATACCAGCAGGCCCTGGTGCACAAGCTGAAACAGTATTCCCCTTCTGACAGCGCTAGCGGCAGAGGGCGTACTTCTGCGGGACAAGTAGCGAGGGAGAGTAGGCGAGCAGGCAGCTTGTCCAGCACTGGCAGGGGTACGCTTTACAAGGCCTTTGCCAGTTTTATGTCACCCCAGAAAGACGCTGTCACCTGTCCCCAGTCTCGGCAGAGTAGGGCTGATCTTTACAGAAAGATGGTGAGGGAGTACGTAGCTGACCATACCATCGTCCTAAATGATCACACAGCTCCCTACAACTACTGGGTTTCAAAGCTGAACATGTGGCACGAACTGGCGCTGTACGCCTTGGAGGTTCTTGCCTGCCCTGCCGCTAGCGTGTTGTCCGAGCAGGTTTTCAGTGCAGCTGGTGGCATCATCACCGATAAGCGTACACGCCTGTCGACTGACAGCGCTGACAGGCTGACGCTTATCAAGATGAATAAAGCCTGGATTTCTCCGGATTTTCATTCTCCACCAGGTGAAAGAAGCTCAACCTGAATAATGTATGCACTCCTCCTCCTCATTGTCCTCCTTCTCCTCCTCTTTGTACACTAAAGCAGAGGAAACTGGCTATTTTTTGCCAGGGCTAACTAGCTCTAGGTATAGTACTCTATGTATTTAATTTTTCTGGAGGGCCACCTACCTGGTCCTCTGTTTTAAACAATTTTTGGGAGTGGCACATACAGGTACTCTATGTATTTAATTTTTCTGGAGGGCCACCCACCCGGTCCTCTGGTTTGAAAACTTTTTTGGACTGCCACATACAGGCACTCAATCTATTTAATTTTTCTGGAGGACCACCTACCTGCTCCTCTGGTTTGAAAACTGTTTTGGACAGCCACATACAGGCACTATCCAAAGTTAATTGTCTCCATAGCAGCCTCCACACGTCGTCTTTATAGCTGCCTCCACACGTTGTCTCCATTGCTACCTCCACACATCATCTCCATAGCTGCCTCCCAAAGTCGTCTTTTTAGCTGCCTCGATACATCGTTCCCTTAGCAAACGAGCTGTGTCAGGCAGAATTTTGGGTTGTTTTCATGGCTTCAAACTTGTTAACTTTGTCGCCACCCTGCTGTGTTATCCACAAAATATACTGGCAAACTTTTATCATTTACCGATATTATTTCAGCTCTTCTTGCGCATCTGTTTACATTCCCCTCACCCGCCATAACCAAAACTTATTAGAACACTACTACACTTGATCTTTTCCTAAAGGTTCTTAGAAGTGCTGTTTGTAGCCCCCTCCTGCTTTGAAAATGATACTTTTTTCAAAGTAAACGCTTCTGGCCCCCAGGCCCATTTTGGGTGGAGAGGAGCCAAGAGACAAGGGCTTGGACAGGCGAAAGCTCGCCTGGCAGCGGACCGCCAGCTCCATCCCAAGATTAGGCAGCCTCAGATGCATCCATGCATACTGCCCCTGCTGTTTCCTGTCCATTTCGCCTCCACGATCCTCCAGGGCATCCACCAATGTCTCCATGCGCAACTTTCAACTCTCTATACCCCAGACGCTGGAGCACGAGAGGATATGCAGCACATCATCCCCTTATCAAACGAGCTGTGTCAGGCAGAATTTTCAGGTGTTTCACCAGATACATAGTGGAACTCGGCTCATCTGTCGCCGCCATGCTGGAGACCTGAAGTTGCAATCATAGCAGCGCAATATGAATGCCCCATACTGTCGCTCTTAATCATGGAAGTCGTCTCCATGGCTGCCTCCACATGTCGTCCCCTTATCAAAAGAGCTGTGTCAGGCTCATTTTTCGGGTGTTTCACCAGATACGTTATGGAACTTGGTCACTATGTCGCCACCATGCTGTGTTATCGACTAAATATAACGTCAACCTTTTGTTCACATAAGAAATCATTTCAGCGCTTCTTGCTTACCTCTTTTGGTGAAGCCTGAGTCCATTTAGGGTATGTCGCCATGACACTCTCTAGCCTGCCGCTGCTGCCGCTGCCTCTGCATGCCGTCCCCTATAGTGTCAGGGTCAATTATTGCATGTTTTAGATGCTATCTAGCCTCATTCGGTCACTCTGTCAATGCTGTTGCCCATAATTTTGGCATAATGGTACAATTAAGCAGCCTCAGAGGCATCCATGCATGCTGCCCCGGCTGTTTCCTGTCCATTTCTGTGGTGTTTCCATCATTTTCTGAGGTTCCCAGGTGTTTGGCCAAGCTTCCCTGTGCAGAGCCTTGGTCCCCTTGATAAATGCTAGAGTCTCCCATTGACTTCAATGGGGTTCGTTATTCGAGACGAGCACTCGAGCATCAGGAAAAGTTTGTCTCGAATAACCAGCACCGGAGCATTTTAGTGCTCGCTCATCTCTAATTGTAGTACCTGTGAGTAAAGCTAAAGAGTTGGAAATTCCAAAAGCAAGGAACATGCAGAGTGTGCAGCAGCCTCCATCCCAGGCCTCAGGTGGACAAACCACCTCCACCCCGGGCAGGCAGAGGAGGACATCACTGGAGAGACAGACCATCCAGGAGAACCTGCAGCAGCGAGTGGTGTTACCAGCTGAGCACACCAGGTCTGGGGGAATGCAGGCTGGGAAGGAGAACAGAAGCGGCCATGAGGGAAGACCCAAAGGTGCTACCACTGTTGTGTCTGCAAGACCTCTGAGACCCAGTCACCCATCAAGAGATTGTGACCCACAAGCAGTAACAGCAGCCACCAAACACCAGAAGTCACAGGACTTTGCACCAAAGTCACAGGGTCTGTTACCAGGAAAGAACGGCGGTAGGGTGGCTACAGGATCCAGGCCTGCAAGCAAGCCAGAACAACTCCAAAGCAGCAAACTGCAGCCACAGAGCCATCACCGGAGCTCCAGCTGGCAGGTCAGATCCCAGGACCGGTCAGGAAGATGGACGCTTTACAAAAACAAAAGCTGTACCTGCAAAAACAAATAGATTGCACTTACAAATTGAAGGCAACAAACCCTAGGAAGCAGAACCTGCTAGATAACAAGCTGGACTCCCTGGCCAAACAACTCTCTGACATTGTGGGGCAGATTTACTTACCCGGTCCATTCGCGATCCAGCGGCGCGTTCTCTGCGCTGGATTCAGGTCCGGCCGGGATTTATTAAGGCAGTTCCTCCAACGTCCACCAGGTGGAGCTGCTGCGCTGAAGTTCCCCGGAATGCTCTGGAATACACCGAGCCGGGCTGAGTGAAGGTAAGTGCAAGCTCTGCGTCACATTTTTTGTTTTAAATGCGGCGGTTTTTCCGAATCCGTTGGGTTTTCGTTCGGCCGCACCCCCCGATTTCTGTTGCGTGCATGCCAGCGCCGATGCGTCACAATCCAATCACGTGCGCCAAAATCCCGGGCAATACAGGGAAAATCGGCGCAAATCGGGAAAACGTGTAAATGACCCCCTGTGAGTGAGATGGAGTCTGCTATTGACCAAATGGGACCAGATGGAGACACCTACAGGAACCAGCAGAGGTTTGACAAAGACAAGATATATGCGTCAACATCCAGGTCTGAGACCCAGCAGTCCTATGTAAGGCCAGTACTGCAGCCAGCAACACTTCTTTTTGAAGAGGGAGAAGTCTACAAAAAAAAAGGCAACAGCAACAAGGTCCTGCAGCAACTCCTGATGAGGCACTACAGGTCCCAGCAGCCCCTGGTGAGGCAACAGAAGCTCCAGCAGTAAGTGGACTTGATGACAGCAGTGAAGTTGTTGTGCAAGTTCCAAGTTGCAGTCCACAGCGGGAGGACTTAGGACTCCCAACTGAAGGTAACACCATAGCACCTCAGGGTGTCTATTCTCAGGACTTTGCTGTGCAGGATGTTTCTGTGAAGGACATTCAGGACTGTGATGTGCAAGGGGTTAATGCTGATGCTGCTGATGTGGACAATGTATGGCAGCTGGTGACACAGAGAGGCCCCATGTTGTTGTGGAGAGTGAGGAACTATCTGTTGTTGAGCAATTCCCCCCTCTAGTTGCACCACAGACAGCAGAGCCCCATGGTCCGGGTGGTCAGCAGCCCCCTACTACTGATGGTCCCCGGCCCACACATCCCCCACAGCAGGACAGGGGTCAGTCATCAGGCAATGCTTGGAGTCGGGGTTCCCCATTTTTCTCCTCCAGCACCCATTACACCGGCCAGGCTTTCAAGAGAAGAAATGTTGTCAGGTTTAGGCACAGGGGAGCTAAGGAGGATCTACCTGACAGGAGGCATGTGGTCAGGGACATGTTGTGCACCCAGATGGGTTTCCAGCCAGCCGACATCCTGGCTGTAATAAATCTTCCTGACAGACAGGGGTATGATATCAGCTTCAAGCTCATGTCTAATCTGGACCGGTTCTGGGCTCAACAACCCTGGTACAGAGATACTGAGGGGTGGAACAGGTTCAGCTTTATTCCCATCTCCAAGCCAGATACAGCGATTGTCACCATCATGTTCTGGAACGAGTCTGTCCCCCCTCAAGACATCATCATATGGCTCAAGAGACATTGCACCCTCATGTCAGACATGACCAAGACCAGGGATGAGGATGGGATCTGGACCAGGGGGTGGAGGGTCCTGGTTAAATTACATCAACACCAGAACATCACCCATCACCTCCCCAACTCCTTCTTTATCGGCAGAGAGAAGGGTGTGTGCTTTTATGTTGGTCAGCCGAGGTTATGCTTTAGGTGTGGGAGATCAGGTCACATGGCGAGTAACTGCACCACAATGAAGTGCACCCTGTGCGGGGACCTCGGTCATGTGAGCTCCAACTGCAAGACCATAAGATGCAACCTTTGTGGTCAGATTGGTCACCCCCATAGGGACTGTCCTGATGCCTGGCACAACATCTGTAGGGACCTCCCTTATGAAGAACTGATGGAAGGGGCAGATGTACCAGATGAGGAGGAGGAGGCCCTATTGTCAGGGTCAGTTCAAACTGTGCCAGAGACCCCTGACATTAATGGTAGTGCCCCGGACCACCCAGACACAGGTAACATTGAGGGGGACATGGAGGTAGTGGAGCAGCCTGCAGAGCAGCCAGCGACCACCCCTTCCCCTGCCCCAGCACATACCACCAAGGATAATAACAGTGTAAAAAAGAGGAAAAAGGATAAGAGCACTAGAAAACCTGAGAGTGCGTGGACCACCGTCCAAAAACCCTCTAAAATGAGAGTGCAGAGTCAGACTGATGTCACTGTGACTACTAACAGGTACAGTGTACTGTCCGAGTCAGATGGAGAGGAGGAGATAGAGAGAGAGCTGAAACGAATGATGGAGGAATATGATGAGGACGCAGCTGGAGATCCTCCCACAAAAAGGAAACCCCTTCATGATGAGTCTGTTTGGGATATGAAGACTGGTAGTCAGCAAGACAACTCTGACTCGGATCTATGATGATGGGGATGGTCTTTCTATTTCTTCTCCTGATGGCAGGCTTCCATCTTACTGTGGTCACCAGTAACGTGAATAGTATTAGGGCTAGAAGGACCAGACATGCTGTATATGATCATCTAAGATATCTCAATGCCGATGTGTTTTTCTTACAGGAGACCCGTTTAAACACCTTGGGTCTCATGCGAGAGGCGGAGAGAGATTGGCAGTCTGGTCCTTCCTTTTGGTCGCTGGCTGTGGAGCCTTATGCCGGGGTCTCTATCCTGTTTAACACCCATGATGTCACCGTCCACAGACTCACCGAGATATCGATGGGACGGTGCCTGCTGCTAGAGGTCACCATCAGAGGTAGAAGACTCCGGCTCATTAACATCTATGGCCCACAGACAGTGACCGAAAGGACTCAGCTTTTTAATGATGTAAAGCCTTATCTGTTCACATCTATTCCTGTCATCATGGCTGGGGACTTTAATGCCACCACTACCACCAGGGACAGGAACAGTAGGCCCCTTACCAGGGACTGTAAGGTCCTTAATAGCATAATTCAGCAGGCTGGCCTGTCCGATGTTTTTGTACAGGGTGGTAGGAGTCCTAAGTTTACTTACACCTGTGCAGGACGCAGCAGTAGGATAGATCTCGCTCTGGTGAGTCCTACTGAAGCCATCAGTGAGAGAATGGAAAGAACAGTCCCATATTCGGATCACTTGGCCTTATACTTTTGTTTGGGTGCCACTAAGTATCCTGAGGCTGGTAGAGGTCTGTGGGGACTAAATTCTAGTCTACTAGATGATAATTCTGTCCAGGAATGCGTTTACTCTTATTTCCAAAATCAACTTGACAGAGTGAATTTTTATGACAACATGGCCGACTGGTGGGAGGACATCAAGGAGGAGATCCGATCCCTCTTGCAGAGACTGTCAATTAAGAAAGGGAGAAGTAAGTACAGCCAGTATCTGAGACTGGCGTAAAGGGTGGGGATGACCAACAAAGGATTGACCGGCTGAAATCTGAGATAAGGCAATATCAGTACAGTAGGTACACCCAGGCCCGGCGCCAGCACCCGGCTAACCCGGGCAAGTGCCGGGGGCCCCAGGGTACTGGAGGGGCCCACTCAGGCCCTCGGATCAATTGTAGCAGTGTTGGGCATCGCTGCCCGGAAATCTCATCGTGATCTGTGTCCTCCGGATACAGATCGCTATGAGAACATTTGCAGTCGCTGCTTTCCCCGGCAGGAGCTGCAGCATCAGAGACTGAAGGACCTGCGATGACATCATGGTCACATGACCTGCCGGGGAAAGCAGTGAGCACACAGACCTGCATCTGTGAGGTAAGGAGGAGACATGACAGGGGCCAAGGGGGAGAAGAAGGGGGGCTGTGTGGGCACATTACTTACTAGGGGGCTGTGTGTATACAGGGGAGGGGGGCAGAGTGTATACAGGAGGGGGGGGGCAATGTGTATACAGGAGGAGGGGGGCAATGTGTATACAGGAGGAGGGGGGCAGTGTGTATACAGGGGGAGGGGGGCAGAGTGTATACAGGAGGGGGGACAATGTGTATACAGGAGGAGGGGGCAGTGTGTATACAGGGGGAGGGGGGCAGAGTGTATACAGGGGGAGGGGGGCAGAGTGTATACAGGGGGAGGGGGGCAGAGTGTATACAGGGGGAGGGGGGCAGAGTGTATACAGGGGGAGGGGGCAGAGTATATACAGGAGGGGGGGCAGTGTGTATACAGGAGGAGGTGGGCAGTGTATATACAGGAGGAGGGGGGCAGAGTGTATACAGGAGGGGGGGCAGTGTGTATA
The DNA here is from genome assembly GCF_040894005.1 of Engystomops pustulosus. Taxonomy (NCBI): domain Eukaryota; kingdom Metazoa; phylum Chordata; class Amphibia; order Anura; family Leptodactylidae; genus Engystomops; species Engystomops pustulosus. Next base: position 178,592,696 of record NC_092416.1, on the reverse strand, counting down.
CAGGAGGAGGGGGGCAGTGTGTATACAGGAGGAGGGGGGCGGTGTGTATACAGGAGGAGGGGGCGGTGTGTATACAGGAGGAGGGGGCGGTGTGTATACAGGAGGAGGAGGGGGGCAGTGTGTATACAGGAGGAGGGGGGCAGTGTGTATACAGGAGGAGGGGGGGCAGTGTGTATACAGGAGGAGGAGGGGGGCAGTGTGTATACAGGAGGAGGAGGGGGGGCAGTGTGTATACAGGAGGAGGAGGTGGGCAGTGTGTATACAGGAGGAGGGGGGCAGTGTGTATACAGGAGGAGGGGGGGCAGTGTGTATACAGAAGGAGGAGGGGGGCAGTGTGTATACAGGAGGAGGGGGGCAGTGTGTATACAGGAGGAGGGGGGGCAGTGTGTATACAGGAGGAGGGGGGGCAGTGTGTATACAGGAGGAGGGGGGCGGTGTGTATACAGGAGGAGGGGGCGGTGTGTATACAGGAGGAGGGGGGGCAGTGTGTATACAGGAGGAGGGGGGGCAGTGTGTATACAGGAGGAGGGGGGCAGTGTGTATACGGGAGGAGGGGGGCAGTGTGTATACGGGAGGAGCGGGGGCAGTGTGTATACAGGAGGAGGGGGCGGTGTGTATACAGGAGGAGGAGGGGGGCAGTGTGTATACAGGAGGAGGAGGGGGGCAGTGTGTATACAGGAGGAGGAGGGGGGCAGTGTGTATACAGGGTGAAGAGGGGGTAGTGTGTATACAGGAGGAGGAGGAGGGCAGTGTGTATACGGGAGGAGGGGGGGGCAGTGTGTATACAGGGGGAGGGGGCAGAGTATATACAGGAGGGGGGGGCAGTGTGTATACGGGAGGAGGGGGGGGGCAGTGTGTATACGGGAGGAGGAGGGGGCAGTGTGTATACAGGAGGAGGAGGGGGGCAGTGTGTATACAGGAGGAGGGGGGCAGTGTGTATACAGGAGGAGGAGGGGGGCAGTGTGTATACAGGAGGAGGAGGGGGGCAGTGTGTAGACAGGAGGAGGGGGGGCAGTGTGTATACAGGGGGAGAGGGGGCAGTGTGTATACAGGAGGAGGAGGGGGGCAGTGTGTATACAGGAGGAGGAGGGGGGGCAGTGTGTATACAGGAGGAGGAGGGGGGGCAGTGTGTATACAGGAGGAGGAGGGGGGCAGTGTGTATACAGGAGGAGGGGGGCAGTGTGTATACAGGAGGAGGAGGGGGCAGTGTGTATACAGGGGGAGAGGGGGCAGTGTGTATACGGGAGGAGGAGGGGGGCAGTGTGTATACAGGAGGAGGAGGGGGGCAGTGTGTATACGGGAGGAGGGGGGGCAGTGTGTATACAGGGGGAGAGGGGGCAGTGTGTATACAGGAGGAGGAGGGAGGGCAGTGTGTATACAGGAGGAGGAGGAGGGCAGTGTGTATACAGGAGGAGGGGGGCAGAGTGTATACAGGAGGGGGGGCAGTGTGTATACAGGAGGAGGAGGGGGGCAGTGTGTATGCATGACTAGTCCACGGCTGAGTTCTGGACCCAGGAAACAACCATATACCCCTTAGCTTAACCACCCACCTAACTAATAAAATACAAAGACAACATTTTTGTTGGAAAGGTGAATGGTCACAGCTTTATTAATGTTCTTGAAAAACAATCTGAAAGATAAAAATTCTTTATTAAAACATAACATCAATTATTATAACAATAAATTCTTTGGCAGCAGAGCTCTTGGCAACAACCAAAAATTATCCTGTCATACTTAATTGTAACAAACTCACCGATAAACCAGTCTCCATAAAAACACCATTGCACGCTCAGCGCACGAAGACCTCCTAGCTGAGTGGCGAACGAAGATGTGGCCCTAGACCAACCATTGGAGACAGTAAACCATACCTTCCTCCCGGTTAAACCCCGGGTAAAACATGTCTTGTTTTAAACAAGACCACCATCTTTGAATTATAGTGGCTACATAGTATAACCACAGCTTTACCTTTCAACTGGCTGTTGCCAAGAACCCGCCACCGCATGACGACGTTGACCCCTCAATTCGCCATGCATCCCCACAAACGAACACAAAATTCAGCCACTTCAGCCAAACCAAAATTAAAAATATCAAGGCCCACGTCCGTCAAATGTACACCATCAGGGCCCGTATAGCTCTTGTCTTCATCCAATAGAGAATGTCTCACAACCAGCCCACCATTCAAACGCACCATTTTTGCCACACTCTTGTTGATCTTGATCCGGCAACGGTTTAGCGCCGACACTGACATCGCATTGCGCCAGCTCTCCCTCCTAATAATGTCAGACAATGCAATCAACATTCTCGGATGACTATCCCACATACACAGTAAGTCCCTCTTGATAGCTTTTATGAAGGGGCGCATGGGAAAACTACCCACATCATTTCCCCCAACATGCAATATAAGTACATCCGGTGGGCCCCATCTTCTAAAATTCTCCTGCAGTTTCGGCATCACCCGACCCCACGTGAGCCCTCTAAAACCCATCCAGTGTACACTTACCTGTTCAGGGTCAAGCCCAAGAGACCTATCCCATAAACGCAACCTCGCCCTCCTTTCGGCCCAGTATACGAAAGAATGGCCAAATACCCAAATGATTTTCTCATTCCTGATAGAAAATACATAACTGCAGTAAACAAAACCATAAAAACAGTCGCCGTAACTAAACATTCTATTCCGTCTATTCCAGCAATCCCATTCTCACATATGACTTAAATCGTTGCGATTCCCAACGCCCAATTCTCATTATCTCCTCCTCCCTTAACCCCCACCGAGCGGCCTCAGTCGCCGCCCCAATCCTAAAAGAGTGAGAGCTATAGTCAACTGGACTCAAGCCAATGCGAGATATGCATTGCTTAAAAAACGCCCCAAATTGATATCTCGACAATGATGTACCATCCTCATGCACCAGCAGTGACTCCTTATCCAATTTCCTCACCCTCAAGAACGCTTCATAACACGCCACCGGGCAAAACTCACAGCCATCAACACGATACAACTGCACAACAAATCCTTTATTTTTCTTATCTGTTTTAGACCCAAACAACCAAATGCGAATCGACTCACTGCCCAACAATACATGCCGACGCTGAATTCCCCCAGCCACTAACCAGCTGCCGCTCACCAATTCCCCCACCCTAAAAGCCCCGAAAAAGGCCCAAGAATAAGCCAAGCAAAAAAGGCGAAAACCACTTTCAATTCTTCCACAATTTCCCCCAATATTGCAACAGAAACTGGATGCCTGCCATCCTCCCTTGCCCTGTTTTTAACAAAACCTTTTGTCGCCTGGCGTATCAAAAACGATTGTGTAGCATCGCCACCTCCAATCAACTTGAACAAGAAGGATAGCGCCGACAAAGTTTTGTGCACCATGGCACATGACACGCCCTTATCAAACAAACCCATCATAAAGCAAAAAAGCACATCATCCCGATTACCCCCCATGCATCCGATCCCACAACCATCTTCAAACTCAAACCAGCTCCGCCATACCTTCTGATCAGTCCACGTAGATGGAGCCAAAGACCTCTGTACCCACTGTAGAAACCTTACCACACCAGCTCCCATAAATGCCCTGGGCATTGCAGGGGGTCCCTCGACGCCCCCGGGGCTAGCTCCCGAAACCTGTCCAACTGTAAACGAGACAGCGCATCAGCGATGGTATTCTCAACCCCGGGAACATGTACAGCCCGAAACATAACATTCCACTGCAAACATTTCAGCACCAACCGCTGCAATAACACCACCACAGGCGGGGACGAAGCTGTTTGCTTGTTTATCACCTCTACCACCGCCATGTTGTCACAATGAAAAACTACATGTTGGTTAGCAAGCCGCCCACCCCACAGCTCTACTGCAACCACAATTGGGAATAGCTCAAGTAAACAAAGATTCCCCGTCAAACCCTTCTCAATCCACCGCTGAGGCCAGGCTCCAATACTCCATTCCCCTTGACAGTAAGCCCCATAGCCCACTGACCCTGCCGCATCCGTAAACAAGTGCAACGCCTCATTCGCCACAGGTTCCTCCATCCACAACGTCTTCCCATTAAAGTCAAGTAAAAAACTATCCCACACTCGTAGGTCATCCCTGTGCACCTTTTTTAACCTTATCAAAAAATCCGGCCTCCTCACCCCCGCAGTCGCCTGCACTAGTCTTCTGCAAAAAACTCTGCCCATCGGCATTATTCTGCATGCAAAATTGAGCTTTCCAAGCAACGATTGTAACTGTTTTCAGATATTTTATTCTTAACTATCGCTTCCTGCACCCTCAGTCTCAGGTCCTGCAATTTTTCATCTGGCAACCTACATTCCATCGTTACCGAATCTAGTTCAATCCGCAAAAAACACAACTTTGTTGTAGGACCCTCCGTTTTGTCCTGCGCTAACGGAACCCCAAATCTCGAAAAAACATCCGTCAATGTCTGTAACAATATCCGGCAACACCACGTCTCCCCTGGACCAACGCACAAAAAGTCGTCTAAATAATGTAAGACCCTTTGTGACCCAGATTCCCTCCTAATGACCCACTCCAAAAATGTGCTGAACGCCTCAAAATAGGCACACGAAATGGAGCAGCCCATCGGGAGGCACCCATCTACGTAAAAGGCCCCGTCAAAATAACAACCTAGCAGATGCATGGATTCAGGATGCACCGTCAGGAGGTGAAATGCTGCCTCAATATCAGCCTTTGCCATCAGCGCCCCCTGCCCCGCATCCCGAACCAACGCCACTGCCGCATCAAAAGAAGTATATGATACCGCCACCAGCTCCGGATCGATATCATCATTAACTGATGATCCTGCCGGGTAAGAAAGATGGTGTATAAGGTGAAACTTGCCCGCTTCCTTCTTCAGAACTACCCCTAACGGTGACACTCTCAAATTCCCAACCGGAGACACCGAAAATGGACCTAGCATTCTGCCCAATTTTACTTCCTTCTCAATCTTTTCTTTAACAACCTCCTTGTATTGTCCCACCGATTTCAAGTTTTTAACAAAGCCAATCCCCCCACTTTCCCGGAATGATATCCTAAACCCATCCCTGAAACCCTCCCAAATTAACCTTGCCTTCTCTTTATTTGGGTACATTTCGAGCCACGGTATCATTTCGCTGAGACGCGCTGGCGTCGCCCCCTTTTTGAGCACCGTCACTCGATTTTCCCCTCTTGAAACATTTAACCAAGGGGTGATTGGTCCCCCCGCATCCTGAGCATTCATGCCGAAAGGAGCATGAAACTCCCCACGAGCAGGAGCCCTCGTTGTATTTCCAGCACACTCCCTTCCTAAATACGCCCGATGAGCTTCCTCCCTTTGCTCCATCGGGCCCGGAGTGAAAGGAAGACCCGCTATTAGCCCCCCGCCTCCAAAAGGATTCCTAACTGGAGTCTTAGGAGCTGTCATTATCTGCATCCATAACAAAATGTCCCTATGGTCCCACTGCAGTGACGGCTGCACAGCCATTCGCTGCCTGAATTGTTCATCATATTTTAACCACGATGTTCCCCCATATGTCTTGTACGCATCCCATATAGTGTCCAAATGCGCAAACAAACCCGAGCAGCATTCCGGGTGCTTTTCGCCAATTACACTTCCCAGGATCGCGAATGCATGCAACCAATTCCCAAAGTGACGTGGAATCAGCCGATACCGCCTCCGCTCGTCATCCTCTTCCTTCCTATATTCCTTCCCTTTCTCCCATTTTTCAATACTAAACCGCTCCAGGGGTAGCAAAGTGAAGATGTCCAAATTCTCCCTTTTCCAGATCTTTTCCTTCACCTCCTGCTTTAAGTGACCTCCCAACGGCCCGTTAAAACATATATATAAATTCCCTTTTGCCGCGTCCGACACCGGGAGTGGTTTCGCCACCACTTTTTCTGTCTGCACCCCTGCATCAGTCGACACTTCTGTCACTATCTGTCGCTCCACTACCCCTTGCCCTAACCCCGGCGCCCCCGCTGGCACCAAACTCACGTTCTGAGCGGGTTCCTGACTTGCCCTCCACGCCCCCAACGGGCTCCCCAACTGTATTAGGCAGGCCCATCGGCACTAAGGCCCTACTCAAGTTACCCCCTTGCAAAGTGTGTGTATTTTGTGAAATTTGTGGTGCTGTAGACCCACCTGGTTGGAGCAGGCTACGGCTCAACAGCGCCGGCGCAGATCCAGCCTCCCCTGTCGCCATTCTCGGAGTCGATGTCATCCCAACACCAGGCACCGGATCCAATGCCGCTCCTCGTCCTGGCGTAGCTGAGCCCACAGCCCGCCGCAGCACGTCACGAACTGCCCCGTCCCTACCTCCCCTCTCCTGCAAAGGACGAAACACCCTGGTACATATCCAAGTTGTCCCCTGGTGGCGCCACCAAAGCCATCTGCCCCCCACTGCCACTGTAAAGGCCCCCAGAAATCTGCAGGGCTCCCACAGCGGCCCTATGCCCGCCCCGACTAACCCCCGGTGGCTGCACATTTTCACTCCTAGGGGGGGGGGGGGTGGCTGAGCCGTGCACCAGCCCACCCCCCCCCCCCCCCCCCGCCGCCATGCACCCACCAGAGGCCTCAGCCTCCCACGGCCCCCCTTTTATAGCCAGAATGAAGGCTTAGCTTCCTGACTACCACTTATAAAGACTACCTAGCTCCACCCCCTCATCTGACACCCCCAATCCGCCTGGTCCGCATTCTCCACCCCCCATAAGTCCACCCACAAATATATGGCTCCTTCCAGCCCAGACAGTCATGCCCGCTCTCCGCCCACCTGCAGCAGGCTCCGCGCTCACAGGAGGAGGAGGGGGGCAGTGTGTATACAGGGTGAAGAGGGGGTAGTGTGTATACAGGGGGAGGAGGGGGGGCAGTGTGTATACAGGGTAAAGAGGGGGTAGTGTGTATACAGGAGGAGGAGGGGGGGCAGTGTGTATACAGGAGGAGGGGGGGCAGTGTGTATACAGGAGGAGGAGGTGGGCAGTGTGTTTACAGGAGGAGGAGGGGGGCAGTGTGTATACAGGAGGAGGAGGGGGGCAGTGTGTATACAGGGGGAGAGGGGGCAGTGTGTATACAGGAGGAGGAGGAGGGGGGCAGTGTGTATACAGAGGAGGAGGGGGGCAGTGTATATACAGGGTGAAGAGGGGTAGTGTGTATACAGGGGGAGGAGGGGGGGCAGTGTGTGTACAGGAGGAGGGTGGGAATGTGTACACGGGGGAGGGGGGGCAGTGTGTATACAGGGGGAGGAGGGGGGTCAGTGTGACTTTTGGAGGGCGACCCATAAAGGGGCCCACTAGGGCTCTGTCGCCCAGGGGCCCACTAAACCCTGTAGCCGGCCCTGGGTACACCTCCCTGGTAGCTGAAAGGGACTATGGGACCCTGGGGGCACCGGATACATTTGAGAATTGCCGGGAGCGTGTGGAGAAAAAACTGATTGCAGGTCTCACTGACTCCCAGGGTGTTTTACAAGAGTCTCGGGAGGGAATCCTGGGAGTGGTGAGATTGTACTATACTGACTTATTTCAGAGGAAAGCTTTGGTAAGGAAAAAGTGACCCAATTCTTGGAGTCAACTCCAGGCCTTGATACTAGGGAATTGGACTTTTCTTCTTTGACAGCAGAAATAACGGTGGAGGAGATTGATATATTAAATCTGAAGAAGGCACCAGGTCCAGATGGTATAACATGTGAATTTTATAAGAAGTTCAGAGACCTCTTGGCTCCAATCCTTGTGGATGCTACAGAAATTGTCTAGAAAATAACCTGATGCCTCCATCCATGAGGGTCTCATCGTTAATCCTGCTGTCCAAAGGTAAGGAGCCTACAGACATCAAGAACTGGAGGCCGATCGCCCTCTTGAATGTTGATAGGAAGATTTTGGCAAAAATTCTATTCTCTAGATTAGTCTGTTTGTCCCCGGCACTGTTGGCAGGCTCTCAGTACGGCACAGTAAGAGGGCGGAACATCTCTGGAGCAGTCATCTCAATAAGAGAGATGTTTGAGAGATGTAAAGCTCTGAGGTGTGGGAGATATGTTGTAGGTCTGGACCAGGCTAAAGCCTTTGACAGGGTTGATCACTATTATCTATGGGCCACTTTGTCAAAGTACGGTATTCCGGGAGAATTTATAGATTGGCTAAGAACTTTGTACAGAGAGGCGAAGAGCTTTCCTCTGATCAATGGTTGGCAGGGGGACACTTTCAGGGTAGAGGCAGGGGTGAGACAAGGCTGCCCCCTGAGTCCACTGCTGTATGTGTTTGCCATCGATCCGTTCCTGAGATCACTGCAGCGGTGTGATTTTCAGGGGGTGCCGGTCCCCCATTGCTTGCCTTTGAAGGTAGTCGCCTACGCGGATGATGTGACTGTGGTGATATCTGAACCTCGTGAGGTGGAGATGTTGTCTGCAGCCATCAGAAGTTACTCAGAGGCCTCCGGGTCTCTGGTCAACCTAGAGAAGAGTCAGGCTTTCTGGACATTGGATGCTGCTCCTGGCTTTGATCTGCCACAGTTCGCCAAGGCCTCCACCCATATTAAAATTCTTGGGGTTAAATTCGGGAGGGAAGACAATGCCAAACTAAATTGGGAAGAGAAGTTGGAAACCGGAAATGTAAAGGTTCAGCGATGGAAGAACTGGAGGCTGAGCTATAGAGAAAGGGTTACTCTGCTGAAGACTTACCTGGTCCCTGTCTTCCTCTATGTCTCTGTCGTATTTCCTTTGCCAGAATCTTTCTCCGCTAGGCTCTTTAGCCTGTTCTTCCAACTTTTATGGGGGAACAGGTTGAACCCAGTAAAAAGAGGGATCACCTACCTGCAGAGGAGAGAGGGTGGACTGGATATGTTAAATCCAAGGGTTTTCTTTGACTTGTTTCTGAAAGTTAATTTTGGTTGCCTGGACTCAAATAATAGTCCCCTGCGGGTAAGTAGTGTCAGGGACTGGATATTGCCTTTTGCAGAATCTTGGATGCGAGGCGGCAGTCTCAAGAGGGGTCGATGGACTCCTGGCTTCCTCCCCCAGTATCTGGAGAATGGTCTGAGGTGTCTGAAGAAATGGGGCATTGAAAAGTCTTTTATTGAGAGTAATACCAGGACAGATCTGTACTCCAGAGTCTGTAGGACTTTCTATTGCTTACAGCTGGCACTCCCAGACTGTCCAACCACCACCCTAAAGGACAGTCTGAGGTTCTTGAATGGTCGGAGGCTGCCCCATAAGTTCTGTGACATTGCCTGGCTCTCATTACAAGGGAAACTCTTTGTCAGGGGGAATCTTAAGTTCCTGAGTGTGACTGATCGTATATGTGTCCCCTCGGGTGTCAGACAGAGGAGACAATGGTCCACTTTATATCAGTGTTCTGGGGTGGATGTAATATATGGCGTGACATATCCACCAAGTTAAGAATCCCATCACTGCAGCCCCTCAGGTACCCAGAGATCCTCTATGGCAGTGATGGCAAACCTTTTAGAGGCTGAGTGCCCAAACTGCAACCCCAAACCCCCCTTATTTATCGCGAGGTGCCAACCAAAAATTAAAGCAGTAACTTGTTGCTCCCTGTTCAACAACTTTCATCATACTGGCCTCCTGAGGACAGCGACACAGTAGAAAGATGGAAGATTTTCATCATTTTAGCTTCTTTCCAGTGTCCCTCTGTACACAGAGAATCATGGGGCCAGCAGGAGGTCCTCCAAAAATAATTCGACCCTGTCTAATTCTCCCTCTTCCTAGAGTCCCAAGTAGCGAAGTGAGTATCAAAATATGTCTGAAAGCAGCATCTTTTAAGTTGCTTGGAACTGCAGGAAGATTCTTTGAGTTCCGTCTGGTGTGCTGGGGCGATGGCCCGGGTGCCCACAAAAAGGGCTCTGAGTGGCGCCTCTGGCACCCGTGCCATAGGTTCGCCACCACTGCTCTATGGCATGACACCTAATGTACATAACATCAATCAGGAGACCATGTACATAGTGACCCAGGTCATCAAGTATTACCACTGGCACATGAGAACCAGAGTGTCCATCCATAGCGAGGACTTCCATCATAATAAGGCCATAAGCCTCATCATGTCTGAGCTCAGGTGGATCCGATCACTAGAGGTCAGGAAAAAGGGGCAGAATATAAATCTCTGGAGGAACATCCATCTAGACTGAAATCTGTCTGATACAATGTGGATGCATTTGTTTTCTTATGTTTTTCTTTATTTCCCTTCCAGCCAAAATGGACTCTTAAGTTACATTTAATATAAATTTTATTTTATGAACATGTATGATTTATACTGAATGTTCTATGATTTATTTTGATGGAAAAGTATTTCTGTATTTATGTTTGTTTTTTTACTAATAAAAATTGCCCCCTATGTACAAGAATATAACTACTATAATACTTCCCCCTATGTACAAGAATATAACTACTATAATACTGCCCCCTATGTACAGGAATATAACTACTATAATACTACCCCCTATGTACAAGAATATAACTACTATAATACTTCCCCCTATGTACAAGAATATAACTACTATAATACTTCCCCCTATGTACAAGAATATAACTACTATAATACTGCCCCCTATGTACAGGAATATAACTACTATAATACTGTCCCCTATGTACAAGAATATAACTACTATAATACTGTCCCTTATGTACAAGAATATAACTACTATAATACTGCCCCCTATGTACAGGAATATAACTACTATAATACTGCCCCCTATGTACAGGAATATAACTACTATAATACTGCTCCTATGTACAAGAATATAACTACTATAATACTGCCTCCTATGTACAAGAATATAACTACTATAATACTGCTCCTATGTACAGGAATATAACTACTATAATACTGCTCCTATGTACAAGAATATAACTACTATAATACTGCCCAGTATGTACAAGAATATAACTACTATAATACTGCCCCCTATGTACAAGAATATAACTACTATAATACTGCCCCCTATGTACAAGAATATAACTACTATAATACTGCCCCCTATGCACAAGAATATAACTACTATAATACTGCCCCCTATGTACAAGAATATAACTACTATGATACTGCCCTATGTACAAGAATATAACTACTATAATACTGCCCCTTATGTACACGAATATAACTACTATAATACTGCCCCCTATGTACAAGAATATAACTACTATAATACTGCCCCCTATGTACAGGAATATAACTACTATAATACTGCCCCCTATGTACAAGAATATAACTACTATAATACTGCCCCCTATGTACACCAATATAACTACTATAATACTGCCCCCTATGTACAGGAATATAACTACTATAATACTGCCCCCTATGTACAGGAATATAACTACTATAATACTGCCCCCTATGTACAAGAATATAACTACTATAATACTGCCCCCTATGTACAGGAATATAACTACTATAATACTGCCCCCTATGTACAAGAATATAACTACTATAATACTGTCCCCTATGTACAAGAATATAACTACTATAATACTGTCCCCTATGTACAAGAATATAACTACTATAATACTGCCCCCTATGTACAAGATTATAACTACTATAATACTGCCCCATATGTACAAGAATATATCTACTATAATACTGCCCCCTATGTACAGGAATATAACTACTATAATACTGCCCCCTATGTACAAGAATATAACTACTATAATACTGCCCCCTATGTACTAGATGTCTTTAGATACATATGGTCTCTATTACTATGGATGGCGTCTAATGACTTGATCTCTTTGGGATATTCCTCTGTGGAGTAAGTGACTGCATTAGATGTAGATGTGTAGGGAGGGGATGTGTGATGTAGGGATCCCCTAGTGGATGCTCCCCTATGTGCTGTCCGGGCAGGATCAGTATAGAGCCACGTACAATTTACAAAGAAATCAGTGAGCAATGTCGCAGTCTCCTCCTCCATGTAATATCCAGGAACCTGGTGCCAGAATCAGAACGATCTGTAATTTAATCCCTGAGGTCAAGGTGATAGCGTGATAAGAGGACACACTGCCCCCTGCTGGTGTGATGATGTGGGACCATGGTATAGGACAGTCACCCCTAGTAGTGATAGGAGGGCACACTGCCCCCTGCTGGTGTGATGATGTGGGGGCCATAGTATAGGACAGGCACCCCTAGAAGTGATAGGAGGACACACTTCCCCCCTGCTGGTGTGATGATGTGGGAGCCATGGTATAGGACAGTCACTCCTAGTAGTGATAGGAGGGCACACTGCCCCCTGCTGGTGTGATGATGTGGGGGCATAGTATAGGACAGTCACCCCTAGCAGTAATAGGAGGACACACTGCACCCAGCTGATGTGATGATGTGGGGAGCCATGATATAGGACAGTCACCCCTAGAAGTGATAGGAGGACACACTGCCCCCTGCTGCTGTGATGATGTGGGGGGCCATGGCATAGGACAGTCACTTCTACTAGTGACAGGAGGACACACTGCCCCCTGCTGGTGTGGATGATGTGGGGGCCATGGTATAGGACAGTCACCCCTAAAAGTGATAGGAGGACACACTGCCCCCTGCTGCTGTGATGATTTGGGGAGGCCTGGTATAGGACAATCACCCCTAGTAATGATAGGAGGACACACTGCCCCCTGCTGGTGTGATGATATGGGGGGCCATGGTGTAGGACAGTCACTCCTAGTAGTGATAGGAGGACACAGTGCACCACCCTGTACTCCAGCCTAGGAGTGTGCAGGATCTACAGGCGAAGCTGTAACATCTGCCGGCTCCTCACCCCCCACCACACATCTGTAGGACACCTGAGGTTTTCTACAATATTCTTCTCACGTCTTGTCGGATCTTAGTTTCTCCTTAAGGATTTGTTTATGAAACACTGGCACTAAATTTCCTTTATTCCGTCTCCTGGACTCGACTATGGAGGACGCCTCTATATCTGTCACGTGTGAATGAAGCCTGAGCCCGGATTTTACATTTCTATGTTGCAAATTGATTTTCATTACATTCCGGACTGATTATTACGTATCCATTATAATGTAAACTTATTACGCTCCTGCTGCACTGAGCAATGTTACAGCACTGCCCTCTAGTGGGTATTTTATATACTTGGTGATATTTATCCTCTGTGTTGTGGAGCATCGTGTAGGGTTGTAGTATAGGAGGCTACTGAAAATGTCATACCCATTGCCTCATTATAACATAACATGGTGGAGCCGGGAGCTGATAGCTTCATGCTTCATCATTACTGTAAATGGAGGGCATAGATAGAGCGCACCACCGGCTCTGTAGCTCATAGAACCACATTCACACCTTTTAAAAATATAAATTCTCCTCTTTACATTGACACCAGAAGTTGGGTTCTTACTGCTATACAGCACAAGATAGAAACACAGGGGCAGCGAGGTAAATTAACCCCCAAAACTAAATATACTGAATAACTGCCATTAGAAAGCATTGCCCCTATCCCTACATCGCCCCTCTACATGCCTGTAAACGTAAACAATTAGGCACTCAAGCTGTATGCAAATGTCCTGAGAGATGTACAATGAATCATTATCATATCCAGGTTATTTATGAGTGGGAGGTACAGCCACACCCCCCAGTGGTTGACTGACAGCCTGTATAATCATGGCTTCCATTCCTTCTATCCTGTCTATCAGCCTCTCTCAGCCTGTGCATGAGAGATTCAACTGCTCCAGGATGCAGCCATGTGTATGGGAAGAGAGCATGTCAGGTACTTGTGTAGCTGATGTCTGTCTGTGTCTCACACATGTGTATAGGAGAACACAGCATGTCAGGTACTTGTGTAGCTGATGTCTGTGTCTCACACATGTGTATAGGAGAACACAGCATGTCAGGTACTTGTGTAGCTGATGTCTGTGTCTCTCACATGTGTATAGGAGAACACAGCATGTCAGGTACTTGTGTAGCTGATGTCTGTGTCTCTCACATGTGTATAGGAGAACACAGCATGTCAGGCACTTGTGTAGCTGATGTCTGTGTCTCTCACATGTGTATAGGAGAACACAGCATGTCAGGTATTGTGTAGCTGATGTCTGTGTCTCTCACATGTGTATAGGAGAACACAGCATGTCAGGTACTTGTGTAGCTGATGTCTGTGTCTCACACATGTGTATAGGAGGACACAGCATGTCAGGTTGTGTAGCTGATGTCTGTGTCTCACATGTGTATAGAAGGACACAGCATGTCAGGTACTTGTGTAGCTGATGTCTGTGTCTATCACACGTGCATAGGAGAACACAGCATGTCAGGTTGTGTAGCTGATGTCTGTGTCTCACATGTGTATAGAAGGACACAGCATGTCAGGTACTTGTGTAGCTGATGTCTGTGTCTCACACATGTGTATAGGAGAACACAGCATGTCAGGTACTTGTGTAGCTGATGTCTGTGTCTATCACATGTGTATAGGAGAACACAGCATGTCAGGTACTTGTGTAGCTGATGTCTGTGTCTCTCACATGTGTATAGGAGAACACAGCACGTCAGGTACTTGTGTAGCTGATGTCTGTGTCTCACATGTGTATAGGAGAACACAGCATGTCAGGTACTTGTGTAACTGATGTCTGTGTCTCACATGTGTATAGAAGGACACAGCATGTCAGGTACTTGTGTAGCTGATGTCTGTGTCTCTCACATGTGTATAGGAGAACACAGCATGCCAGGTACTTGTGTAGCTGATGTCTGTTTCTCCTACATGTGTATAGCAGAACACAGCATGTCAGGTTGTGTAGCTGATGTCTGTGTCTCACATGTGTATAGAAGGACACAGCATGTCAGGTACTTATGTAGCTGATGTCTGTATCTATCACATGTGTATAGGAGAACACAGCATGTCAGGTACTTGTGTAGGTTATGTCTGTGTCTCTCACATGTGTATAGGAGAACACAGCATGTCAGGTACTTGTGTAGGTTATGTCTATGTCTCTCACATGTGTATAGGAGAACACAGCACGTCGGGAACTTGTGTAGCTGATGTCTGTGTCTCACACATGTGTATAGGAGAACACAGCATGTCAGGCACTTGTGTAGCTGATGTCTATGTCTCTCACATGTGTATAGGAGAACACAGCACGTCAGGAACTTGTGTAGCTGATGTCTGTGTCTCTCATATGTGTATAGGAGAACACAGCATGTCAGGCACTTGTGTAGCTGATGTCTATGTCTCTCACATGTGTATAGTAGAACACAGCACGTCAGGAACTTGTGTAGCTGATGTCTGTGTCTCTCACATGTGTATAGGAGAACACAGCATGTCAGGTACTTGTGTAGCTGATGTATGTGTCTCTCACATGTGTATAGGAGAACACAGCATGTCAGGTACTTGTGCAGCTGATGTCTGTGTCTCTCACATGTGTATAGGAGAACACAGCATGTCAGGTACTTGTGTAGCTGATGTCTGTATCTCACATGTGTATAGGAGGACACGGTATGTCAGGTACTTGTATAGCTGATGTCTGTGTCTCAAACATGTGTATAGGAGGACACAGCATGTCAGGTACTTGTGTAGGTGATGTCTGTGTCTCACACATGTGTATAGGAGAACACAGAATGTAAGGTACTTGTGTAGCTGATGTCTGTGTCTCCTACATGTGTATAGGAGAACACAGCATGTCAGGTTGTGTAGCTGATGTCTGTGTCTCACATGTGTATAGGAGAACACAGCATGTCAGGTACTTGTGTAGCCGATGTCTGTATCTCACATGTGTATAGGAGAACACAGCATGTCAGGTACTTGTGTAGCTGATGTCTGTATCTCACATGTGTATAGGAGGACACGGTATGTCAGGTACTTGTGTAGCTGATGTCTGTGTCTCCTACATGTGTATAGGAGAACACAGCATGTCAGGTTGTGTAGCTGATGTCTGTGTCTCACATGTGTATAGGAGAACACAGCATGTCAGGTACTTGTGTAGCCGATGTCTGTATCTCACATGTGTATAGGAGAACACAGCATGTCAGGTACTTGTGTAGCTGATGTCTGTGTCTCTCACATGTGTATAGGAGAACACAGCATGTCAGGTACTTGTGTAGCTGATG
This sequence comes from Engystomops pustulosus, assembly GCF_040894005.1. Taxonomy (NCBI): domain Eukaryota; kingdom Metazoa; phylum Chordata; class Amphibia; order Anura; family Leptodactylidae; genus Engystomops; species Engystomops pustulosus. Next base: position 178,576,705 of record NC_092416.1, on the reverse strand, counting down.
TCTGTGTCTCACACATGTGGATAGGAGAACACAGCATGTCAGGTACTTATGTAACTGATGTCTGTGACTCTCACATGTGTATAGCAGAACACAGCATGTCAGGTACTTGTGCAGGATCAAATGAAGATTGGAGGGGGCCCCTGGGTGCAAAATCTGGTGGAGGCCCTCTCAGAATGTAGTCTAGACAGCGTACAGAAATCGCTATATACAGCGTCCTCACTAATAGCTATATACAGTCCCCCCTTTAGTCACTGTATACAGCCCCCTAACAATAACTATATACAGCCCCCCAAGTAATAATTGCCAATCCCCAGTAATCATTGTATACAGCTTCCTAACAATAATTATGAAAGCCCCCTAACTATATACAGCTCCCAGTATTCACTATATCCAGCTCCAGTAATTACTTTATACAGCCTCCATTTTTCACTATGTAGAGCCCCACAGCAATAACTATATACAGCCTGCTAATAATAATTATATACAGCCCCCGGGCAATCACTGTGTACTGCCACCCAGCAATCACAGTGTACTACCCCCCCTGTAATCACTATATACAGCCCCCTTAAAATCACCATATACCGCCTCATGTAATCACTATATACAGCCTCCTAGCAATAACTATATAAAGCCGCCCAGTAATCACTATATACAGCCCCCAGTAATCACTATATACAGCCTCCTAGCAAGAAATTTATACATCCCCTCATATTACCTATATACAGCTCCCCCCAGAATTAAATATATTACCTATATACAGCCTCACAGCAATTAAGATATACAGTTCCCTGCATTTTCTATATACAACCACTGAAACCATAATCTACATACAAGCCTCCCCAGCTTTACCTATATAAAGTCTCTCCAGCAATTAATGTATACAGCCCTTGTAGCATTATCTATATACAGCCTCCAGCATTATCTATATATAGCCCCCCAGCATTATCTATATAAAGCCCCGCAGAATTATCTATTTACAGCCACCACAGCATTATCTATATACCGCACCCCAACATTAACTATTTGCAGCCCCACAGCATTATCTACTTACTGCCCTTACTGCATTATCTATATACAGCCCACCCAGCATTATCTATATACAGAAACCCCCAGGAATATCTATATACAGCCTCCCCAGCAATTAAGATAAACAACCCTCTCAGAATTATCTATATACAGCCCTGTCAACATTAACTATATACAGCCTCTCAGCATTATCTATATACTGCCCCCCAAAGCATTATGTATATACTCCCCATCCAGCATTATCTATATACAGCACCCCCAAGGATTTTCTATATAGCCCCGCCCCCTAGCATTATCTATAGCTATATAAACAGCTCCTGCATACAGCCAGTACTATTTCAGACCAGCCTGCTACCAGACTTAAATAAGTGGCTCAAAAGTTGGTGAAGGAAGGAGGGTTTTGGGTTCATGAAGAACTGGGCTGACTTTTCTGTCGGCTACAGGCTCTACAGTAGGGATGGACTGCACCTCAATGGGGAGGGTGCGGCTGTTTTGGGGGAAAAAATGGCTAGAAGGTTGGAGGAGTGTTTAAACTAGAGACCTTTGGGGAGGGCAACTACACTTGTGCAGGGCAAATAGACAGTGTAGATAGAGAGCTGGGAAGATTCATAGTCCATGGGGGAGGAAGGGGGGCTGGAATGAGATTGGGGAATAAGAACAAAAGGAATACGGACAGGGAAAACCATATAAAGTGTATGTACACAAATGCCAGAAGCCTCACAAACAAAATGGAGGAACTGGAACTCTTGATGTTGGAGCGGAAATATGATATAGTGGGTATCAGCGAGACATGGCTGGACAGTAGCTTTAACTGGGCTGTTACTATAGATCAGTGGTGGCGAACCTATGGCACGGGTGCCAGAGGTGGCACTCAGAAACATTTCTGTGGGCACTCAGACCATCACCCCAGGACAGAGTTCACCAAACAGGAACAAATCCACCAAATACTCCTGCAGTCCCAGGCAACTTGAGAGATGCTGTTCTCAGCTCTATTTTGAAGCAACACTTCATTGGCTGGTTGGAACTGCGGGAACAGTGAGAAGGTGTGGACAAGGCTGCATTATCTTTGGAGGTCCTCCTGCTGGACCCTTCAATCCTCCTCTACAGAGGATATAATGAGAGTCTCAATTTGCCCTCCTTCTTTCAACTGTATTGCATACCTCCCAACTTTTGTGGAGGAGAAAGAGGGACAAAATGGCGGCGATTTTTTTACCCACAGAAGCCACACCCTAGCCACGCCCCCTAACCACACCCCCTGGCCACGCCACTGCTCATACCTTCAACGCATCCACTGGCACCAATGTATATTTATGTATATAATTGGGGGGCATATTCCACTCCCCCTAGACAACGAGCATGCCCCCCCCAGACAACGAGCATGTCCTCCCCTAGACAACGAGCATGTCCCCCCCTAGACAACGAGCATGTCCCCCCCAGACAACGGGCATGTCCGCCCCCAGACAACGAGCATGCCCCCCCCTAGACAACGAGCATGTCCCCCCCAGACAACGAGCATGTCCCCCCCAGACAACGGGCATGTCCGCCCCCAGACAACGAGCATGCCCCCCCCTAGACAACGAGCATGTCCCCCCCAGACAACGAGCATGCCCCCCCTAGACAACAAGCATGCCCCCCCTAGACAACGAGCATGTCCCCTAGACAACGAGCATGCCCCCCCCTAGACAACGAGCATGTACCCCCCCCTAGACAACGAGCATGTACCCCCACCTAGACAACGAGAATGTACCCCCACCTAGACAACGACCATGTCCCCCCCTAGACAACGAGCATGTCCCCCCCCCCTAGACAACGAGCATGTCCCCCACCTAGACAACGAGCCTGTCCTCCCCTGTGGCTGCGTGCCCTTTTTTGTGTGTTTGTGTTATTTTTGTCTTCCAGGACCGTGCCTGCTGTGGACTGCTTCCGATTCGAAGGATTACATCGATGACCGACAGTTCTAACAAATAAAATGGTCAACGAGGGTGTGTCTGCGTTTTTTGTTCAATAAAATTTTCTGAAAACGGTGTGATTATTTATTTTTTTGCGACACTCTTCATAGTTTGCCGTAGTAGTGGTGCCGGCTAGGTGACGGTGCTCATTACTAAGGGCTGGCCTTAGTGTTTGCCTTAATTTTTTTGGCAAATTCACACTAACGCCCATACCATTACCCCGGTACCCACCGCGACCAGGGGTGCCGGGAAGAGCCGGGTACAAACCAGTACCTGACCGTCTATAGATGGTCAGGTAGTGGGGCGGCTGCAGGCTGTTATTGTTGCGCTGGAATAGCCCCCTAACAGTGGCCTATCCCAGCTCAGTAATGGCAGGCTGCTGCTGCTTTTTTGTATCTGGCTGATTTGAAAAATAGGGGGCACCCCATGCCGTTTTTTCTTCAAATTTTTGACAAAAATATGCGTGGGGTCCCCCCTTTAAAGGGGGCTCCCAGGCTGTTTCCCCCATTTTTACAAAAAAATGGGGGGGAAAAACGGCATGGGGTGCCCCCTATTGTTCAAATCAGCCAGATACAAAAAAGCAGCAGCAGCCTGCTATTACTGAGCTGGGATAGGCCACTGTTAGGGGGCTATCCCAGCGCAACAATAACAGCCTGCAGCCGCCCCAACACCTGACCATCTATAGACGGTCAGGTACTGGTTTGTACCCGGCTCTTCCCGGCACCCCTGGTGGCGGTGGGTACCGGGGTAATGGTATGGGCGTTAGTGTAAATTTGCCAAAAAAATTAAGGCAAACACTAAGGCCAGCCCTTAGTAATGAGCACCGTCACCTAGCCGGCACCACTACTACGGCAAACTATGAAGAGTGTCGCAAAAAAATAAATAATCACACCGTTTTCAGAAAATTTTATTGAACAAAAGACGCAGACACACCCTCGTTGACCATTTTATTTGTTAGAAATGTCGGTCATAGACGTAATCCTTCGAATCCGAAGCAGTCCACAGCAGGCACGGTCCTGGAAGACAAAAATAACACAAACACACAAAAAAGGGCACGCAGCCACAGGGGAGGACATGCTCGTTGTCTAGGGGTCAGGGGTAGACATGCTCGTTGTCTAGGGGGGGGGGAAATGCTAGTTGTCTAGGGGGGGCACATGCTCGTTGTCTAGGAGTCGGGGGGAGACATGCTCGTTGTCTAGGGGGGGGAATGCTCGTTGTCTGGGGGGGGGGACATGCTCGTTGTCTAGGGGGGGGGCATGCTCGTTGTCTTGGGGGGGGACATGCTCGTTGTCTAGGGGTCAGGGGGAGACATGCTCGTTGTCTAGCAGGGGGAAATGCTCGTTGTCTAGGGGGGGAAATCCTCGTTGTCTAGGGGGGGGACATGCTCGTTGTCGCAGTAAAGGGGAGGGGTCCTATGGAGCGCAGTAAAGGGGAGGGGTCCTATGGAGCGCAGTAAAGGGGAGGGGTCCTATGGAGCGCAGTAAAGGGGAGGGGTCCTATGGAGCGCAGTAAAGGGGAGGGGTCCTATGGAGCGCAGTAAAGGGGAGGGGTCCTATGGAGCGCAGTAAAGGGGAGGAGTCCTATTGAGCGCGCAGTGAAAGCCATAAAAAACACATTTGATATTTTCCTTCCCGCTTCCCAGTACAGGGCCTGGAATATTTAATACTGTCACTAGGAAGTATACTTTGTTACGCAGAAACAGGCCGCACACAGCTCTGTACGTGGAAAAATAAAAAAGTTATTGATTTTTGAAAGTGGGGAGTGAAATATGGAAACGCAAAAATTGTTCCGTCAGAGTAATGGAGCAGACGGCCGTGTATGACCATTCTGCTCCATTACCGTCATAGAGCGATGACATGGACCTTATGTGGACCCCAACAGACCCCTTGTTTTCATGATCTATGGGGGTCACATCACTGAAACCCCCACACATCAGCAGGTTAAGCCCTGTCCTATGGATAGGGCCTAACTTGTATTTGTGGGAAAACCCCTTTAACCCCTTAACGCTCTGCGCCGTAGCTCTACGACGCAGAGAGTATAAGGAGTGTATGAAGAGGGCTCACGGGCTGAGTCTTCTTCATACAAGGTGGGGGGTTTTGCATGTTGCAGAAAACCCCCACCGCTAATAACCGCAGTCGGTCATTGTCGCCGGCAAAGTCTTTTTTACGATCGCTGTGCCCCCGAACGTCATCGGGGGCGGCGATCGTTTGCCGTGGTAGCCTCGGGTCTTCTTTTGACACGAGGCTACATGGCTTCTGCAGGTTCGTTACAATGAGCCAGAAGTATTGCAGTATATGGTAGGAGCGATCTGACCATCTAGGGTTAATGTACCGTAGATGGTCTAAGAAATAGTGGAAAAAAAAGAAAAAACAGGTTTTAAAAATAAAAAAAATTTATAAAATATTAAAAATTCTAATCACCTCCCTTTCCCTAGAACGGATATAAAACATAATAAACAGTAAAGATCACAGACATATTAGGTATCGCCGCGTCCCAAAATGCCCGATCTATCAAAATATAAAAACGGTTACGGGCGGCGGTGACCTCCGAGGCGGGAAATGGCGCCCAAATGTCCGAAATGCGACTTTTACACCTTTTTACATCACATAAAAAATGAAATTAAAAATGATCAAAATGTCGCACAGACCTCAAAATGGTAGCAATGAAAACGTCGGCTCATTTCGCCAAAAATGACCCCACCCCCAGCTCCGTGCACCGAAATATGAAAAAGTTATTAGCGTCAGAAGATGGCAAAAATTTATTTTTTTTTTTTGCACACATGCGTTTAATTTTTGAAAATGTATTAAAACACAATAAAACCTATAAATCCGGTATCACCGCGATCGCACCAAACCAAAGAATAAAGCTGACGTGTTATTTTGAGTGCACAGTCAAAGTCGAAAAAACTGAGCCCACAAGAACGTGACATGTGCGGTTTTTTAAAATTTTTTTTCCACATTTGGAATTTTTTGCAGCTTCGCAGTACACGGCATGTTAAAATAAATAACATTACGGGAAAGTAAAATTTGTTACGCACAAAATAAGCCCTCACACAGCTCTGTACACGGAAAAATGAAAAAGTTATGGATTTTTGAAGTTGGAGAGCGAGAAATGAGAGAAAAACCCTGCGTCCTTAAGGGGTTAAGGGATTAAGTATATGGTACAATAAAAGCAGAATAGAAGGGCACTGGGGGGGTTAGGGATGGGGGCAGGGGGTCTATGGAGGAAAGTGTTTAACCCTTTAGCTGCTGCCTGCAGTCACTGTTGAGTACCTGTTATCACACTGCAGCAGCTGCACACACTCGGCTCTGCTTCATCAGACGAACTTCAGTGAGGAGCAGGAGGAGGTGGGGGCAGGGAGCCATTGATGTAGCAGTGCTGGAGAGTTCCTGCCTGCACGGAGGATGATCCCCTGGGGCTGCTGTGCAGGGGCAGTGCAGAGAACATGACACTCTGCACTGCTCCATCCATCCATCCATCCATGTGCCTGCAAGTGGCAGCCTGAGGACAGGGAGGGCTCTGCCTCCCAGGGGAGGGGATGGGGGAGGTGCCGGCTCTGCAGCAGACAGCCCGGGAGCTGGAGAGGAGGAGGACGCTGTACCCCGCCCCCTGGCTTCTCTGTATCCTGAGCAGGACGGGGGCGGGACTCGGGGGCGGGACTCGGGGGCGGGACTCGGGGGGGGCGGGACAAAACGGAAAAATCCGTGAAACCGCAAAAAAACCGGGACTTTCACTTAACGGTCCGTGCAGGCGGGACAAGGGTTAAAAAACGGGACTGTCCCGCCCAAAACGGGACGGTTGGGAGGTATGGTATTGGTTGCCTCAGGGGCCTGATACGATTGAAAGATGTGGAAGAACAGAAAGCAGTAAGTTACTTCTTAAAAAGCCATGCTGGCGCTTCACGGTAAATAAGTGGATTTAGCTTGTAGTTTGGGCACTCTGTCTCCAAAAGGTTCGCCGTCACTGCTATAGATGGTTATAGTCTTTTTAGAAAGGATCGTATAAATAAAAAAGGGGGAGGGGTTTGTTTATATGTGAATTCTTGCCTCAAGCCTGTCCGGCGAGATGACATCGGTGACGCAAATGCAAATGTGGAGTCCCTATGGGTGGAGATAAGAGGAGGGAAAAAGAATAATAAAATATTACTAGGGGTTTGTTATAAGGCTCCAAATATAATGGAGGCAGCAGAGGAAATGCTGATAAGTGAAATGGATGCGGCTTCAAAGCATGGTGAAGTACTTATCATGGGGGACTTCAATTACCCAGATATTGACTGGGGGGCAGAAACATGCAGGTCCTTCAAAGGTAGCAGGTTCTTGTCAACAACAAAAGACAATTACCTGTCGCAGCTAGTCCTGGAGCCAACAAGAGGGGGGGCACTGCTGGACCTTATCCTAACCAACAGACCTGATAGGGCAGTGGGGGCGAACCTATGGCACAGGTGCCAGAGGCGGCACTCTGAGCCCTTTCTGTGGGCACCCAGGACATCACCCCAGAATAAAGTTCACCAGACAGAACTCAAATAATCCGCCTGCAGAATCTTCCTACAATGATAGATGAATTTGCCCTTCTCCTTTCAACTGTGTTGGTGTCCTTGGGAGGCTGAAGTATTGAAAGTTGTCAATGAACAAGGAGAAATACATTACTGCTTAAATTGCTGCGCTGGCACTTTGCAATAAATAAGTGGCTTTTGGTTGAAGTTTGGGCACTGAGACTCAAAAAGGTTCGCCATCACTGTGATAGGGTATCAAAACTACAGGTTGGGGGGAACCTGGGGAATAGTGATCATAATATCATTGATTTTGTATTACGCTTTACTAAGAGCGTTAGTGAAGGGGCAACCAACATTCTAAACTTCAGGAGGGCAAATTTTCAGCAACTAAGGGAAGACCTTAAAGGCATAGACTGGGATAATGTTCTCAAAGACAAAAGCCCCCCCCCCCCCCAAAAAAAGGGACTTTTTCTCATATATTCTGAAAAAGTCCTGTGAGAAACACATACCGTATGGGAAAAAGCATAAGAGGAACAAGAAAAACCCTATGTGGCTAACTAGTCTTGTAAGGAAAGCAATAAGCGAGAAAGATAAGGCGTTTAAGGTGCTAAAACGTGAAGGTAGCGATGAGGCATTACAGGATTATAGAGAGAAAAATAAATCCTGTAAAAAGCAGATAAAGGCCGCAAAAATAGAGACTGAGAGAAATATTGCCAGGGAGAGCAAAAATAATCCCAAATTATTTTTCAAGTATATAAATGATAAGAAACTAAAAACAGAGAGTGTGGGTCCCCTTAGAAATAACATGGGGGTCATGGTGGAAGGAGATGAGGAAAGGGCCAATCTACTGAATGTCGCCTTCTCAACTGTCTTTACCCAGGAAAATCCCCTGGTGGGGTTTCGTCCCCTTGACAAAGTCCTGTGTGGACGAAACACGTGTCGGGGAGGTGCTGGGCAGCTCTCCTCTTATGCGCTGACTACGTTTTAAAATTTCAGGTTTAACTCTTGATCTGTAACATTTGCGCTTCAATCATTTATGTTTATTTATTCAGCATGGATTGTTTTCTTTGGCTCCGCACTATGCACTTTATGATGTTATATAATACTTTGCCTACTGTCCATTAAATATTTGTGCTGCCCAGCACCTTGTTGGCTTTTTGACCCGCAACTACCCAGAATTATATGATGTTCTATTTTTAATGTATACCAATAAATTCTATTTTTTAGTAACGCATGCTCACTTTATCTCTTTTTTTGGTCATTCGCTTTCTGAGCGTAGCAATTTTTATATTGTTAGTGCCCTACTTTTACTATAGCAACATTGCTGGGATTCATGTTACAAAATTAGTTCATATTTTGCTTTTTTATACAGCCAGTATTACCTCAGCCCAGCTACTACCAGACACATCCTGTATACAGCCAGTATTACCTCAGCCCAGCTACTACCAGACACATCCTGTATACAGCCAGTACTACCTCAGCCCAGCTACTACCAGACACATCCTGTATACAGCCAGTACTACCTCAGCCCAGCCACTACCAGACACATCCTGTATACAGCCAATACTACCTCAGCCCAGCTACTACCAGACACATCCTGTATACAGCCAGTACTACCTCAGCCCAGCCACTACCAGACACATCCTGTATACAGCCAGTATTACCTCAGCCCAGCTACTACCAGACACATCCTGTATACAGCCAGTATTACCTCAGCCCAGATACCACCAGACACATCCTGTATACAGCCAGTACTACCTCAGCCCAGCCACTACCAGACACATCCTGTATACAGCCAATACTACCTCAGCCCAGCTACTACCAGACACATCCTGTATACAGCCAGTACTACCTCAGCCCTGCTACTACCAGACACATCCTGTATACAGCCAATACTACCTCAGCCCAGCTACTACCAGACACATCCTGTATACAGCCAGTACTACCTCAGCCCAGCTACTACCAGACACATCCTGTATACAGCCAGTACTACCTCAGCCCGGCTACTACCAGACACATACTGTATACAGCCAGTACAACCTCAGCCCAGCTACTACCAGACACATCCTGTATACAGCCAGTACTACCACAGCCCAACTACTACCAGACACATCCTGTATACAGCCAGTACTACCTCAGCCCAGCCACTACCAGACACATCCTGTATACAGCCAGTACTACCACAGCCCAACTACTACCAGACACATCCTGTATACAGCCAGTACTACCTCAGCCCAGCTACTACCAGAGACATCCTGTATACAGCCAGTACTACCTCAGCCCGGCTACTACCAGACACATCCTGTAAACAGCCAGTACTACCTCAGCCCGGCTACTACCAGACACATCCTGTATACAGCCAACACTACCTCAGCTCAGCTACTACCAGACACATCCTGTATACAGCCAGTACTACCTCAGCCTAGCTGCTACCAGACACATCCTGTATACAGCCAGTACTACCTCATCCCAGCTACTACCAGACACATCCTGTATACAGCCAGTACTACCTCAGCCCAACTACTACCAGACACATCCTGTATACAGCCAGTACTACCTCAGCCCAAACACTACCAGACACATCCTGTATACAGCCGGTACTACCTCAGCCCAGCTACTACCAGACACATCCTGTATACAGCCAGTACTACCTCAGCCCAACTACTACCAGACACATCCTGTATACAGCCAGTACTACCTCAGCCCAAACACTACCAGACACATCCTGTATACAGCCGGTACTACCTCAGCCCAGCTACTACCAGACACATCCTGTATATAGCCAGTGCTACCTCAGCCCGGCTACTACCAGACACATCCTGTATACAGCCAGTACTACCACAGCCCAGCTACTACCAGACACATCCAGTATACAGCCGGTACTACCTCAGCCCAGCTACTATCAGACACATCCTGTATACAGCCAGTAGTACCTCAGCCCAGCTACTACCAGACATATCCTGTATACAGCCAGTACTACCTCAGCCCAGCTACTATCAGATATATCCTGTATACAGCCAGTACTACCTCACCCCAGCTACTACCAGACACATCCTGTATACAGCCAGTACTACCTCAGCCCAACTACTACCAGACACATCCTGTATACAGCCAGTACTACCTCAGCCCAAACACTACCAGACACATCCTGTATACAGCCGGTACTACCTCAGCCCAGCTACTACCAGACACATCCTGTATACAGCTGGTACTACCTCAGCCCAACTACTACCAGACACATCCTGTATACAGCCAGTACTACCTCAGCCCAAACACTACCAGACACATCCTGTATACAGCCGGTACTACCTCAGCCCAGCTACTACCAGACACATCCTGTATATAGCCAGTGCTACCTCAGCCCGGCTACTACCAGACACATCCTGTATACAGCCGGTACTACCACAGCCCAGCTACTACCAGACACATCCTGTATACAGCCGGTACTAACTCAGCCCAGCTACTATCAGACACATCCTGTATACAGCCAGTAGTACCTCAGCCCAGCTACTACCAGACATATCCTGTATACAGCCAGTACTACCTCAGCCCAGCTACTATCAGATATATCCTGTATACAGCCAGTACTACCTCACCCCAGCTACTACCAGACACATCCTGCATACAGCCAGTACTACCTCAGCTCAGCTACTACCAGACACATCCTGTATACAGCCAGTACTACCTCAGCTCAGCTACTACCAGACACATACTGTATACAGCCAGTACTACCTCAGCCCAGCTACTACCAGACACATCCTGTATACAACCAGTACTACCTCAGCCCAGCTTCTACCAGACACATCCTGTATACAGCCAGTACTACCTCAGCCCATCTACTACCAGACACATCCTGTATACAGCCAGTACTACCTCAGCCCGGCCACTACCAGACACATCCTGTATACAGCCAGTACTACCTCACCCCAGCTACTACCAGACACATCCTGTATACAGCCAGTACTACCTCAGCCCAGCTACTACCAGACACATCCTGTATACAGCCAGTACTACCTCAGCCCAGCTACTACCAGACACCTCCTGTATACAGCCAGTACTACCTCAGCCCAGCTACTACCAGACACATCCTGTATACAGCCAGTACTACCTCAGCCCAGCTACTACCAGACATATCCTGTATACAGCCAGTACTACCTCAGCCCAGCTACTACCAGACACATCCTGTATACAGCCAGTACTACCACAGCCCGGCTACTACCAGACACCTCCTGTATACAGCCAGTACTACCTCAGCCCAGCTACTACCAGACACATCCTGTATACAGCCAGTACTACCTCAGCCCAGCTACTACCAGACATATCCTGTATACAGCCAGTACTACCTCAGCCCAGCTACTACCAGACACATCTTGTATACAGCTAGTACTACCTCACCCCAGCTACTACCATACACATCCTGTATACAGCCAGTACTACCTCAGCCCAGCTACTACCAGACACATCCTGTATACAGCCAGTCCTACCTCAGCCAGCTACTACCAGACACATCCTGTATACAGCCAGTACTACCTCAGCCCAGCTACTACCAGACACATCCTGTATACAGCCAGTACTACCTCACCCCAGCTACTACCAGACACATCCTGTATACAGCCAGTACTACCTCAGCCCAGCTATTACCTGACACATCCTGTATACAGCCAGTAATACCTCAGCCCAGCTACTACCAGACACATCCTGTATACAGCCAGTACTACCACAGCCCAGCTGCTACCAGACACAACCTGTATACAGCCAGTACTACCTCAGCTCAGCTACTACCAGACACATCCTGTATACAGCCAGTACTACCTCAGCCCAGCTACTACCAGACACATCCTGTATACAACCAGTACTACCTCAGCCCAGCTTCTACCAGACACATCCTGTATACAGCCAGTACTACCTCAGCCCAGCTACTACCATACACATCCTGTATACAGCCAGTACTACCTCAGCCCGGCTACTACCAGACACCTCCTGTATACAGCCAGTACTACCTCAGCCCAGCTACTACCAGACACATCCTGTATACAGCCAGTACTACCTCAGCCCAGCTACTACCAGACACATCCTGTATACAGCTAGTACTACCTCAGCCCAGCTACTACCAGACACATCCTATATACAGCCAGTACTACCTCCGCCCGGCTACTACCAGACACATCCTGTATACAGCCAGAACTACCTCAGCCCGGCTACTACCAGACACATCCTGTATACAGCCAGTACTACCTCAGCCCAGCTACTACCATACACAGCCTAAACACAGCCAGTACTACCTCAGCCCAGCCTACCACCAGACACATCCTGTATACAGCCAGTACTACCTCAGCCCGGCTACTACCAGACACATCATATATACTGCCAGTACTACCTCATCCCAGCTACTACCAGACACATCCTGTATACAGCCAGTGCTACCTCAGCCCAGCTACTACCAGACACATCCTGTATACAGCCAGTACTACCTCAGCCCAGCTACTACCAGACACATCTTGTATACAGCCAGTACTACCTCAGCCCAGCTACTACCAGACACATCCTGTATACAGCTAGTACTACCTCAGCCCAGCTACTACCAGACACATCTTATATACAGCCAGTACTACCTCCGCCCGGCTACTACCAGACACATCCTGTATACAGCCAGAACTACCTCAGCCCGGCTACTACCAGACACATCCTGTATACAGCCAGTACTACCTCAGCCCAGCTACTACCATACACAGCCTAAATACAGCCAGTACTACCTCAGCCCAGCCTACCACCAGACACATCCTGTATACAGCCAGTACTACCTCAGCCCGGCTACTACCAGACACATCATATATACTGCCAGTACTACCTCATCCCAGCTACTACCAGACACATCCTGTATACAGCCAGTGCTACCTCAGCCCAGCTACTACCAGACACATCCTGTATACAGCCAGTACTACCTCAGCCCAGCTACTACCAGACAAATCTTGTATACAGCCAGTACTACCTCAGCCCAGTTACTACCAGACACATCCTGTATACAGCCAGTACTACCTCAGCCTAGCTACTACCAGACACATCCTGTATACAGCCAATACTAACTCAGCCCAGCTACTACCAGACACATCTTGTACACAGCCAGTACTACCTCAGCCTAGCTACTACCAGACACATCCTGTGTACAGCCAGTACTACCTCATCCCAGCTACTACCAGACACATCTTGTATACAGCCAGTACTACCTCAGCCCAACTACTACCAGACACATCCTGTATACAGCCAGTACTACCACAGCCCAACTACTACCCAACACATCCTGTATACAGCCAGTACTACCTCAGCCCAGCTACTACCAGACACATCCTGTATACTGCCAGTACTACCTCAGCCCAGCTACTACCAGACACATCCTGTATACAACCAGTACTAACTCAGCCCAGCTACTACCAGACACATCTTGTATACAGCTAGTACTACCTCAGCCCGGCTACTACCAGACACATCTTTTACACAGCCAGTACCTCCTCAGCCCAGCTACTACCAGACAAATTCTGTATACAGCCAGTACTACCACAGCCCGGCTACTACCAGTCACATCCTGTATACACCCAGCACTACCACAGCCCAGCTACTACCAGACACATCCTGTATACAGCTAGTACTACCTCAGCCCGGCTACTACCAGACACATCCTGTATACAGCCAGTACTACCACAGCCCAGCTACTACCAGACACATCCTGTAAACAGCCAGTACTACCTCAGCCCAGCTACTACCAGACATATCCTGTATACAGCCAGTACTACCTCAGCCCAGCTGCTACCAGACACATCCTGTATACAGCCAGTACTACCTCACCCCAGCTACTACCAGACACATCCAGTATACAGCCAGTACTACCTCATCCCTGCTACTACCAGACATATCCTGTATACAGCCAGTACTACCTCATCCCAGCTACTACCATACATATCATGTATACAGCCAATACTACCTCAGCCCAGCCACTACCAGACACATCCTGTACACAGCCAGTACTACCTCAGCTCAGCTACTACCAGACACATCCTGTATACAGCCAGTGCTACCTCAGCCCGGCTACTACCAGACACATCCAGTATACAGCCAGTACTACCACAGCCCGGCTACTTCCAGACACATCCTGTATACAGCCAGTACTACCTCAGCCCGACTACTACCAGACACATCCTGTATACAGCCAGTACTACCTCACCCCAGCTACTACCAGACATATCCTGTATACAGCCAGTACTACCTCAGCCCAGCTACTACCAGACACATCCTGTATACAGCCAGTACTAACTCAGCCCAGCTACTACCAGACACATCCTGTATACAGCCAGTACTACCTCAGCCTAGCTACTACCAGACAAATCCTGTATACAGCCAGTATTACCTCCGCCCGGCTACTACCAGACACATCTTGTATACAGCCAGTACTACCTCATCCCAGCTACTACCAGACACATCCTGTATACAGCCAGTACTACCACAGCCCGGCTACTACCAGACACATCCTTTATACAGCCAGTACTACCACAGCCCAGCTACTACCAGACACATCCTGTATACAGCCAGTACTACCACAGCCCAGCTACTACCAGACACATCCTGTATACAGCCAGTACTACCACAGCCCAGCTATTACCTGACACATCCTGTATACAGCTAGTACTACCACAGCCCAGCTACTACCTGACACATCCTGTATACAGCTAGTACTACCTCAGCCCGGCTACTACCAGACACATCCTGTATACAGCCAGTACTACCACAGCCCAGCTACTACCAGACACATCCTGTATACAGCCAGTACTACCTCAGCCCAGCTACTACCAGACATATCCTGTATACAGCCAGTACTACCTCAGCCCAGCTACTACCAGACACATCCTGTATACAGCCAGTACTACCTCAGCCCAGCTACTACCAGACACATCCTGTATACAGCCAGTACTACCTCCGCCCAGCTACTACCAGACACATCCTGTATACAGCCAGTACTACCTCCGCCCAGCTACTACCAGACACATCTTGTATACAGCTAGTACTACCTCAGCCCGGCTACTACCAGACACATCCTTTACACAGCCAGTACTACCTCAGCCCAGCTACTACCAGATACATCCTGTATACAGCCAGTACTACCACAGCCCGGTTACTACCAGACACATCCTGTATACAGCTAGTACTACCACAGCCCAGCTACTACCAGACACATCCTGTATACAGCTAGTACTACCTTAGCCCGGCTACTACCAGACACATCCTGTATACAGCCAGTACTACCTCAGCCCAGCTACTACCAGACACATCTTGTATACAGCTAGTACTACCTCAGCCCGGCTACTACCAGACACATCCTTTACACAGCCAGTACTACCTCAGCCCATCTACTACCAGACACATCCTGTATACAGCCGGTACTACCTCAGCCCCGCTACTACCAGACACATCCTGTATACAGCCAGTATTACCTCACCCCAGCTACTACCAGACACATCCAGTATACAGCCAGTACTACCTCATCCCTGCTACTACCAGACATATCCGGTATACAGCCAGTACTACCTCATCCCAAGTACTACCAGACATATCCTGTATACAGCCAATACTACCTCAGCCCAGCCACTACCAGACACATCCTGTACACAGCCAGTACTACCTCAGCTCAGCTACTACCAGACACATCCAGTATACAGCCAGTACTACCACAGCCCGGCTACTTCCAGACACATCCTGTATACAGCCAGTACTACCTTAGCCCAGCTACTACCAGACACATCCTGTATACAGCCAGTACTACCTCATCCCAGCTACTACCAGACAAATCCTGTATACAGTCAGTACTACCTCCGCCCGGCTACTACCAGACACATCTTGTATACAGCCAGTACTACCTCATCCCAGCTACTACCAGACACATCCTGTATACAGCCAGTACTACCTCATCCCAGCTACTACCAGACACATCCTGTATACAGCCAGTACTACCACAGCCCAGCTACTACCTGACACATCCTGTATACAGCTAGTACTACCTCAGCCCGGCTACTATCAGACACATCCTGTATACAGCCAGTGCTACCACAGCCCAGCTACTACCTGACACATCCTGTATACAGCCAGTACTATCTCAGCCCAGCTACTACCAGACACATCCTGTATACAGCCAGTACTACCTCAGCCCAGCTACTACCAGACACATCTTGTATATAGTTAGTACTACCTCAGCCCGGCTACGACCAGACACATCCTGTATACAGCCAGTACTACCACAGCCCAGCTACTACCAGACATATCCTGTATACAGCTAGTACTACCTCAGCCCGGCTACTACCAGACACATCATGTATACAGCCAGTACTACCACAGCCCAGCTACTACCAGACACATCCTGTATACAGCCAGTACTACCTCAGCCCAGCTACTACCAGACATATCCTGTATACAGCCAGTACTACCTCAGCCCAGCTGCTACCAGACACATCCTGTATACAGCCCGTGCTACCACAGCCCAGCTACTACCTGACACATCCTGTATACAGCCAGTACTATCTCAGCCCAGCTACTACCAGACACATCCTGTATACAGCCAGTACTACCTCAGCCCAGCTACTACCAGACACATCTTGTATATAGTTAGTACTACCTCAGCCCGGCTACGACCAGACACATCCTGTATACAGCCAGTACTACCACAGCCCAGCTACTACCAGACATATCCTGTATACAGCTAGTACTACCTCAGCCCGGCTACTACCAGACACATCATGTATACAGCCAGTACTACCACAGCCCAGCTACTACCAGACACATCCTGTATACAGCCAGTACTACCTCAGCCCAGCTACTACCAGACATATCCTGTATACAGCCAGTACTACCTCAACCCAGCCACTACCAGACACATCCTGTATACAACCAGTACTAACTCAGCCCAGCTACTACCAGACACATCTTGTATACAGCTAGTACTACCTCAGCCCGGCTACTACCAGACACATCTTTTACACAGCCAGTACCTCCTCAGCCCAGCTACTACCAGACACATTCTGTATACAGCCAGTACTACCACAGCCCGGCTACTACCAGTCACATCCTGTATACACCCAGTACTACCACAGCCCAGCTACTACCAGACACATCCTGTATACAGCTAGTACTACCTCAGCCCGGCTACTACCAGACACATCCTGTATACAGCCAGTACTACCACAGCCCAGCTACTACCAGACACATCCTGTAAACAGCCAGTACTACCTCAGCCCAGCTACTACCAGACATATCCTGTATACAGCCAGTACTACCTCAGCCCAGCTGCTACCAGACACATCCTGTATACAGCCAGTACTACCTCACCCCAGCTACTACCAGACACATCCAGTATACAGCCAGTACTACCTCATCCCTGCTACTACCAGACATATCCTGTATACAGCCAGTACTACCTCATCCCAGCTACTACCATACATATCATGTATACAGCCAATACTACCTCAGCCCAGCTACTACCAGACACATCCTGTATACAGCCAGTGCTACCTCAGCCCGGCTACTACCAGACACATCCAGTATACAGCCAGTACTACCACAGCCCGGCTACTTCCAGACACATCCTGTATACAGCCAGTACTACCTCAGCCCGACTACTACCAGACACATCCTGTATACAGCCAGTACTACCTCACCCCAGCTACTACCAGACATATCCTGTATACAGCCAGTACTACCTCAGCCCAGCTACTACCAGACACATCCTGTATACAGCCAGTACTAACTCAGCCCAGCTACTACCAGACACATCCTGTATACAGCCAGTACTACCTCAGCCTAGCTACTACCAGACAAATCCTGTATACAGCCAGTATTACCTCCGCCCGGCTACTACCAGACACATCTTGTATACAGCCAGTACTACCTCATCCCAGCTACTACCAGACACATCCTGTATACAGCCAGTACTACCACAGCCCGGCTACTACCAGACACATCCTTTATACAGCCAGTACTACCACAGCCCAGCTATTACCTGACACATCCTGTATACAGCTAGTACTACCACAGCCCAGCTACTACCTGACACATCCTGTATACAGCTAGTACTACCTCAGCCCGGCTACTACCAGACACATCCTGTATACAGCCAGTACTACCACAGCCCAGCTACTACCAGACACATCCTGTATACAGCCAGTACTACCTCAGCCCAGCTACTACCAGACATATCCTGTATACAGCCAGCACTACCTCAGCCCAGCTGCTACCAGACACATCCTGTATACAGCCAGTACTACCTCAGCCCATCTACTACCAGACACATCCTGTATACAGCCAGTACTACCTCAGCCCAGCTACTACCAGACACATCCTGTATACAGCCAGTACTACCTCCGCCCAGCTACTACCAGACACATCTTGTATACAGCTAGTACTACCTCAGCCCGGCTACTACCAGACACATCCTTTACACAGCCAGTACTACCTCAGCCCAGCTACTACCAGATACATCCTGTATACAGCCAGTACTACCACAGCCCGGTTACTACCAGACACATCCTGTATACAGCTAGTACTACCACAGCCCGGCTACTACCAGACACATCCTGTATACAGCTAGTACTACCTTAGCCCGGCTACTACCAGACACATCCTGTATACAGCCAGTACTACCTCAGCCCAGCTACTACCAGACACATCTTGTATACAGCTAGTACTACCTCAGCCCGGCTACTACCAGACACATCCTTTACACAGCCAGTACTACCTCAGCCCATCTACTACCAGACACATCCTGTATACAGCCGGTACTACCTCAGCCCCGCTACTACCAGACACATCCTGTATACAGCCAGTATTACCTCACCCCAGCTACTACCAGACACATCCAGTATACAGCCAGTACTACCTCATCCCTGCTACTACCAGACATATCCGGTATACAGCCAGTACTACCTCATCCCAAGTACTACCAGACATATCCTGTATACAGCCAATACTACCTCAGCCCAGCCACTACCAGACACATCCTGTACACAGCCAGTACTACCTCAGCTCAGCTACTACCAGACACATCCAGTATACAGCCAGTACTACCACAGCCCGGCTACTTCCAGACACATCCTGTATACAGCCAGTACTACCTCAGCCCAGCTACTACCAGACACATCCTGTATACAGCCAGTACTACCTCATCCCAGCTACTACCAGACAAATCCTGTATACAGTCAGTACTACCTCCGCCCGGCTACTATCAGACACATCTTGTATACAGCCAGTACTACCTCATCCCAGCTACTACCAGACACATCCTGTATACAGCCAGTATTACCTCCGCCCGGCTACTACCAGACACATCCTGTATACAGCTAGTACTACCACAGCCCAGCTACTACCTGACACATCCTGTATACAGCTAGTACTACCTCAGCCCGGCTACTATCAGACACATCCTGTATACAGCCAGTACTACCTCAGCCCAGCTACTACCAGACACATCCTGTATACAGTCAGCACTACCTCAGCCCGGCTACTACCAGACACACCCTGTATACAGCCAGTACTACATCAGCCCGGCTACTACCAGACACATCCTGTATACAGCCAGTACTACCTCATCCCAGCTACTACCAGACACATCCTGTATACAGCCAGTACTACCTCAGCCTAGCTACTACCAGACACATCCTGTATACAGCCAGTACTACCTCATCCCAGCTACTACCAGACACATCCTGTATACAGCCAGTACTACCTCAGCCTAGCTACTACCAGACATATCCTGTATACAGCCAGTACTACCTCATCCCAGCTACTACCAGACAAATCCTGTATACAGTCAGTACTACCTCCGCCCGGCTACTATCAGACACATCTTGTATACAGCCAGTACTACCTCATCCCAGCTACTACCAGACACATCCTGTATACAGCCAGTATTACCTCCGCCCGGCTACTACCAGACACATCCTGTATACAGCTAGTACTACCACAGCCCAGCTACTACCTGACACATCCTGTATACAGCTAGTACTACCTCAGCCCGGCTACTATCAGACACATCCTGTATACAGCCAGTGCTACCACAGCCCAGCTACTACCTGACACATCCTGTATACAGCCAGTACTATCTCAGCCCAGCTACTACCAGACACATCCTGTATACAGCCAGTACTACCTCAGCCCAGCTACTACCAGACACATCTTGTATATAGTTAGTACTACCTCAGCCCGGCTACGACCAGACACATCCTGTATACAGCCAGTACTACCACAGCCCAGCTACTACCAGACATATCCTGTATACAGCTAGTACTACCTCAGCCCGGCTACTACCAGACACATCATGTATACAGCCAGTACTACCACAGCCCAGCTACTACCAGACACATCCTGTATACAGCCAGTACTACCTCAGCCCAGCTACTACCAGACATATCCTGTATACAGCCAGTACTACCTCAGCCCAGCTGCTACCAGACACATCCTGTATACAGCCCGTGCTACCACAGCCCAGCTACTACCTGACACATCCTGTATACAGCCAGTACTATCTCAGCCCAGCTACTACCAGACACATCCTGTATACAGCCAGTACTACCTCAGCCCAGCTACTACCAGACACATCTTGTATATAGTTAGTACTACCTCAGCCCGGCTACGACCAGACACATCCTGTATACAGCCAGTACTACCACAGCCCAGCTACTACCAGACATATCCTGTATACAGCTAGTACTACCTCAGCCCGGCTACTACCAGACACATCATGTATACAGCCAGTACTACCACAGCCCAGCTACTACCAGACACATCCTGTATACAGCCAGTACTACCTCAGCCCAGCTACTACCAGACATATCCTGTATACAGCCAGTACTACCTCAGCCCAGCTGCTACCAGACACATCCTGTATACAGCCAGTACTACCTCACCCCAGCTACTACCAGACACATCCTGTATACAGCCCGTACTATCTCAGCCCATCTACTACCAGACACATCCTGTATACAGCCAGTACTACCTCAGCCCATCTACTACCAGACACATCCTGTATACAGCCGGTACTACCTCAGCCCATCTACTACCAGACACATCCTGTATACTGCCAGTACTACCTCAGCCCAGCTACTACCAGACATATCCTGTATACAGCCAGTACTACCTCAGCCCAGCTGCTACCAGACACATCCTGTATACAGCCAGTACTACCTCAGCCCGGCTACTACCAGACACATCCTGTATACAGCCGGTACTACCTCAGCCCAGCTACTACCAGACACATCCTGTATACAGCCAGTACTACCTCAGCCCAGCTACTACCAGACACATCCTGTATACAGCCAGTACTACCTCAGCCCAGCTACTACCAGACAAATCTTGTATACAGCTAGTACTACCTCAGCCCAGCTACTACCAGACACATCCTGTATACAGCCAGTACTACCTCTGCCCAGCTACTACCAGACACATCCTGTATACAGCCAGTATTACCTCACCCCAGATACTACCAGACACATCCTGTATACAGCCAGTACTACCTCAGCCCAGCTACTACCAGACATATCCTGTATACAGCCAGTACTACCTCAGCCCAGCTACTACCAGACACATCCTGTATACAGCCAGTACTACCTCAGCACAGCTACTACCAGACACATCCTGTATACAGCCAGTACTACCTCAGCCCAGCTACTACCAGACACATCCTGTATACAGCCAGTACTACCTCAGCCCGGCCACTACCAGACACATCCTGTATACAGCCAGTACTACCTCAGCCCAGCTACTACCAGACACATCCTGTATGCAGCCAGTACTACCTCAGCCTTGATGCCAGGGACAGGATAGATATAGAAACTCTTTGTGCTTCAGCCCAGCTGCTACCAGAAAGAATCTGCACTGTTTTTCCTGCTTCTGGTTTGGAGAATAAAGAACTGTACGTTGGAAACAAACGCCTCTATGTACAGGAGAAGGGACCGCTGTGACCAATTACCTAAACCTCGGCCTCTCCTCTGACCACTCTCCTCTGCAAGGCTGTAAGTCCTTGCTTCTTGTAAGTCCCTGGTGGGCATGCTGCATGTACATCAGAGCACCGACAGGGGAGGTGGCAATGATTTGAATTTGGTTTAAATGTCATGCAGTATATAATATGCCCACTAGAGAGCAGTGCTGTAACATCACCCAGTGTAGCCGGAGCGTAATAATATTACATTATAATAATCAGTCCGTAATATAATGAAAATCCTCTTGCAGCTGCCTCCCCCATATGGTGTCCAGCAGACGGGACTACAGAAGATATTACTGGCAGATTTCTACTATCCTGGAATATATCAAGGGTAGCAGCGTTTAGACGCCTCTGCTTTCCTCTTTGGGTGGGTACAATTACGCTGATACCCATTATATATATATATTGGTTTTGTCTTAATAACTTTTCTTTATATTGCCATGCTGTGACATCCGTATGGAGCTGAATGATGCATATATACTGTGGGATGTGCCATGTACTGTATATAGTATTGATAAGTTTTTATTTACATTTTAATGGGTTAAAAAGTGGTGATTTGCCCTTTTTTTGCCCGGTACTGCACTCCTCATATCAAATTATTATTTTTATGTTCTGGTGAGAAAAATAAGTGGGTTTTGGTTATAGTCAGGGCCCTCTAAAAAGTTCATCATCACTGTCCTAGGGTAGGGTCAGGAAGTAAGTGTTCTCCTTATGGAGAGTTTACCAATTAAGGCCGTTTTATAGTCATTGATGCTCCGCTAGGGGATTCTGGGAAATATGCAAATATGTTTTACAAGTTGGGAAATGAAGAACAATATGGGTATGTAAACACTGCTCTGTTCCTGGAGGTTGTAATAGAAAATGCTGCATGACAGTCATGGGAGCCCAAAGATGGCAGCCACACGGCTGACACCAACCTAGTATATAGAGGGCACAGCCCATGATGGCACATCCACACCTCACCCTCTATCCATATATTGCTATCATTATCATTCAAATATTCTGGATAAATTGGGTTTGGATAAAAGGGGATATGCACTACAGACAAAATCCCAGAGGGGCAGAGGGAAGGTCTCATTAATGTGATTATCTTCAAGTCTTGTAGAGTAACAAAAACAATGACATTATTCATTTATGATTTACGACAGATCAGCGCTGAAACGCTTTGTGTGACCAGTGTGATAGAATTTCACTATCCAATTTTTATTTTATATAGAAAAATCTCCTTGTAAAAAATGTGTATAAATGGATATAGACCTTCCTGTAAAGGAAATCAACCACTGAAAAAACAAAAACCTACAAATACTGCCCTCTGCTCCTCTTCACCTTGATCCCGGCGCTGTCCTCCACTAGTCTTCACACACCGGGATCACCTAGAAAAGAAATTAAAACCAGCAGCACGGAGGGCAGGGACGAGATGTCCGGGGCTCCGGGCTGCTAATTATGTATACCCTCGCTGGGAGTATGGGAGAGCGAATTGACATCATGTGACTTGCCCGATTTCACACTTCTTGTGTGACTTCACCTCCCTCTCCCAGCATAGGAGGGCGAAAGTAATTAGCAGCCCGGAGCCCCGAACATCTTGTCCCCGCACTCCGTGCTAATTATAACTACCTTTTCCCGGTGATTCTGGTGTGTAATGACTAGCGACAGAAGGTGCCGGGATCACGACAAAGAGGAGCGGAAGAGAGTATTTGTAGGTGTCTTTGTGTTTTTTGAGTGGTTGATTTACTGGTTAAAGTAGAGGTCCCCAACCGCCGGTCCACAGACCAGGACCGGGCCGTTGGAGTTTATCAGCCGGTCCGCGCAGGGGAGGCACCGGCCAGCACTGAGCTCCCGCACCGGTCGGGACCACGTTGCAGCCCTCCGTCCGGCACCTTGCTCCCTGACTCTGCCAGCACCTTGCGCCCACCCCCGCCGCCGCCGGCACCTTACAACGGCCCCCAGACCCTGCCGGCACCGAGCCCCCCCCCCTCCAGGCTCTCGGCTCCCGTCTCCCTGCTCCCCCGCTCAAGCTCCAGGCTCTCAGCTCCCTGCTCCCCAGCTCAAGCTCCAGGCTCCTTTCCCGCTCCCTCCGCTAATGTCCTCCCTGCTCCCAGCTCTCCGCCCCCCGCTCTCCGCCCCCCGCTCTCCACTCCCGTCTCAACCTGTCTCTGCTAACGCCCCCCTCCAGGCTCTCGGCTCCCTGCCCCTGCTCAAGCTCCACGCTCCCCTACCGCTCCCTCCGCTCTCGGCTCTCCGCTCCCTCTGCCCCCCCCCCCCCCGCTCCCGGTTCTCGGCTCTTGACCTACCCGCTTCCGGCTCTCCGCTCCCGGCTCCCCTTCCACTCCCGTCTCAACCCGGCTCCGCTAACGTCCCCCCCGCCTCCAGGCTCCCTGCTCCCCCTGCCCCTGCTTAAGCTCCAGGCTCCCTAGCCTCCTTGCTCTCGGCTCTCACGACCTACCCGCTCCCGGTTACCTCACCTCTCTACCACCGCTGCAGGACAAGGCACCGAAATTTCCAAGAACACAATAGAGAGGTAAGGTTACTTTATCTTTGCATAGATATGTGTAATATGTGTATATATGTGTAATATGTGTATATATGTGTAAATATATGTAATATGTGTGTGTATATATATGTGTGTGTGTATATGTGTGTTTGTATATATGTATATGTGTGTGTGTATATATGTATGTGTATGTATGTGTATATGCTGTATCTACTGTTTGTTTATGTGTATATATGCTGTATGTATATGCAGCATTTGTGATATTTATCAGGGCTTCCATTTTGTACTACATGGCAGTACTCGGTATGCATTTTATACTACTTGGCGGTACGTTGTATCTATTTTATAATACTTGGTGGCACGCTGGATGCATTTTATACTACATGGCGGTATTCTGTATGCATTTTATACTACATGGTGATACGCTGTATGCATTTTATACTACATGGCGGTATTGTCATGACTCGTTAATTGTACTGATGAGATCAGGTTTCAGGCTTCTGCTGGGAAACCACACCCAGAGCTGCCTGTGATTGACAGCTGCATTCAGGGGCGGACTGGGAATTTAAAATGGCCCTGGAAAAAACTGTAAAAGTGGCCCCATTTTATGGGCGGAGTCAAAACAAGTGGGTGTGGCCAGATAATGTGGGTGGGGCTATAACAGACAAATTGTTGGTAGATGGCCTTAACGCAAAACAAGAACATCTTTTACTAGTAAGTGAATCTGATGTGCAAAGAATGTGACCTGTCGATCAGTAAATGATGCAAACACACGACCCGGTAAGCCTTATATACCTTTCCCCTATGTACAGGAATATAACTACTATAATACTGCCCCCTATGTACAAGAATATAACTACTATAATACTGCCCCCTATGTACAAGAATATAACTACTATAATACTGCCCCTATGTACAAGAATATAACTACTATAATACTGCCCCCCCTATGTACAGGAATATAACTACTATAATACTGCCCCCTATGTACAAGAATATAACTAGTATAATACTGCCCCCTATGTACAAGAATATAACTACTATAATACTGCCCCCCCTATGTACAAGAATATAACTACTATAATACTGCCCCCTATGTACAAGAATATAACTACTATAATACTGCCCCCCCCTATGTACAGGAATATAACTACTATAATACAGCTCCCTATGTACAAGAATATAACTACTATTATACTACCCCCTATGTAAAAGAATATAACTACTATAATACTGCCCCCTATGTACAAGAATATAACTACTATAATACTGCCCCCCATATGTACAGGAATATAACTACTATAATACAGCTCCCTATGTACAAGAATATAACTACTATAATACTACCCCCTATGTACAAGAATATAACTACTATAATACTGCCCCCTATGTACAAGAATATAACTACTATAATACTGCCCCCCCTATGTACAGGAATATAACTACTATAATACTACCCCCTATGTACAAGAATATAACTACTATAATACTGCCCCCTATGTACAAGAATATAACTACTATAATACTGCCCCTATGTACAAGAATATAACTACTATAATACTGCCCCCTGTGTACAAGAATTTAACTACTATAATGCTGCCCCCTGTGTACAAGAATATAACTACTATAATACTGCCCCCTATGTACAAGAATATAACTACTATAATACTGCCCCTATGTACAAGAATATAACTACTATAATACTGCCCCTATGTACAAGAATATAACTACTATAATACTGCCCCCTATGTACAAGAATATAACTACTATAATACTGCCCCCCCCCATATGTACAGGAATATAACTACTATAATACAGCTCCCTATGTACAAGAATATAACTACTATTATACTACCCCCTATGTACAAGAATATAACTACTATAATACTGCCCCCTATGTACAAGAATATAACTACTATAATACTGCCCCCTATGTCCAAGAATATAACTACTATAATACTGTCCCCTATGTACAAGAATATAACTACTATAATACTGCCCCCCATATGTACAGGAATATAACTACTATAATACTGCCCCTTATGTACAAGAATATAACTACTATAATACTGCCCCTTATGTACAAGAATATAACTACTATAATACTGCCCCCCATATGTACAGGAATATAACTACTATAATACAGCTCCCTATGTACAAGAATATAACTACTATAATACTGCCCCCTATGTACAAGAATATAACTACTATAATACTGCCCCCTATGTACAAGAATATAACTACTATAATACTGCCCCCTGTGTACAAGAATATAACTACTATAATACTGCCCCCTGTGTACAAGAATATAACTACTATAATACTGCCCCTATGTACAAGAATATAACTACTATAATTCTGCCCCCTATGTACAAAATATAACTACTATAATACTGCCCCCTATGTACAAGAATATAACTTCTATAATACTGCCCCTATGTACAAGAATATAACTACTATAATACTACATATATACACAGAAGCGAACATGCAAAAAATCAGTATTTATCATATACAGCTACAGAAAACACATGAGAGATCCTCACCTATTGCATCCAGTGACATCCAGGTGACGTCTCCTCTGACGTCTCCTCTGATTGTACTCGTTCCTCATCTTCTCCATTAGTTCCACCATCACCTTGTCTCTTCCTCCAGGTACACAGCTTTCCTGCAGAGTTTGCCACACAGATGTCTTATGTTCTGCACTTTCCCATTGTCCCTTCTTCTGCTACCACCAATACTGTGCCCCAAATACTGTAATAGAGCCCCCTACAATATTAGTACCACACAAATAGTGCCCCATAATGTAAGGATAATGTATTTCTTCTTTCTCACCTTTAACCTCCTTAACCCCCCACTTCCACCCCACTATTGATAGAGCTCCGACTATGACCCAGGTGTAATAATAATGGCCCCGGCCTACCCCAGTCATAAAATTAATGCCCCCAGCCTGCCCCAGACACAGAATCAATGCCACAGACTGCCCCAGACATAAATTGAATGGCCCCAGCCTTCCCCAGTCATAAAATTAATGCCCCCAGCCTACCCCAGACATAGAATTTATGCCCCCAGCCCGCCCCAGACATATAATTAATGGCCCCAGCCTACCCCAGACATAGAATTAATGGCCCCAGCCTGCCCCAGACATAGAATTAATGGCCCCAGCCTGCCCCAGACATAGAATTAATGGCCCCAGCCTGCCCCAGACATAGAATTAATGGCCCCAGCCTGCCCCATAAATAGAACTAATGGCCCCAGCCTGCCCCAGACATAGAATTAATGGCCCCAGCCTGCCCCAGCCTACCCCACACATAGAATTAATGGCCCCAGCCTACCCCAGACATAGAATTAATGGCCCCAGCCTATCCCAGACATAGAACTAATGGCCCCAGCCCGCCCCAGACATAGAATCAATGGCCCCAGCCTGCCCCAGAAATAGAATCAATGGCCCCAGCCTGCCCCAGACATAGAATTAATGGCCCCAGCCTACCCCAGACATAGAATTAATGGCCCCAGCCTACCCCAGACATAGAATTAATGGCCCCAGCCTATCCCAGACATAGAACTAATGGCCCTAGCCCACCCCAGACATAGAATTAATGGCACCCGCCTGCCCCAGACATAGAATTAATACCCCCAGCCTACCCCAGACATAGAATAATGGCCCCAACTTGCCCCAGACATAGAATAATGCCCCCCCCCCGCCCCAGACATATAATTAATGCCCCCGCCAGCCCAAGATATACAATAATGCCCCCACCATATAATTGATGCCCCTTGCCAGCCCCAGATGTAGAATTAATGCCCCCTGCTAGTCCTAAATATACAATAATGCCCCCCCCCCGCCCCAGACATATAATTTATGCCCCTGCCCAAGACATATAATGTATGCCCCCTGCCAGGCCTAGATATACAATAATGCCCCCTGCCCCAGACATATAATTAATGCCCCCCCCCCCCGCCCCAGACATATAATTTATTCCCCCTACCAGCCCCAGATATAGAATAATGCCCTCCCCCCACCCCAGACATATAATGTATGCCCCCTGCCAGCCCTAGATATACAATAATGCCCCCTGCCCCAGACATTTAATTAATGCCCCCCCCCGCCCCAGACATATAATTTATGCCCCCTACCAGCCCCAGATATAGAATAATGCCCTCCCCCCCACCCCACACATATAATTTATGAACCCTGCCAGCCCTCAGGCCCCTTCCCCAGCCCCAGACATATAATTAATGCCCCCCCCCCTGCCCCAGACCTATAATTTATGCCCCCTGCCAGCCTTAATGCACCCCCCTCCCGCCCCAAAAATAATTATTGTCCCCATTCTATCATTAAAAACAAAACAAAACATCATACTCACCCTTTTAAGCACAGGTTTCTTCCCTCGGTCTTCTGTGGCTTGGTGTAGAGGCGCGGGATAGTGACGTCACTGCTCCGCGCCTCCACACCAAGCTGCAGAGCTGCAGGGAGGGCCGGACAGCTGACATGGTAAGTGCCAGCCTCCTCCATGCTATACAGGTCGCGCAATTACGTCAATTGCGCCACCTGTGTAGCTGCCCGTTATACACAGACGCAGAAGCAGCGGTGCTGCGCTGCGTCTGTGTACTAATCAATAGTACCTGCATCGAACGATCGTACGATGCAGGTACTGTAGATTAGATGAAAAGTTGTAGGGAGGGAGTGCGGACCGGCCCCGCACCAGCTCCGGACCGGCCCTACACCGGCCCAGGACCGACCGGCCCACCGGGAAAATTCCCGGTGGGTACAATGGCCAGTCCGCCCCTGGCTGCATTTCTGATCCTGGGAAAGCTGGGTGTGCCTCTGAACTCGTTTTGCCTGCAGCTGCGGTTTGAGTGATGGACGGCTGAGCCAGTCAAAGCTGGAGGCAGTGTCCATTACTGCCTTATATTCTGCTCAGCCCCTTCATTTGATGCTGGTTATTGCAGTCTATCTGTGTATCTAGTGCTCTTGCTATTGTGTTTCTGGCTATTCTGTGTACTGACTTCTGCTTTGCCTACTGACCATTCTATTTGCTATACGAATCTGTACCTTTGCCGCCATCTTGGTTTTGACCCGGTTTGTTTGACTTCGCTTGTCTGTCTGTATTTGTTGTTTGTCCCTCAGTATCATTTATCTCCTAGTGCAGTGGTGGCGAACCTATGGCACGGGTGCCAGAGGTGGCACTCAGAGCCGTTTCTGTGGGCACTCAGGCCCATCGCCCCAGGACAGAGTTCACCAAACAGGACCAAATCCACCGAATCTTCCTGCATTCCCAGGCAACTGCTCTCAGTGCTATTTTAAAGCGACACGGGAAAAATGAAAAGGTTTTGCAGAAAATCTTTGGAGGTCATCCTGTTGGACCCACCATTCTTCCTGTACAGACAGACCCTGGAGAGAAGCTACAATGAGGGTTTGAATCTGCCCTCCTTCTTTAAACTGTATTGGTGGCCTCAGGTGGCCGATACAATTAAAAGATGTGGAAGAACAGGTTACAATGACTTGCTGCTTAAAATGCCATGTTGGCATGTTGGCATTTCATGGATTTTGGTTGTTGTTTGGGCACTCGGTCTCTAAAAGGTTCGCCATCACTGTCCTAGTGTGACCCTACCTTCCTGTGTGTCTTGTGTCGGTTTCTGTTACCAGTGTGAACACTGACCTATATCAGTATCCCGGTTACCTGTCCGCTCCACCATCCAGCAGCTGCCAGACAAAGTAGGTTTTCCCTGTCATCTTGTAGGGTCACTCAGGGACCATCAGTTAGGTTCCTGATAGTGGGTTCGCCCTTACCAGGGCGGTTTATCTGCTTTAGGCAGGGCCTTAGTCCGCAGGGACGTCGCAGGGTGAGTTCGCCACCACCTACCTAGTCTGACAGCTAGCGCCAAGCCTGGTTGTGGTTGCGCGGTTGCTGGACAGGTGCATGACAGGTATGCTGTATGCATTTTATAGTACACGGTGATACGCTGCATGCATTTTATACTACATGGTGATACGCTGTATGCATTTTATACTACATGGCGATACGCTGCATGCATTTTATACTACATGGCGGTATTCTGTATGCATTTTATACTACATGGCGGTATTCTGTATGCATTTTATGCTACATGGTGATATGCTGTACGCATTTTATACTACATGGCGATACGCTGCATGCATTTTATACTACATGGCGGTATTCTGTATGCATTTTATACTACATGGCGGTATTCTGTATGCATTTTATACTACATGGCGGTATTCTGTATGCATTTTATACTACATGGTGATACGCTGTACGCATTTTATACTACATGGTGATACGCTGTACGCATTTTATACTACATGGTGATACGCTGTACGCATTTTATACTACACGGTGATACGCTGTATGCATTTTATACTACATGGCGGTATTCTGTATGCATTTTATACTACATGATGATACGCTGTACACATTTTATACTACATGGCGGTATGCTGTATGCATTTTATACTACATGGCAGTATTCTCTATGCATTTTATACTACATGGTGATACGCTGTATGCATTTTATACTACATGGCGATACGCTGTATGCATTTTGCATTGCTTTATTTTTACTCAAAACCAATATGATGGATCTGGTCCGGACACTCCCTGATATCTTATATTATAAGCTCCACCCCTCCATAACCCCCCCCCCCATATGACCAAAGCCCCACCCCCACCGGGCCATGGAAAACTGGTCTAGCTTAAAGCCGGTCCCTGGTCCAGGATGAAGGACTGTAAACCAAGCACTGACATACTGGTGTGCGCCCCTTCTGGCAGGATCCGCTCTTCTTTTAGATTCTTAGACCTTTGTTTTTACTGCCAGTTTGTATCTGACATCAGTCGCTCTATATGGTAATTACTTACCTTAGTGATTTTGAGATAATCTTTTCATCACATGTTGTACTTGCGGCTAATTGTAAATTTGATGAATAAGTTTTCAAAATTTGTTTACAGCAGATAGTTTTACCACCCAAATTGGTTACTAAATAACATTTCCCATACGTCTCCTTTATGTTTTCAGAATTTTTTTAAATATCTGGATATGATATATTGATGTCACGCGACCTATAAATCGAACATCGGTTTCCGGTATTGTCGTGGGGATTCCAGAATTGATTTTTTTTTTCGGGATCATTATGGAGGTGTAATTTACAATGGTCCAATTTTGTCCGTAATACGTTTATTTATTTCTAAAGTTTTACACTTTCACAAAAGTTTAACCCCTTAACGCTCTGCGCCGTAGCTCTACGACGCAGAGGTATAAGGGATGTATGAAGAGGGCTCACGGGCTGAGTCCTCTTCATACACAGGTGGGGGTTTTTGCATATTGCTTAAAACCCCCACCGCTAATAACCGCGGTCGGTGCTTGCACCGATCGCGGCTATTAACCCCTCCGTTGCCGCCGGCAAAGTCACCGGCGGCATTTAAAACACGGCGGCGCGCGGGCGCCGCCATCTTTGTTATGATCGCCGCGCCCCTGAACGTCATCGGGGGCCGGCGATCGGTTGCCATGGTAGCCTCGGGTCTTCGTTTGACCCGAGGATACATGGCTTCTGCATATGCATTACAATGAGCCTGTGGTTCATTGTAATGTATAGTGTGCAAAAATGCCATATATTGCAATACTGTAGTATTGCAGTATATGGTAGGAGCGATCTGACCATCTAGGGTTAATGTACCCTAGATGGTCTAAAAAATAGTGAAAAAAAAAAGAAAAAAAAAAAGTTTAAAAAATAAAAAAAATTAATAAAATATTAAAAGTTCAAATCATCCCCCTTTCCCTAGAACGGATATCAAACATAATAAACTGTAAAAATCACAAACATATTAGGTATCGCCGCGTCCCAAAATGCCCGATCTATCAAAATATAAAAACGGTTACGGGCGGCGGTGACCTCCGAGGCGGGAAATGGCGCCCAAATGTCCGAAATGCGACTTTTACACCTTTTTTGTAAAATGTACGTATAAATGTCTATTAATAAATGTAAAAAAAAAAGGAGCTGTTTTACTCATTTACACAGGGAATACATAAAAAAGTAAATCATTATAAAAAGAAGATAAATATAAATGAAATGCATAAATATATATTCTTACATATATGTAGTTAGAAACTCAGTATAAATACGTACGTTGTGTAAATGACTCATATGGCCACTAGATGGCAACGTTGTAAAAAAGGAATTGACCTCAAAAGACTGGCTGGTTCTCCGAATAGTTTGGTATAAATACACGGGATATGGAGCAATAATAATTAATAATTCCTTTATTTATATAGCATCTACAGATTGCACAGCGCTGCACAGAGCTTGCCAAATCAATCCCTGTTCCCAGTGTGGCTCACAATCTAAGCAACCTACCAGTATGTTTTAGAGTGTGGGAGGAAACTGGAGGAAACCCACGCAAACATGGAGAGAACATACAAACTCTTTGATGATGTTGACCTGGAAGGGACTTGAATCCAGGACCCCAGCACTGCAAGGCTGGAGTGATAACCACTGAGTCACCATGCTGCATGAAGAAAAATGAGCAATAATTAAATGGAGAATGTGGGGAAAAAACTGAACAATAATGACATTAATATTTGGGTTTACGTGGGTGAAATTTACCTAGAAACTGTGTCGGTGGTTTGCAGCAGTCTCCGTGCATAGAAGTGTCTGAGAGCGGAACTGTTCATTTTGGAACAACTTATTAAATTAAAGCTGCGATCTGATTGGTTACCATAGAAAAGTTCGACCTCCCACACATAAATCTCAGTCTTTGACTGCCTGTCTGTCTCTGACTGTCACTCTTTGTCTCTCTGTCTGACTTTCTGCCTGTCTGTTTCTCACAGTCCGCTTCCCTCTGCCTCTATCCATTATACCTCACACATAAACTGTCTTATACTCACTGCCTATAATAACAATCAAAGCTCAGAGCTCATATTAATGACCTGTGGCAAAATAGCAACCAATCACGGCTCCAATTCTAACTGCCACAGCAGCAGACAATGGCTTCTGTATATGGTGATTAATGAGTATATTTTGGAAAGTGTGGGTTGAGCCTACAGATGCAGTACTGGATAACATCACTGGTGTAACCCATTAACTGGACATGATAACTACATAGTCTGTAGTGTAAACAAATGAGTTATCTCCCTTTAAGTCATGTTAACCAGCACTGCATCTGTATGATGTTTCCTGGGTCACAGAGAGCGGCTGTGCATGATTTGGTGCTTGTAAACGTGACGGTGCAGATTCCTGGATATACATTGGGTCCACCGGTAGCCATTTTAGACAGGTAGCCCTTTTTTTTTTTTTTAAAGCGTTCCTTCAGAACTTAACATTTATTTGATGAGGGAATTGTAGGTTGTACCTCTGTGTGGTGTGGAATTGTACCTCTGTGAGGCAGAGGCCTGCGGGTGAATGTACCTTTGTTTAGTGGAGGACTCTACCTGAACATACCTCTGTGTGGTGGAGGACTGTGAGTGAATGTACCTCTGTGTGGTGAAGGACTGTGGGTGAATGTACCTCTGTGTGGTGAAGGACTGTGGGTGAATGTACCTCTGTGTGGTGAAGGACTGTGGGTGAATGTACCTCTGTGTGGTGAAGGACTGTGGGTGAATGTACCTCTGTGTGGTGAAGGACTGTGGGTGAATGTACCTCTGTGTGGTGAAGGACTGTGGGTGAATGTACCTCTGTGTGGTGGTGGCCTCTAGGTGAATGTACATCTGTGTGGTGGTGGCATCTAGGTGAATGTACATCTGTGAGGCAGAGGCCTGCGGGTGAATGTACCTTTGTTTTATGGAGGACTCTACCTGAACATACCTCTGTGTGGTGGAGGACTCTACCTGAACATACCTCTGTGTGGTGAAGGACTGTGAATGAATGTACCTCTGTGTGATGGAGGACTCTAGGTGAATGTACCTCTGTGTGGTGGAGGACTCTAGGTGAATGTACCTCAGTGTGGTGGAGGACTGTGAGTGAATGTACCTCTGTGTGGTGGAGGACTCTAGGTGAATGTACCTCTGTGTGGTGGAGGGCTCTAGGTGAATGTACCTCTGTGTGGTGGAGGACTCTAGGTGATTGTACCTCTGTGTGGTGGAGGACTCTAGGTGAATGTACCTCTGTGTGGTTGAGGACTCTGTGTGGTGGAGGACTCTAGGTGAATGTACCTCTGTGTGGTGGAGGACTCTAGTTGAATGCACCTCTGTGCGGTGGAGGACTCTAGGTGAATGTACATCTGTGTGGTGGTGGCCTCTAGGTGAATGTAACTCTGTGTGGTGGTGGCCTCTAGGTGAATGTACCACTGTGTAGTGGAGGGCTGTAGTTGAATGTACCTCTGTGTGGTGGTGGCCTCTAGGTGAATGTACCACTGTGTAGTGGAGAAGTCTAGTTGAATTTACCTCTTTGTGGTGGTGGCCTCTAGGTGAATGTACCTCTGTGTGGTGGTGGCCTCTAGGTGAACGTACCTCTGTGTGGTGGTGGCCTCTAGGTGAATGTACCTCTGTGTAGTGGAGGACTCTAGTTGAATGTACCTCTGTGTGGTGGTGGCCTCTAGGCAGGCCCGGCGCCAGCACCCGGCTAACCCGGGCAAGTGCCGGGGCCCCGGGGAACTGGAGGGGCCCACTCGGGTCCCCGGGTCAGCAGGACATCTGCCCCGCTGCCCGGGAGGTTCCGGAGGACACAGATCGCGATGAGAACATGTGCAGTCACTCACTGCTTTCCCCGGCAGGAGCTGCAGCATGAGAGGTTGAAGGACCTGTGATGACGTCATGGTCACATGACCTGCCGGGGAAAGCAGCGACCACACAGAGAGACCTGCATCAGTGAGGTGAGGGGGAGACTTACAGGGGCCAGGGAATATACAGGAAGAGGGGGGGCAGAGTGTATACAGGAGGAGGAGGGGAACTGTGTATACAGGAGGAGGGGGGGCAGTGTGTATACAGGGGGAGGGGTGGCAGTGCGTATACAGGAGGAGGGATGTGTACACGGGGATGGGGGGGGGGCAGTGGGTCCACGCGGGGGGGGGGGGGGTGCAGTGTGACTACTGGAGGGCGGCCCATAAAGGGGCCCACTAGAGCTCTGTCGCCCAGGGGCCCACTAAAGCCTGGAGCCGGCCCTGCCTCTAGGTGAATGTACCACTGTGTAGTGGAGGAGTCTAGTTGAATTTACCTCTTTGTGGTGGTGGCCTCTAGGTGAATGTACCTCTGTGTGGTGGTGGCCTCTAGGTGAATGTACCTCTGTGTGGTGGTGGCCTCTAGGTGAATGTACCACTGTGTAGTGGAAAACTCTAGTTGAATGTACCTCTGTGTGGTGGTGGCCTCTAGGTGAATGTACCACTGTGTAGTGGATGAGTCTAGTTGAATTTACCTCTTTGTGGTGGTGGCCTCTAGGTGAATGTACCTCTGTGTGGTGGTGGCCTCTAGGTGAATGTACCACTGTGTAGTGAAGGACTCTAGTTGAATGTACCTCTGTGTGGTGGTGGCCTCTAGGTGAATGTACCTCTGTGTGTTGGTGGCCTCTAGGTTAATGTACCTCTCTGTGTTGGTGGCCTCTAGGTGAATCTACCTCTATGTGTTGGTGGCCTCTAGGTGAATGTACCTCTGTGTGGAAAATTGGATTCTGTGTGATGTGCAACATCCCCCACTGGGACCTAGCCTATTTTTGGTGGATGTAGACAGGGCTGGCTTGTGCGGTCTTGGTCATGCTATGGTCACGGTGCTTGGTATTGGGACCAGAGGATGGGCCTACAGCCTGGCATGTCTCCAACAGGTGGTGTGTGCAAGAGTAATGGAGGGAGAGGCTGATGCTATAGGTTTCTCCCTGGGGCAAAACCCAAGGTGTATGTAGGAGTCTCTGGTTGATGGAGGATGGGGAGCCCATGATGGTCAAATAGCCTGATCCAGGGATCTCACGAGGGCACGTTGTGCAAATCAACTCACGGTTCTATATTCAACTTCAAACGGCAGGCAACGGCCAAACATTAGCAGAAGATTCAGCAGAGCAGGAAAGCTGGCGGGAGATAGATGGTCCACAGAAAGGGTTTCTCACAGCCTGGTGATAGCTTCAGGCTGGGATGGTAAAGATGGAATCCAGATGGTGGACCTCTGCTCTGGGGCTTAGTTTGCTGACTTGCCCAGGGTTTTAGGTAGTGGCCTAAGACACTTCTGCTTGCAGTATTATGACACTGGCTGTTGCAGCACAGACATGTGCTCCCGCCCACCATAGGTTTTTATAACTCCCCTGGTCAGGTGTCAGCACCCTCCAGTCAGGTTCCAGCTTGCTTCACAGTGGTACAAAGGATCATTGGTGGATAACATTTTACAGCGTTAACTCTTCTTTTACCAGGAGAGGCCGCTATTTGCAACAAGTACCTACTTTATGCTTTGGCAAGGTTGCGCTGACATAATCACAGTCATGTCTGCAGTGTATGAGGTGACTGGGAGCAGATACATGAGGAGACATGGTGACTCCATGATCTACTGTGGTAATAATTCCTCTATATATGATATATCAGCCATGTCTGCAGTGTATGAGGTGACTGGGAGCAGATACATGAGGAGACATGGCGACTACATGATCTCCTGTGGTAATAATTCCTCTATATATGATATATTAGCCATGTCTGCAGTGCATGAAGTAACTGGGAGCAGATACATGAGGAGACATGGTGACTACATGATCACCTGTGGTAATAATTCCTCTATATATAATATATCAGCCATGTCTGCAGTGTATGAGGTGACTGGCAGCAGATACATGAGGAGACATGGTGACTCGAGTGCACTCAAGTTCACCGGCCTATTCCTAGTGAAGGTAAGTGCAAGCTCCGCGACACTTTTTTTTTTTTTTTTTAAATGCGGTGGTTTTTCCGAATCCGTCTGGATTTTGTTCGGCCACGCCCCCCCCCCCCCCGATTTCCGTCGCGTGCATGCCAGCGCCGATGCGCCACAATCCGATCGCGTGCGCCAAAATCCCGGGGCAATTCAGGGGAAATTGCCGCAAATCGGAAATATTCGGGTAACACGTTGGGAAAACACGAATCGGGCCCTTAGTAAATGACCCCCATGGTGTCTACATGATCTCCTGTGGTAATAATTCCTCTATATATAATATATTGGCTATGTCTGCGGTGTATGAGGTGACTGGAGCAGATACATGAGGAGACATGGTGACTACATCATCTCCTGTGGTAATAATTCCTCTATATATGATATATCAGCCATGTCTGCAGTGTATGAGGTGACTGGGAGCAGATACATGAGGAGACATGGTGACTACAGGCAGTCCCCGGGTTACATACAATATAGGGTCTGGAGGTTTGTTCTTAAGTTGAATTTGTATGTAAGTCGAAACTGTATATTTTATAATGGAAGATCTAGAAAAAAATTTTCTTTTGCCCCAGTGACAATTGGAGTTTCCAAATTTTTGGTGTAATTGGACCAAGAATTATCAATAAAGCTTCATTACAGACACCTTACAGCTGATCATTGCAGTCTGGGACTATAGTAAAGCATCCAGAGAGCTTCACCAGAGGTCACAGTGGGCAGAGGGGTCCGTCTGTAACTATGGGTTGTCTGTAAGTCGGGTGTCCTTAAGTAGGGGACCGCCTGTACATGATCTCCTGTGGTAATAATTCCTCTATATATGATATATCAGCCATGTCTGCAGTCTATGAGGTGACTGGAGCAGATACATGAGGAGACATGGGGGGATATTTATCATACGCTGGCGCTCGTGCGCCGCCGCTGCAAATTCGCAGCCCGATACATGAAGAGGCTTCTGCCTCTTGATGTATCGGGCTGCCAATTGCGCAGCGTTTATCCTACGCCAGACAGGGCCTGGCGTAGAAAAAACCGCAACCGGCGACTTTTCACGTATGAAAAGTCGCCGGCAGCAGCGAGTGCGCAGGCGTGGGGACAGTAACGCCCCGCGCCGGCCCACTCCCGTCCGGCCGCCCCCCCCCCTTCACGCCCCTTCATGCCCCACTGGCGTGAAGGTGGCGGATTGGGGAAAATAATTGCAAAAGCTAGCAATAAGCTAGCATTTGCGATTATTTCGGGGCCTCTGCGCCACTGGCGGTGCGCAGAGGTCCTGATAAATATCCCCCATGGTGACTACATGATGTCCTGTGGTAATAATTCCTCTATATATGATATATCAGCCATGTCTGCAGTGTATGAGGTGACTGGGAGCAGATACATGAGGAGACCTGGTGACTACATGATCTCCTGTGGTAATAATTCCTCTATATATGATATATCAGCCATGTCTGCAGTGTATGAGGTGACTGGGAGCAGATACATGAGGAGACATGGTGACTACATCATCTCCTGTGGTAATAATTCCTCTATATATGATATATCAGCCATGTCTGCAGTGTATGAGGTGACTGGGAGCAGATACATGAGGAGACATGGTGACTACATCATCTCCTGTGGTAATAATTCCTCTATATATGATATATATCAGCCATGTCTGCAGTGTATGAGGTGACTGGGAGCAGATACATGAGGAGACATGGTGACTACATCATCTCCTGTGGTAATAATTCCTCTATATATGATATATCAGCCATGTCTGCAGTGTATGAGGTTACTGGAGCAGATACATGAGGAGACATGGTGACTACATCATCTCCTGTGGTAATAATTCCTCTATATATGATATATCAGCCATGTCTGCAGTGTATGAGGTGACTGGGAGCAGATACATGAGGAGACATGGTGACTACATCATCTCCTGTGGTAATAATTCCTCTATATATGATATATCAGCCATGTCTGCAGTGTATGAGGTGACTGGAGCAGATACATGAGGAGACATGGTGACTACATGATCTCCTGTGGTAATAATTCCTCTATATATGATATTTTAGCCATGTCTGAAGTGTATGAGGTGACTGGAGCAGATACATGAGGAGACATGGTGACTACATGATCTCCTGTGGTAATAATTCCTCTATATATGATATATCAGCCATGTCTGCAGTGTATGAGGTGACTGGGAGCAGATACATGAGGAGACATGGTGACTACATGATCTCCTGTGGTAATAATTCCTCTATATATGATATATCAGCCATGTCTGCAGTGTATGAGGTGACTGGGAGCAGATACATGTGGAGACATGGAGACTTAATGAGCTATTTTGGTAACAATTACTCTACATATGAAATATATCAGTAATGAGCCATGTTCTTAGATACACTATGACTATATGAACTACCGTATATACCGGCGTATAAGACGACTTTTGAAGACAGAAAAATCTTCTGTCTTCTCTGGGGTCGTCTTATTCACCGGTAATCGTCTTATACGGCGGGTCCCGGTGCATGGAGAGGGCTCACGGGCTGAGCCCTCTCCATAGCCGGTAAGTCTTTGCTGCATATTGCAGCAAAGGCTTACCGGTAACACCCGCGATCGGTGCTAGCTTCAAAAATCTGCCGGCAGCCTCAAAAAGACATCGGGGTGCATACTCACCCTCCGTTGGCCCCGATATCCACGCGGATCGTCTTCCACGCAGTCTTCTTTCTTCTGCTGGGCGCCGCCATGCTTTTCCCCGGGGCGGCCCCTAGTATGACGTCAGCAGCGGCGCGTCATACTAGGCGCCGTCCAGGGGAGAACAATGGCGGCGCCCGGCACGAAGTTAGTGAAGACAGAAGACGGGCGCCGAAGCCAGAAGAGGACCCACGCGGACATCGGGGGAGCAGCGCTGCAGGTCGGGGCCACCGGAGGGTGAGTATATAAGTTTATTATTTTCTATTAATGCTGGGCTGGCTGGATATTACTGGGGGCAGTGCTGTATACTACTGGGGGCAGTGCTGTATACTACTGGGGGCAGTGCTGTATACTACTGGGGGCAGTGTTGTATACTACTGGGGGCAGTGCTGTATACTACTGGGGGCTGTGCTGTATACTACTGGGGGCTGTGCTGTAATGGTAATGTTGTTGTTGTATGCCTTATGTTTATGAGCGACAGTTTTCCTGCTATATACCTGCATGTCATAAGAATTTACATTAAAAAAAGGACCATGTTAAATTCAAATGTTTTTTTTTTTAAATTTTTACTGGTGTTTTGTATGCGTTGGAAAAGGGGTAGTCTTATACGGCGAATATATCTTAAACTCTATATTTTAAACAGGAAAGTAGGGGGGTCGTCTTATACATCAGGTCGTCTTATACGCCGGAATATACGGTATATGAAAGAATAATTTTTTTATATTTAAAAACGCCATGTGTGAAAGCATGGTGGGCTGGGTCATTTTTCCAGTCAATAATTAGCTGATGAAGTATCTGGAAACATTTTCATTTTGTATGGAAACAACATGAAGTTGAGTGGAAAGGGAACTTGGAAATCTCCAGAGGGGGTATGCAGGCGGCTTGGGGCACGACAAAACCCCCTAAAACTACAAGATTATAGATGGCTAAAAACAGATTGTTCCCTTTGCTAACTTGAACTTCCATTTGAATGTGTCCTTTAATAAAACAGTAGACAAGATCTCTGATTGCTATCAATTATTGGTAACATTCTAGTTGAGCTCAGAGTCCTAGATGATCCATATTACCGACCCTGACACATTATAGCAGTATATCAGTAAGTTGAAGCTTCCAGTTACATCTACTGTGTGACTGTCTCTTGCACCTGGGATGTTTACGACCCAAAAGAGTCAGGAGGTGTTTGTCCTCCAGCTTAGCTTCACATGTAAGATGCTGCCAATCGGTAAATAACATTTGAAGGAGACCCACACCCTACCTGTACAATGTGCGCACAGATGTCTAGAATTAAGTCTGAAACTGCCATTGGGCATCAGCTCTGCCAACTGCTCTGGGCCATAGAGCGTTCCTCTAATTGGGATTTCAAAGAAGTTAGTGCATACTTCAAGGATTTGACTTTCCGTCCTGCATCCTCTTTGGATCTGGTGCAAAGAACCTGAGCAAATATCTGCAGGGGAACTGTCTACATTCGAGCTACCGTCTGCACATTTTGTTCAGTGTCCCTTTGCTTTCAGCAGAAAAGCGGGTACACGTGTACCATCGACTTCCATTTTGGAAGTTGCTGAAGCATGCTGAGACATGGATATAATGCTTTATACATAATAAAGTGCACAATATTGTAACCATGTGCTCCTCATATGGAATCCATACAGCCAGTACAGCCATCTGTCCCTGTAAGTCCCAGTTACTTATCACCTCATTTGTAGAGCAGCCATGTGCCCCAGTGTAACGTCATCAATGCAAATTACTCACCTTTCCCAGAGTCCCCTCCATCCCTGCTAGGACTTTCTAGACATACATATTTGCTCTCATCCAGAAGGTATGAAACTGTCTGTCTAATGCCTATTCATCAATACTCTAAAAGTAAATGTCCTCCATAAACTACCCATCAATTACCAGCCATGGGAAGGTCCAATTTAGTTGATATTGACTTGGAATCTCTCATTAGGTCGATGTAGTATTCATGAATTTATAAAGAGTTGGACATTAACTCAGTTTTGTTGTTGCAGCCTAATGAGACTACATGAAGTGGAGAGCTTTTGAGACCTGTCCACATGTTGTGGTGCTGAATGGTGTCCATTGTTGCTGTTGTGTTGTGCCTGTGGGATGTTAGGTACCAGAGAAATGGGGGAAGAAGCTGGTAATATGGGTTTTGCTTGGCTGTAGTGTCTTGGCCCCTGTGGTTGCTTTGTTGCTGGGAGTGAAGCCATATGATGACATACTCCCTAGTATGGGCCTCTTTTAATATTTTATGTATTGGGTTTCTATTTATGATATATGTGGGGGCACAGTGTACTCAGTTGTGGTATGAGGTTTATATATGATATATGTGGGAGCACAGTGTAGTCAGTTGTGGTGTGAGGTTTATATAT
Source organism: Engystomops pustulosus (assembly GCF_040894005.1). Classification (NCBI taxonomy): domain Eukaryota; kingdom Metazoa; phylum Chordata; class Amphibia; order Anura; family Leptodactylidae; genus Engystomops; species Engystomops pustulosus. The sequence continues at coordinate 178,533,873 of NC_092416.1, read as the reverse complement.
GATATATGTGGGAGCACAGTGTGGTCAGTTGTGGTGTGAGGTTTATATATGATATATGTGGGAGCACAGTGTGGTCAGTTGTGGTGTGAGGTTTATATATGATATATGTGGGAGCACAGTGTGGTCAGTTGTGGTGTGAGGGGTATATATGATATATGTGGGAGCACAGTGTGGTCAGTTGTGGTGTGAGGTTTATATATGATATATGTGGGAGCACAGTGTAGTCAGTTGTGGTATGAGGGGTATATAAGATATATGTGGGGGGCACAGTGTGGTCAGTTGTGGTGTGAGGTTTATATATGATATATGTGGGAGCACAGTGTAGTCAGTTGTGGTATGAGGGGTATATAAGATATATGTGGGGGGCACAGTGTAGTCAGTTGTGGTGTGAGGGGTATATGAGATATATCTGCAGTGTATGAGGTGACTGGAGCAGATGCATGAGGAGACATGGTGACTACATGATCTACTATGGTAATAATTCCTCTATATATGATATATCAGTCATGTCTGCAGTGTATGAGGTGACTGGGAGCAGATACATGGAGACATGGTGACTACATCATCTCCTGTGGTAATAATTCCTCTATATATGATATATCAGTCATGTCTGCAGTGTATGAGGTGACTGGGAGCAGATACATGAGGAGACATGGTGACTACATCATCTCCTGTGGTAATAATTCCTCTATATATGATATATCAGCCATGTCTGCAGTGTATGAGGTGACTGGGAGCAGATACATGAGGAAATATGGTGACTACATTACCCATACCCCCCAACTTTTCAAAAATAGAAAGAGGTACATTAACCACGCCCTTGGTCACACCCCTAGCCACGCCCCTTCCCACTATTCAGTGATTACTTTCTTTCAAAGCTGAATTTTACAAAGGTGATCCACATTATTTTTGAAAGACTCGGAGTGCGGTTACACGTACCACTAGTGCTGCATTTACAAACGTAACGCTAGTGTATTGTGCGATCCTCGAGTTAATCGCATTTATGTTTTCAATTAAACACATGTGATCAGTAAGCAATCAGATGCGTTTCACTGGAAATGCAAATGAGATCGGGCCGAGGCCTGCCCCCATGTTTGAGTGTTGCATGTGTAAACACTGTGGTATGTTTGATCGCACCCTGATGTGTATACATGCAGTATGCACATATGCAATGGTGCCCTCAAGAATGCCCACACTTGCCCCTCTGCTTCTGGGCACCATCTGAATTGTCTGCATTGGTCTGGTATGGAGTTAGAGACATTAGTTTAATCCTGTGTCACTAATGCCCTCTTTCATTTTTGCATTTTTCAATCGCAAGCTTTTTATATTTTTCTCTGTACAAAGTTGTGTGACGGCTTGTTGTCAGCGTAAAAAAATTCACTTTATAGTGACGGTATTTAATATTCCATTTTGTGTACTGGGAAGGGGGAAAACATTCCAAATGTAGTGAAATTGGTGAAAAAATGCTTTTGCACCATTTTCTTGTGCCCATCATTTTTACAGCTTCCACTGCGCGCCCCAAATTACTTGTCTATTTTATTCTTTGGGTCGCTATGATCACAGGGTTTCCTAAGAGAACTTTTTCATACTTCGATGTACAGAGCTGTGTGTGGTGCCATTTTCAATGCTACCATATTTAGGACTGTACGACCTTTTGATCACTTTTATTACATCTTTTATATTTTGCAAAATGGCAAAAAATCGGCATTTCTTAACTTGGGAGCTATTTTCCGTTATGGAGTTAAACTCTGGGAATAACCATTATTATATTTTGATGGATCAGGCATTCGTGGGACTCGGTGATAACTAACGTGTTTATGAATTTTACTGTTTATTTATATTTATAACAGTTCTAGGGATAGGAGGGTGATTTTAAATTTTATGGGTTTAAGTTATTTTTTTTTTTTAATTTTTCAGCCCCCTAGAGTACTTTAACCCTGGGTTGCCTGATTGATCCTACCATATACTGCCATACTGCAGTGTGGAAGTATATGGGGATTTTCCACATCATATATCACAATGTGCACATTGTTATAGATCGGCTAAAATCAGAAAGGTGTGGAATTGCTTAGTAACCTGCAAACTTTCAATCATGAAAGTTGACAGGTTCTAGCGAGGGTGCAGGCGCCGCTGTCCGCATTTCCTTCATGCCCTCTTGGTGTGGAGATGGTTTGAGGAGCAAAATAATCGCAATGTCTGGCGGTTTGCAAGGCATTGCGATAATTTAAGGGCTTGTACGTCACAAAACTGACACACAAGCCCTGATGAATGTCTTCTATCATACAGTACATTGACATTACTTACTGAATGATGCGAGTGGCTGTCCTCCCTCATCCCTGCTGTGGAGATGGTCATTGTAGAGGTGTGCAGCTGCTGGGGCTTCACAGAAGGCAGTGATGTAGCCTCTGTCTGTGCTGCCACCCTCCCCCTGCACCTTCACAACTACCAGGAGCTGCAGAGGAGTCTCCGGTGTGTATGGCAGAGTCACCTCTCCTGGTGCCACCCCGTGATGATACCTGCACTGACTGGAGACACTAAGGCACAGCTCACAAAGGAGGGAGGGCCGGCCCGGGGGAGGAGGAGGAGGAGGAGGGAGCTGGGAACTCTCAGCTCACTGCCTTGCAACCAAGCTGTCGCTACATCTATAGTAGTGTGTTCAGGGACCCGGAGATGAGAACTTGTCTCTTGGTCTGGGACAATGACGGGAACAGCGTAACAATCTCTCAACCTCCTGTGGCGACGTGACAGAGGAATAAAACCGTGACTGTCCCGTCAAAGCCAGGATGGTTGGGAGGTATGCATTTTCTCCTGTGGTAATAATCCTCATATATATGATATATCAGCTATGTCTGCAGTGTATAAGGTGACTGGGAGCAGATACATGAGGAGACATGGTGACTACATGATCTCCTGTGGTAATAATTCTCCTATATATGATATATCAGCCATGTCTGCAGTGTATGAGGTGACTGGAGCAGATACATGAGGAGACATGGTGACTACATGATCTCCTGTGGTAATAATTCCTCTATATATGATATATCAGCCATGTCTGCAGTGTATGAGGTGACTAGGAGCAGATACATGAGGAGACATGGTGACTACATGATCTCCTGTGGTAATAATTCCTCTATATATGATGTATCAGCCATGTCTGCAGTGTATGAGGTGACTGGGAGCAGATACATGAGGAGACATGGTGACTACATGATCTCCTGTGGTAATAATTCCTCTATATATGATATATCAGCCATGTCTGCAGTGTATGAGGTGACTGGAGCAGATACATGAGGAGACATGGTGGCTACATGATCTCCTGTGGTAATAATTCCTCTATATATGATATATCCGCCATGTCTGCAGTGTATGAGGTGACTGGGAGCAGATACATGAGGAAACATGGAGACTTAAAGGACACCTGTCATCAGGTCTGTGTCACTAGTCCTGTCACCTCTACCTGTTGGGGCAGTTCACAAGGATCCCATCCCAGCCTTAATCTAGTCAATTTTTTATATTTAAAAACGCCATGTGTGAAAGCATGGTGGGCTGGGTCATTTTTCCAGTCAATAATTACCTGATGAAGTATCTGGAAACATTTTCATTTTTGTAAGGAAACAACATGAAGTTGAGTGGAGAGGGGACTCAGAAATCTCTGGAGTGGGTATGCAGGCGGCTTGGGGCACGACAAAACCCCCTAAAACTACAAGATTATAGATGGATAAAAACAGATTGTTCCCTTTGCTAACTTGAACTTCCATTTGAACTTGTCCTTTAATAAGACAGTAGACAAGATCTCTGATTGCTATCAATTATTGGTAACATTCTAGTTGAGCTCAGAGTCCTAGGTTATCCATATTACCGACCCTGACACATTATAGCAGTATATCAGTAAGTTGAAGCTTCCAGTTACATCTACTGTGTGACTGTCTCTTGCACCTGGGATGTTTACGACCCAAAAGAGTCAGGAGGTGTTTGTCCTCCAGCTTAGCTTCACATGTAAGATGCTGCCAATCGGTAAATAACATTTGAAGGAGACCCACACCCTACCTGTACAATGTGCGCACAGATGTCTAGAATTAAGTCTGAAACTGCCAATGGGCATTAGCTCTGCCAACTGCTCTGGGCCATAGAGCGTTCCTCTAAGTAGGATTTCAAAGAAGTAAGTGCATACTTCAAGGATTTGTCTTTCTGTCCTGCATCCTCTTTGGATCTGGTGCAAAGAACCTGAGCAAATATCTGCAGGGGAACTGTCTACATTCAAGCTACCGTCTGCACATTTCGTTCAGTGTCCCTTTGCGTTCAGCAGAAAAGTGGGTGCACGTGTGCCATCGCCCTCCATTTTGGAAGTGGCTGAAGCATGCTGAGACATGGATATAATGCTTTATACATTATAAAGTGCAAAATATTGTAACCATGTGCTCCTCATATGGAATCCATACAGCCAGTACAGCCATCTGTCCCTATAAGTCCCAGTTACTTATCACCTCATTTGTAGAGCAGCCATGTGCCCCAGTGTAATGTCATCAATGCAAATTACTCACCTTTCCCAGAGTCCCCTCCATCCCTGCTAGGACTTTCTAGACATACATATTTGCTCTCATCCAGAAGGTATGAAACTGTCTGTCTAATGCCTATTCATCACTACCCTTAAAGTCTATGCCCGACCCATAAACTTGTTGCAGCCTAATGAGACTACATGAAGTGGAGAGATTTGAGACCTGTCCACATGTTGCGGTGCTGAATGGCGTCCGTTGTTGCTGTTGTGTTGTGCTTGTCAGGTGATAGGTCCCAGAGCAATGGAGACAGAAGCTGGTAATATGGGGTTTGCTTGTCTGTAGTGTATTGGCCCCTGTGGTTGCTTTGTTGCTGGGAGTGAAGCCATATGATGACAGACTCCCTAGTACGGGCCTCTTTTAATATTTTATGTATTTGGTTTCTATTTATGATATATGTGGGGGCACAGTGTGGTCAGTTGTGGTGTGAGGGATATATATGATATATGTGGGGGCACAGTGTACTCAGTTGTGGTGTGAGGGGTATATATTATATATGTGGGAGCACAGTGTGGTCAGTTGTGGCAGGAGGGGTATATATGATATATGTGGGGGGCACATTGTGGTCAGTTGTGGTGTGAGGGGTATATATAATATATGTGGGGGCACAGTGTGGTCAGTTGTGGGGGGCACAGTGTGGTCAGTTGTGGTGAGGGGTATATATGATATATGTGGGGGTACAGTGTGCTCAGCTGTGGTAGGAGGGGTATATATGATATATGTGGGGGGCACATTGTGGTCCGTTGTGGTGTAAAGGGTATAAATAATATATGTGGGGGCAGAGTGTGATCAGTTGTGGTGTGAGGGGTATATATGATATTTGTAGGGGAACAGTGTGATCAGTTGTGGTGTGAGGAGTATATATGATAGATGTGGAGGCACAGTGTAGTCAGTTGTGGTGTGAGGGGTGTATATGATATATGTGAGGACACAGTGTGGTCAGTTGTGTGAGGGGTATATATGATATGTGTGGGGACACAGTGTGGTCATTTGTGGTGTGAGCGGTATATATGATATATGTGGGGACAAAGTGTGGTCAGTTGTGGTGTGAGGGGTATATATGATATTTGTAGGGTCACAGTGTGGTCAGTTGTGGTGTGAGATATATATATATATGATATGTGTGGGGCACAGTGTGGTCAGTTGTGGTGTGAGGGGTATATATGTTATATGTGGGGGGGCACAGTGTGGTCAGTTGTGGTGTGAGGGGTATATATGATATATGTGGGGGTACAGTGTGATCAATTGTGGTGTGAGGGGTATATATGATTATTTGTAGGGTCACAGTGTGGTCAGTTGTGGTGTGAGGGGTATATATGATATATGTGGGGGCACAGAGTCGTCAGTTGTGGTGTGAGGGGTATATATGTTATATGTGGGGGGGCACAGTGTGGTCAGTTGTGGTGTGAGGGGTATATATGATGGGGCAGATTTATTTACCCGGTCCGTTCGCGATCCAGCGGCGCGTTCTCAGCGGTGGATTCGGGTCCGGCCGGGATTCATCAAGGTAGCTCCTCCCCCGTCCACCAGGTGGCGCTGCTGCGCTGAAAAGCATCTGAACGCACTCAGGTTCACCGAGCCGGACCAAGTGAAGGTAAGCGCGTCCCAAGCGACACATTTCTTTTTTTAAATGCGGCGGTTTTTCCGAATCCGTCGGGTTTTCGCTCGGCCACGCCCCCCGATTTCCGTCGCGTGCACGCCGGCGTCGATGCGACACAATCCGTTCACGTGCGCCAAAATCCCGGGGCAATACAGGGGAAATCGGCGCAAATTGGAAATATTCGGGTAACACGTCGGGAAAACGCGAATCGGGCCCTTAGTAAATGACCCCCGATATGTTTGGGGGCTACCGTGTGGTCAGTTGTGGTGTGAGGGGTATATATGATATATGTGGGGGTACAGTGTGGTCAATTGTGGTAGGAGGGGTATATATGATATATGAGGAGCACAGTGTGGTCAGTTGTGGTGTGAGGAGTGTATATGATATGTGTGGTGCACAGTGTGGTCAGTTGTGGGGTTAGGGGTATATATGATAGATGTGGGGGCATAGTGTAGTCAGTTGTGGTGTGAGGGGTATATATGACATATTTGGGGACACAATGGGCCAGATTTACTTACCCGGTCCATTTGCAATCCAGCGGCGCGCTCTCTGCTCTGGATTCGGGTCCGGCCGGGATTTAATAAGGCAGTTCCTCTGACGTCCACCAGGTGGCGCTTTTGCGCTGAAGTTCCCCGGAACGCACTGGAATACACAGAGCCGGGCTGAGTGAAGGTAAGTGCAAGCTCCGCGACACATTTTTTTGTTTTAAATGCGGCGGTTTTTCCGAATCCGTCGGGTTTTCGTTCGGCCACGCCCCCGATTTCCGTCGCGTGCATGCCAGCACCGAAGCGCCACAATCCGATCGCGTGCGCCAAAAACCCGGGGCAATTCAGGGGAAATCGGCACAAAATGGAAATATACGGGTAACACGTCGGGAAAACGCGAAAGGGGCCCTTAGTAAATGACCCCCAGTGTGGTCAATTGCGGTGTGAGGGATATATATGATATATGTGGGGGTACCATGTGGTCAGTTGAGCAGTGAGAAGTATATATCTAATATTTATGTGGAAACAGTGTGATCAGTTATGGTGTGAGGGGTATATGTGATATGTGTGGGGACACAGTGTGGTGAGTTGTGGTGTGAGGGGTATATATGATATGTGTGGTGCACAGTGTGATCAGTTGTGGTCTGAGGGGTATATATGATATTTGTGGGGGAACACTGTGATCAGTTGTTGTGTGAGGAGTATATATGATAGATGTGGAGGCACAATGTAGTCAGTTGTGGTGTGAGGGGTGTATATGATATATGTGAGGACACAGTGTGGTCAGTTGTGTGAGGGGTATATATGATATGTGTGGGGACACAGTGTGGTCATTTGTGGTGTGAGCGGTATATATGATATATGTGGGGACAAAGTGTGGTCAGTTGTGGTGTGAGGGGTATATATGATATTTGTAGGGTCACAGTGTGGTCAGTTGTGGTGTGAGATATATATATATGATATGTGTGGGGCACAGTGTGGTCAGTTGTGGTGTGAGGGGTATATATGATATATGTGGGGGTACAGTGTGATCAGTTGTGGTGTGAGGGGTATATATGATTATTTGTAGGGTCACAGTGTGGTCAGTTGTGGTGCTAGGGGTATATATGATATATGTGGGGGCACAGAGTGGTCAGTTGTGGTGTGAGGGGTATATATGTTATATGTGGGGGGGCACCGTGTGGTCAGTTGTGGTGTGAGGGGTATATATGATATATGTGGGGGTACAGTGTGGTCAATTGTTGTAGGAGGGGTATATATGATATATGAGGAGCACAGTGTGGTCAGTTGTGGTGTGAGGGGTGTATATGATATGTTTGGTGCACAGTGTGGTCAGTTGTGGGGTTAGGGGTATATATGATAGATGTGGGGGCATAGTGTAGTCAGTTGTGGTGTGAGGGGAATAAAAGAAATATGTGAGGAGCACAGTGTGGTCCGTTGTGGTGTGAGGGGTATATATGATATATGTGGGGGTACAGTGTGGTTAGTTGTGGTCGGAGAGGAATATATGATATATGTGAGGAGCACAGTGTGGTCAGTTGTGGTGTGAGGGGTATATATGATATATGTGGGGGAACAGTGTGGTCAGTTGTGGTAGGAGGCATATATATGATATACGTGGGGGGCACAGTGTGGTCAGTTGTGGTGTGAAGGGTATAAATGATATATGTGGGGGGCACAGTGTGGTAAGTTGTGGTGTGAGGGGTATATATGTTATATGTGGGGGGCACAGTATGGTCAGTTGTGGTGTGAGGGGTATATATGTTATATGTGGGGGAACAGTGTGGTCAGTTGTGGTGTGAGGGGTGTATATGATATAAGTGGGGGGCACAGTGTGGTCAGTTGTGGTGTGAGGGGTATATATGATATATGTGGGGGGCACAGTGTGGTCAGTTGTGGTGTGAGGGGTATATATGATATATGTGGGGGGCACAGTGTGGTCAGTTGTGGTGTGAGGGGTATATATGATATATGTTGGGGGCACAGTGTGGTCAGTTGTGGGGTTAGGGGTATATATGATATATGTGGGGGTACAGTGTGATCAGTTGTGTTAGGAGTGTTTTTTATGATATATGTGGGGGCACAGTGTAGTCAGTTGTGGTGTGAGGGGTATATATGACATATTTGGGGACACAATGGGGCAGATTTACTTACCCGGTCCATTTGCAATCCAGCGGCGCGCTCTCTGCTCTGGATTCGGGTCCGGCCGGGATTTATTAAGGCAGTTCCTCCGACGTCCACCAGGTGGCGCTTTTGCGCTGAAGTTCCCCGGAACGCACTGGAATACACAGAGCCGGGCTGAGTGAAGGTAAGTGCAAGCTCCGCGACACATTTTTTGTTTTAAATGCGGCGGTTTTTCCGAATCCGTCGGGTTTTCGTTCGGCCACGCCCCCGATTTCCGTCGCGTGCATGCCAGCACCGAAGCGCCACAATCCGATCGCGTGCGCCAAAAACCCGGGGCAATTCAGGGGAAATCGGCACAAAACGGAAGTATACGGGTAACACGTCGGGAAAACGCGAATGGGGCCCTTAGTAAATGACCCCCAGTGTGGTCAATTGCGGTGTGAGGGATATATATGATATATGTGGGGGTACCATGTGGTCAGTTGAGCAGTGAGAAGTATATATCTAATATTTATGTGGAAACAGTGTGATCAGTTATGGTGTGAGGGGTATATGTGATATGTGTGGTGCACAGTGTTTTCAGTTGTGGTAGGAGGGGTATATAAGATATATGTGGGGGGCACAGTGTGGTCAGTAGTGGTGTGAGGGGTATATATGATATATGTGGGGGGCACAGTGTGGTCAGTAGTGGTGTGAGGGGTATATATGATATATCTTGGGGGCACAGTGTGGTCAGTAGTGGTGTGAGGGGTATATATGATATATGTGGGGGGCACAGTGTGGTCAGTTGTGTGAGGGGTATATATGATATATCTTGGGGGCACAGTGTGGTCAGTTGTGGTAGGAGTGTTTTTTATGATATATGTGGGGTGCACAGTGTGCTCAGTTGTGGTGTGAGGGGTATATATGATATATAGGTGGGGGGCACAGTGTGGTCAGTTGTGATGTGAGGGGTATATATGATATATGTGGGGGTACAGTGTGGTCAGTTGTGGTGTGTGGGGTATATATGATATATGTGGGGTACAGTGTGGTCAGTTGTGGTGTGTGGGGTATATATGATATATGTGAGGAGCACAGTGTGCTCAGTTGTGGTGTGAGGGGTATTAATGATGTGGTGTGAGGGGTATCAAATGAATTTTGAAAAAAATGCAATGTTACTGGATACTGAGGGCAAGCACTGTGACTACTGTCCACTAGCAACAGCATCTAGAACTTCTGGCTAGTGAGGACAGTGATCTAACTCTGACTGCCTGGCTACTGAGAGCAGAAACTAGGACTGCTGACTACTGGGGGAAGCACCTAGGAGAGCTAGCTCCTGGGGGCAGCAACTATAACTGCTTGCTACTGGGGGAAGCACCTAGGATTCCTGACTAATGGGTGCAATATATAGGACTGCTGGCTACTGTGGCTGCACCTAGGATTCATGACTACTGGGTGCAATACCTAGGACTGCTGACTACCGGGGGCAGCACCTAGGACTACTGGCTACTGGGGGTGCACCTAGGAATTCTGACTACTGGGGGCAGCACCTAGGACTGCTGGCTACTGGGGGCAGCACCTAGGACTGCTGGCTACTGGGGGCAGCACCTAGGACTGCTGGCTACTGGGGGCAGCACCTAGGACTGCTGGCTACTGGGGGCAGCACTTAGGACAGCTGACTACTTGGGGAAGCACCTAGGACAGCTGGCTACTGGGGGAAGCACCTAGAACTTCTGGCTACTGGGGGCAGCACTTAGGACAGCTGACTACTGGGGGAAGCACCTAGGACTGCTGGCTACTGGGGGCAGCACTTCGGCAGCTGACTACTGGGGGCAGCACCTAAGACTGCTGGTCTACTAGGGGTATCACCTAGGACTGCTGAGTTCTGGGTTCAGCACCTAGGACTGCTGGCTACTGGGGGCAGCATCTAGGCCTGCTGGCTACTGAGGGCAGCACTTAGGACAGCTGACTACTGGGGGCAGCACCTAGGACAGCTGGATACTGGGGGAAGCCCATAGGACTTCTGGCTACTGGGGGCAGCACTTAGGACAGCTGACTACTGGGGGAAGCCCATAGGACCATAGGCCCATAGGAAGCAGTACTTGGGCTACTTGGCGTGACTATCGGCTACTTTGTGGGGGCAATGTAACTACTATCTATTGTATGGGGTCAATGTTGAATCTGGCTTTGCACGGCGTTGCACTAGCAGTAATTCTATGTTTACGCCAGTGTAGGGAATTGTCCTGTGTGACTTTTTAGTGACTTTTATACACCAAAAAAGCCCAGCAAAACCAATGATAAATCTTCTCCAATGTGACTTGCTTGTAGATTCATTATGACTGTAATAGTAACTATATGGGTGCACTATTACTATACTGACTATTGTGGGGGCACTGTTAGTATATATTTGATACTGTGGGATACAGTTACTATATTTTGTACAATAGGAGGCCACTGTCACTATATTGCTACTGTGGGAGCACTGTTACTATATTGGCTACTGTGGGAGCACTGTTACTGTATTGGCTACTGTGGGAGCACTGTTACTGTATTGGCTACTGTGGGAGCACTGTTACTATACTGGCTACTGTGGGAGAAAGTTAAGGAACAAGTCACTAGCTGGAAGAGGCTGAAATCTTCTTCTTATATGATTGCCTTTGAAAACAGCTGAAAGTTGTTACGTTTTGCAGATACTGTAAATCTAAATTACACTGGGGCTGAATCACTTTTCAAACCTCTGGAAATGAGGTGATCCGTGTCCCCTGTAACCCACCGTGGTGTGGAGGCAGGTAACACAAGGGCAGCAGTGGCCTTGGCATAGGATCTATTTGCTGTCTGAGATTCTACTGACGTGGCTGTCTGTGTCTAGTCTTTCTACAGATCAGCCAGATTAAACAATACGCTTCTCCCTGCCAGGGCTGTAGTCTATGCCACGGTACTTGAGTCAGTTCTAAGAAATTCTGCTTTAGAAGCTGGCACCAGGTGATTGCCTACAGGTGGCATCACAAGAGCTTCACCTCTTCTGAGCTAATTCCTCCATGGAGTCCTATAATATTATGCATGTGTTCCCATACCAACTTTGTTAGAGCCCCTGCAAATCTTAAAATGTAAGATTATGCATCATCTTGGGACTGTATTGATGTAAAATTCCTAATTAGTGGCGTAAGACGACACCTGTGCAACGGGACCTAAGCTCTCACTGCCACCCGCATTCTGCTCACTTTACTTCAGAATACACATACAGATGCAGAAGCCTCACTTTATTCCTGAAATGAGCAGTTGTCTCCCCTCGTTGATAAAAAACATGCAGCAGCCCCCCCTCCAAAAAAAGTCCAGCAACCTTCCCTTACTAATTAAATGTCCCGCAGCCTCCCCTATCGAATTAAATGTCTAGCAGACTTTCCTCATTAATGAAATGTCCAGCAGAAGCCTCCCATCACTATATAAGTATCCAGCAGCCCAGTCCTCACTAATGAAATGTCCAGCATCTGCCTCCTCTCAATAATAACATGTCCAGCAGCCGCCTCCCCTCACTAATGAAATGTCCAGCAGCCGCCTCCCCTCACTAATGAAATGTCCAGCAGCAGCCTCCCCTCACTAATGAAATGTCCAGCAGCAGCCTCCCCTCACTAATGAAATGTCCAGCAGCAGCCTCCCCTCACTAATGAAATGTCCAGCAGCAGCCTCCCCTCACTAATGAAATGTCCAGCAGCAGCCTCCCCTCACTAATGAAATGTCCAGCAGCAGCCTCCCCTCACTAATGAAATGTCCAGCATCTGCCTCCCCTCACTAATAACATGTCAACATGTCAAATAGCCTGATCTAGGGATCACACTAAGGCATGTTGTGCAAATCAACTCATGGTTCTATATTCAACTTCAAATGGCAGGCAACGGCCAAACATTAGCAGCAGAGCAGGAAAGCTGGCGGAAGATAGATGGTCCGCAGAAAGGGTTTCTCACAGCCTTCTGCTTCCTGGTATTATGACACTGGCTGTTGCAGCACAGACATGTGCTCCCGCCCACCAAGGGTTTTTATAACTCCCCTGGTCAGGTGGCAGCACCCTCCAGTCAGGTTCCAGCTTGCTTCACAGTGGTACAAAGGATCATTGGTGGATAACATTTTACATGTTAACTCTTGTTTTACCAGGAGAGGGCGCTATTTGCAACAAGTACCTACTCTATGCATCGGCAAGGTTGCGCTGACATAATCGCAATTATTTGAGCACTGCAAAACATTTCTATTACATTTGTGACTATGCCACCTCTACCTCAAGTGGGCATGGAGGGGCGAGGCCACCGCCAAAGTTGGCAGCCCTAGGTGTTCCTGTTCCATGGCTGAATACTCTTTGGCAACCTGGTGTAGTTTTGCCGGGCAGCGTAGCGACCCCACAGGTACATCAAGAGGCGGGTCTGGGCCAGGCACATATGATGATGCACAAGCGTCGGCGTATGATAAACCTCCCCCTATGTGAACCCCTTTGTTAATAATTCCTCAGTCAGTAATATCTGCATTGTGTGAAGTAACTGGGAGCAGATACATGAGAAGACCTGGTGACTACATGATCTCTTGTGGTAATAATTCCTCTATATATGATATATCAGCCATGTCTGCAGTGTATGAGGTGACTGGGAGCAGATACATGAGGAGACATGGTGACTACATGATCTCCTGTGGTAATAATTCCTCTATATATGATGTATCAGCCATGTCTGCAGTGTATGAGGTGACTGGGAGTAGATACACATGAGGAGACATGGTGACTACATGATCTCCTGTGGTAATAATTCCTCTATATATATGATATATCAGCCATGTCTGCAGTGTATGAGGTGACTGGAGCAGATACACATGAGGAGACATGGTGACTACATGATCTCCTGTGGTAATAATTCATCTATATATATGATATATCAGCCATGTCTGCAGTATATGAGGTGACTGGAGCAGATACATGAGGAGACATGGTCACTACATGATCTCCTGTAGTAATAATAACTCTATATATGATATATCAGCCATGTCTGCAGTGTATGAGGTGACTGGAGCAGATACATGAGGAGACATGGTGACTACATGATCTCCTGTGGTAATAATTCTCCTATATATGATATATCATCCATTTCTGCAGTGTATGAGGTGACTGGGAGCAGATACATGAGGAGACATGGTGACTACATGATCTCCTGTGGTTAATAATTCCTCTATATATGATATACCAGCCATGTCTGCAGTGTATGAGGTGACTGGGAGCAGATACATGAGGAGACATGGGGGGACATTTACTTACAGTGTCGGTGTCTGCATTGGCTTTGTTACCGACCTGGTCTCGGTAAGAAGACACACATTTAATATTGTAGAGCTGTGCAGAGACATTTCTGGCGCCGAGACCATTTTCTGTCCCTGGGACCAAAATCTGTCCCGAGCACCAGAAACAGTCCCTGCTAGACCAGTTTTCTTTTGGTCTACTTTCCGTCAGTTTACACCGCCCAAAAAGGGCTGCGACACATAGTAATTGTGTCTGAGTTTCCACTCCGCCAAAGCCACGCCCCTTTTCGGAGAAGATTCGGAGCAGACGGAAAAAGGCATTTTTTCTGTCCCCGACAGCTAATAAATAGGTCTGAGAGCAGAACATGTGGTGAGAGCGCCACAAAACTGGCGGAAACGCCATAGTAAATGTCCCCCATGGTGCCTACATGATCTCCTGTGGTAATAATTAGAGATGAGCGAGCACTAAAATGCTCGGGTGCTCGTTATTCGAGACAAACTTTTCCAGATGCTCGAGTGCTCGTCTCGAATAACGAGCCCCATTTTAGTCAATGGGAGACCCGAGCATTTTTTTTATAAAACTGAACAGTAAAAGAACAGTGCAAAAAAAAAAATTCCAGATGTTTGCAGATGTTTTACTTGTAAGAACACATTGAAATAACACTATTCTTCACTTTGCAGGTGTTCGCGCGTGTCTCCCGCTAAGTTAGGAGATGTGCACGAACATCTGGAATGTGAAGAATATTGTTCTTTCAATGTGTTCTGCACTTAAATGCTCCTGTGTTCACTGTTTTTAATGTTTTAATTCTATTCTTCACATTGCAGGTGTGCGCGCGTGTCTCCCGATAGGTTCGGAGATACGCGCGCACAGCTGCAAAGTGAAGAATAGAATTAAAACATTAAAAACAGTGAATACAGGACCATTTAAGTGCAGAACACATTGAAAGAACACTATTCTTCACATTCCAGATGTTCCGAACATCTCCTAAATTAGCGGGAGACACGCGCGAACACCTGGGAAGTAAAGAATAGTGTTATTTCAATGTGTTCTTACAAGTAAAACATATGGAAACATGTGTAATATTTTTTTTTTACAATAAAAATACTTTTATTCAATTTATTTTATTAATTTACTGCTCGATCTCGAGCCGGCGAGATACTCGTCCGAGTAACGAGCCGGTCCGAGTATGCTAATACTCGACCGAGCAGTATACTCGGACGAGTATACTCGCTCATCTCTAGTAATAATTCCTCTCTATATATGATATATCAGCCATGTCTGCAGTGTATGAGGTGACTGGAGCAGATACATTAGGAGACATGGTGACTACATGATCTCCTGTGGTAATAATTCTCCTATATATGATATATCAGCCATGTCTGCAGTGTATGAGGTGACTGGAGCAGATACATGAGGAGACACGGTGACTACATGATCTCCTGTGGTAATAATTCCTCTATATATGATATATCAGCCATGTCTGCAGTGTATGAGGTGACTGGGAACAGATACATGAGGAGACATGGTGACTACATGATCTCCTGTGGTAATAATTCCTCTATATATGATATATTAGCCATGTCTGCAGTGTATGAGGTGACTGGGAGCAGATACATGAGGAGACATGGTGACTACATGATCTCCTGTGGTAATAATTCCTCTATATATGATATATCAGCCATGTCTGCAGTGTATGAGGTGACTGGGAGCAGATACATGAGAAAACATGGAGACTTAAAGGACACCTGTCATCAGGTCTGTGTCACTAGTCCTGTCACCTCTACCTGTTGGAGAAGCTCACAAGGATCCCATCCCAGCCTTAATCTAGTCAATTCATACATTAATCATTGCAAAATCATCTTTTCTGTATTATGTAAATGAGGCTGGCCACATGGTAGAGGCAGTGATGTCAACCCTGTTACCCCTCTCCTCGCCCTGCTCATGTCTGTGTGTAATGTATAGTAAAGCATTGATAGTGTGTGTGTGCTGCATCTTCTGACATGCTGCATCCTCCTAATACACAGAGACACAGACATCAGCTACACAAGTACCTGGCATGTTCTGCTATAACATGGATGCCTGGAGCTATTGTATCTGTCCTATACACAAACAGGCTGCAGGGGGCGCCAGCACCAGGAAGCACATTATTATACAGCCTCACATGATTATACAGCCTCACATCATGATACAAGCTGTCAGTCAAGCACTGGGGGTGTGGCTGTAACTCCCACTCATGAATAAGGTGGACAGCTTGAATATGCTAATGACTCATTGGACATTTCACAGGTCATTTGCATACAGCTTTAGGACCTCATTGCTTAGGTTTACAGGCATGTAGATGGACAATGAAGGGATAGAGGCAATGCTCTCTAATGGCAGTTTATGAAAATATATTTAGTTTAGGGGGTTATTTTGCCTGACGGGTTCTCTTTAATGAGCTATTTTGGTAACAATTACTCTACATATGAAATATATCAGTAATGAGCCATGTTCTTAGATACACTATGACTATATGAACAGGCAAAATGGGCGAGCTTGAGGCTCTGATATTAGAGGAACAGTTAGATGTTGTTGGTATAGCAGAGACATGGCTTGATGCATCGCATGATTGGGGTGTTAATATTCAAGGTTTTACACTCTTTCGGAAAGACAGGGCAAATAGGAGGGGAGGTGGTGTATGTCTGTATGTCAGAAGAGACTTAAAAGCGATTGTGAATGAGTCAGTGGTCTCAGAGTGTGAGGAGGCTGAAACTTTGTGGGTTGAAATTCAAAGCCAAGAGAGCTTTGAAAAAATAGTTTTGGGTGTAATTTATAGACCCCCTAACATCTCTGAGGAAATAGAGGGTCACCTATATAAACAGATGGAGCGGGCTGCACAGGAGGGGACCGTAGTGATAATGGGAGACTTTAACTTTCCAAATATAAATTGGGGTCAGGGCTCGTCTTCATCTGTGAAGGGGAGACATTTTATGAACTTTCTGCAGGATAATTTTATGGTGCAGCTTGTAGAAGATCCCACAAGAGGTGACGCATTGTTGGACCCAGGGCCGGATCATAGGGGGGGCACACGGGGCGCTAGCCCCGGGGCCCCCACCACTTTGCTCTTAAAGGGGCCTCCACCAAATGTGGGCGATTCGAACGGTCAAATGACCGCCCGATTCGCCCACTGTGTATTTGGGTCCGGGCTTACTACCGCACTACCGGGGCATACTAACACTTAATGCTATGGCAGAGCCAGGGAACAATAAGTTCCCTGCTCTGCCATTTGACGATCCGTGTAAAATCAAGATGGCGGCGCCCTGTGTTCACGGCGGCGACGCCGTGTGTGACGTCACGGCGCCGACGCCGTGTGTGATGTCACTGCGCCGGCTGCTAGCAGGGCGCCGCCATCTTGGTACACCTCCGAAGATAACCGCGAGGGAAGAAGACGAGGACGGCGCGCATCGGGGGAACGGAGGAAGGTGATGTACAATTTTATTTATAAAATAAACTGTATATAACTGTATATAGTTATAATTGGTGGGGTATATAGTTAGTTATTATAAAAGGTGTTATGTATATAGTTATTATTGGGGGGAATATAGTTAGTTATTATAGGAGGTGTATATAGTTATTATAGGGTGGTGTATATAGTTATAGGAGGTGTATATAGTTATTATAGGGTGGTGTATATAGTTATAGGGGGTAGATAGTTATTATAGGAGGTGTTGTGTATATAGTTATAATAGGGGAACTGTATATTGTTAGTTATTATAGGGTGGTGTATATAGTTATTATAGGGTGGTGTATATAGTTATTATAGGGGGGTGCATATAGTTATTATAGGGTGGTGTATATAGTTATTATAGGGTGGTGTATATAGGTATTATAGGGTGGTGTATATAGGTATTATAGGGTGGTGTAAATAGGTGTTATAGGGTGGTGCATATAGTTATTATAGGGTGGTGTATATAGGTATTATAGGGTGGTGTATATAGTTATTATAGGGAGTAGATAGTTATTATAGGAGGTGTGGTGTATATAGTTATAATAGGGGAACTGTATATAGTTAGTTATTATAGGGTGGTGTATATAGGTATTATAGGGTGGTGTATATAGTTATTATAGGGGGTATATAGTTATTATAGGGAGTAGATAGTTATTATAGGAGGTGTTGTGTATATAGTTATTATAGGGGTGCATATAGTTATGGGGGTATATAGTTAGTTATTATAGGAGGTGTTGTGTATATAGTTATAATAGGGGAACTGTATATAGTTAGTTATTATAGGGTGGTGTATATAGTTATTATAAGGGGTGCATATAGTTATTATAAGGGGGTGCATATAATTATTATGGGGGTATATAGTTAGTTATAGGAGGTGTTGTGTATATAGTTATAATAGGGGAACTATATATAGTTAGTTATTATAGGAGGTGTTGTGTATATAGTTATTTTAGGGGGGTGCATATAGTTATTATACGGGGTATATAGTTATTATAGGGGGTGCATATAGTTATTATGGGGTATATTGTTATAGGAGGTGTTGTGTATATAGTTATAATAGGGGAACTGTATATAGTTAGTTATTATAGAGTGGTGTATATAGTTATAATAGGGGAACTGTATATAGTTAGTTATTATAGGGGGTGCATATAGTTATTATGGGGGGTATATAGTTATAATAGGGAACTGTATATAGTTAGTTATTATAGGAGGTGTTTATAGTTATTATGGGGTCTGTATATAGTTTTTATAGGGGGACTTTATATAGTTAATGCTGGGGGTGCATATAGTGATTACTAGGGGCTGTGTATAGTTATTGTTAGGGGGTTGTATATAGTGATTGCTGGGGGAGCTGTATATAGTGATTGTTAGGGGGTTGTATATAGTGGTTGCTGAGGGAGCTGTATACAGTGATTGCCGGGAGATGTATATAGTGATTGCTGGGGAAGCTGTATATAGTGATTGCTGGGGGAGCTGTATATACTGATTGCTGGGGGAGATGTATACAGGGATTACTGGGGGCTGTATATATAGATTACTGGGAGCTGTATACAATGATTGCTGGGGTGCTTTATATAGTGATTACAGGGGGGCTGTATATAGTGGTTGCTGGGGGAGCTGTATATAGTGATTACTGGGGGAGCTGTATATAGTGGTTGCTGGGGAAGCTGTATATAGTGATTGCTGGGGAACTGTATTTAGTGATTGCTGGGGAGCTGTATACAGTGATTGCTGGGGAGCTGTATGCAGTGATTGCTGGGGGAGCTGTATATATTGATTGCTGGGGGAGCTGTATATAGCGGTTGCTGGGGAAGCTGTATATAGTGATTGCTGGGGGGCTGTATATAGTGATTACTGGGGGAGCTGTATATAGTGATTGCTGGGGGAGCTGTATGCAGTGATTGCTGGGAGAGCTGTATATAGTGATTGCTGGGGGAGCTGTATATAGTGATTGCTGGGGGAGCTGTATACAGTGGTTGCTAGGGGAGCTGTATACAGTGGTTGCTAGGGGAGATGTATATAGTGATTGCTGGGGGAGCTGTATACAGTGGTTGCTAGGGGAGATGTATATAGTGATTGCTGGGGGAGCTGTATATAGTGATTGCTGGGGGAGATGTATATAGTGATTACTAGAGGAGATGTATATAGTGATTACTGGGGAGCTGTATATAGTAATTGCTGGGGGAGCTGTATATAGTGATTGCTGGGGGAGCTGTATATAGTGATTGCTGGGGAGCTGTATATAGTGATTGCTGGGGAGCTGTATGCAGTGGTTGCTGGGGGAGCTGTATATAGTGGTTGCTGGGGGAGCTGTATATAGTGGTTGCTGGGGGAGCTGTATATAGTGATTGCTGGGGGAGCTGTATATAGTGATTGCTGGGGGAGCTGTATATAGTGGTTGCTGGGAGAGCTGTATCTAGTGATTGCTGGGGAGCTGTATATAGTGATTGCTGGGGAGCTGTATATAGTGGTTGCTGGGGAAGCTGTATATAGTGGTTGCTGGGGGAGCTGTATATAGTGATTGCTGGGGAGCTGTATATAGTGATTGCTTGGGAGCTGTATATAGTGATTGCTGGGGAACTGTATTTAGTGATTGCTGGGGAGCTGTATATAGTGGTTGCTGGGGAAGCTGTATATAGTGATTGCTGGGGAACTGTATTTAGTGATTGTTGGGTGGCTGTATACAGTGATTGCTGGGGAGCTGTATATCGTGATTACTGGGTGGCTGTATACAGTGATTGCTGGGGAGCTGTATATCGTGATTACTGGGGGGCTGTATATAGTGATTACTGGGAGATATATATAGTTATAGGGGGCTGTATATAGTTATTGCGGGGGGCCTTTGTATAGCGATTTCTGTTCCCTGTCTGGACTACATTTAATGGGGGGCCCCCACCAGATTTTGCGCCCAGGGGCCCCCACCAACCTTAATCCGGCCCTGGTTGGACCTTGTGATTTCTAACAATGAGGAGATTGTCCAAAATGTCAGTGTCCGGGAACCCCTTGGGAACAGCGATCATAATATAATTATTTTCCTCTTAAACGTTAAAACGCAGAAACAGGTGGGAAAATCGAAAACTTTGAATTTTAAGAGGGCCAATTTCCAGAAATTCAGGGCTGCAATACAGGATATAGACTGGGATCAGATACTGTCACATGGTGATACTAATGTTAAATGGGAGAAATTCAAATCTATCCTGGGTTTTTATACTTCTAAATTTATTCCAATAGGTAACAAGTATAGACGGGCTAGATCACATCCCGCGTGGCTTACAGCTACAGTTAAAAGGGCAATTAATGAGAAAAAGAGGGCATTTAAAAAATATAAATCTGATGGGTCACCAGAGGCTTTCAATACTAACAAAAAACTTACCAAAATCTGTAAAAAAGAAATCAAATCAGCCAAAATACAAAATGAAAGACAGGTGGCTAAAGATAGCAAAACAAATCCCAAGAATTTTTTTAAGTATATCAATGCAAAAAAAAATGGGTCAGAACAGGTTGGACCCCTTTATTCTGAAAATGGGGCATCGGTGACTGGAGACCAAGAGAAGGCGGAGTTACTTAATAGGTTTTTTAGCTCCGTTTATACAATAGAAGAGAGAACTTGTGACTTGGGTGGTGCCAGTGCGGTTCATGCACCCTGTAATATACTAGACTGGCTAAATGTAGACATTATCCAATCTAAGCTCAATAAAATCAATGTGTACAAAGCTCCTGGACCAGATGGGTTACACCCCAGAGTTCTTAAAGAACTCAGTTCTGTTATTGCTGTACCACTGTCTAAAATCTTCAGGGATTCCGTAATGTCTGGTGTGGTGCCAAGTGACTGGCGCAAGGCAAATGTGGTGCCAATATATAAAAAGGGCTCTAGAACTTCGCCAGGCAATTACAGACCTGTAAGCTTAACTTCCATTGTGGGGAAAGTATTGGAAGGGTTAGTAAAAGACTACATACTGGAGTATGTGACATCAAATAGAATAATAAGTGACAGCCAGCGAGGGGTTACTAAGAATAGAAGTTGTCAAACTAACCTTATCTGCTTCTATGAAGAGGTGAGCAGATGCCTGGATGGAGGAGCAGCTGTGGATATTGTGTTCTTGGACTTTGCAAAGGCATTTGACACTGTTCCTCATAGACGCCTGATGGGTAAAATTAGGGCTATTGGTTTGGCAGAAATCATTTGCAATTGGATTGAAAACTGGCTGAAGGATCGTATCCAGAGAGTTGTGGTCAATGATTCCTACTCGGAATGGTCACCAGTTATGAGTGGTGTACCTCAGGGTTCTGTGCTTGGCCCACTACTATTTAATATATTTATTAATGATATAGAGGTAGGAATTAATAGCACTGTGTCTATTTTTGCAGATGACACCAAACTGTGTAGTGTAATACAGTCTATGGAGGATGTTCATAGGCTGCAGGGTGACTTGGACAAACTGAATGTTTGGTCATCCACTTGGCAAATGAGGTTTAATGTGGATAAATGTAAGGTTATGCACCTGGGGGCCAATAATCCAAAGGCAAAATATGTCCTTGGGGGAGTAAATCTGGGAGAGTCCCTTGTTGAGAAGGACCTGGGGGTACTAGTAGATCATAAATTGAATAACAGCATGCAATGTCAATCAGCTGCCTCTAAAGCTAGTAGGATCTTGTCGTGTATCAAAAGTGGTATGGACTCTCGTGATAGGGATGTAATATTACCCCTGTACAAGGCACTGGTTCGGCCTCACTTGGAATATGCTGTCCAGTTCTGGGCACCGGTCCATAAAAAGGATGCCCTGGAGCTGGAGAGGGTTCAACGTAGAGCCACAAAAATGATAAGGGGTATGGAGGGTCTTAGTTATGAGGAAAGATTAAAACAACTAGATTTATTTAGTCTGGAAAAGAGACGACTACGAGGGGACATGATTAATTTATTTAAATATATGAATGGTCCATACAAAAAATATGGTGGTAAGTTGTTTCAGATTAGATCAAATCAAAAGACGAGGGGGCACTGTCTCCGTCTGGAGAAAACAAGGTTTAATCACCGGAGGCGACAGGGCTTTTTTACTATGAGAACTGTCACTCTGTGGAATAGCCTGCCTCAGGCGCTGGTCACAGCAGGGACAGCAGAGAGCTTTAAGAAGGGTCTAGATGCCTTTTTACACCTAAATAACATTGCTGGTTATGTTATATAGAATTGTTTCCCCTAAATCCCTTCCTCATCCAATCCCTTCCCTTCCTTGGTTGAACTTGATGGACAAGTGTCTTTTTTCAACCGTATAAACTATGAAACTATATGAAAGAATCATTTTTTTATATTTAAAAACGCCATGTGTGAAAGCATGGTGGGCTGGGTCATTTTTCCAGTCAATAATTAGCTGATGAAGTATCTTGAAACATTTTCATTTTTGTAAGGAAACAACATGAAGTTGAGTGGAGAAGGAACTCGGAAATCTCTGGAGTGGGTATGCAGGCGGCTTGGGGCACGGCAAAACCCCCTAAAACTACAAGATTATAGATGGCTAAAAACAGATTGTTCCCTTTGCTAACTTGAACTTCCATTTGAATGTGTCCTTTAATAAAACAGTAGACAAGATCTCTGATTGCTATCAATTATTGGTAACATTCTAGTTGAGCTCAGAGTCCTAGATGATCCATATTACCGACCCTGATACATTATAGCAGTATATCAGTAAGTTGAAGCTTCCAGTTACATCTACTGTGTGACTGTCTCTTGCACCTGGGATGTTTACGACCCAAAAGAGTCAGGAGGTGTTTGTCCTCCAGCTTAGCTTCACCTGTAAGATGCTGCCAATCGGTAAATAACATTTTAGAGACCCACACCCTACCTGTACAATGTGCGCACAGATGTCTAGAATTAAGTCTGAAACTGCCATCGGGCATCAGCTCTGCCAACTGCTCTGGGCCATAGAGCGTTCCTCTAAGTAGGATTTCAAAGAAGTTAGTGCATACTTCAAGGATTTGTCTTTCCGTCCTGCATCCTCTTTGGATCTGGTGCAAAGAACCTGAGCAAATATCTGCAGGGGAACTGTCTACATTCGAGCTACCGTCTGCACATTTTGTTCAGTGTCCCTTTGCTTTCAGCAGAAAAGCGGGTACACGTGTGCCATCAACTTCCATTTTGGAAGTGGCTGAAGCATGCTGAGACATGGATATAATGCTTTATACATTATAAAGTGCACAATATTGTAACCATGTGCTCCTCATATGGAATCCATACAGCCAGTACAGCCATCTGTCCCTATAAGTCCCAGTTACTTATCACCTCATTTGTAGAGCAGCCATGTGCCCCAGTGTAACGTCATCAATGCAAATTACTGACCTTTCCCAGAGTACCCTCTATCCCTGCTAGGACTTTCTAGACATACATATTTGTTCTCATCCAGAAGGTATGAAACTGTCTATCTAGTGCCTATGCATTACTACTCTGACAGTCAATGCCTGACCCATAAACTCCTCCATAAACTACCCATCAATTACCAGCCATAGGTAGGTCCTATAATTTTTTTTATATTGACTTGGAATCTCTCAGGGGTATATATGATATATGTGGGGAGCACAGTGTGGTCAGTTGTGGTGTGAGGGGTATATATGATATGTGCGGGGGAACAGTGTGGTCAGTTGTGGTGTGAGGGGTATATAGTATATATGGGAGCATAGTGTGGTCAGTTGTGGTGTGAGGGGTATATATGATAGATGTGGGGGCACAGTGCAGTCCGTTGTGGTGTGAGGGGTATATATGATATATGTGGGGGGCACAGTGTGGTCAGTTGTGGTGTGAGGGGTATATATGATATATGTGGGGGCACAGTGTGATCAGTTGTGGTGTGAGGGGTATGTATGATATTTGTGGGGCAACAGTGTGATCAGTTGTGGTGTGAGGGGTATATATATGTGTGGGGCACAGTGTGGTCAGTTGTGGTGTGAGGGGTATATATGATATTTGTAGGGTCACAGTGTGGTCAGTTGTGGTGTGAGGGGTATATATGATATATGTGGGGGCACAGAGTGGTCAGTTGTGGTGTGAGGGGTATGTATGATATATGTGGGGGCCACAGTGTGGTCAGTTGGGGTGTGGGAGGTATATATGATATATGTGGGGGTACAGTGTGATCAGTTGTGGTAGGAGGGTTTTTTATGATATATGTGGGAGGCACAGAGTGGTCAGTTGTGGTTTGAGGGGTATATATTATATATATGGGAGCACAGTGTGGTCAGTTGTGGTGTGTGGGGTATATATGATATATGTGAGGAGCACAGTGTGGTCAGTTGTGGTGTGAGGGGTATATATGATATATGTGGGGGGCACATTGTGGTCAGTTGTGGTGTGAGGTATATATATGATATATGTGGTGGATACAGTGTGGTCAGTTGTGGTGTGAGGGGTATATATGATAGATTTGGGGACACTGTTTTAGTCATTTGTGGTGTGAGGGGTATATATGATATATGTGGGGGCACAGTGTGATCAGTTGTGGTGTGAGGGGTATATATGATATTTGTGGGGGAACAGTGTGGTCAGTTGTAGCATGAGGGGTATATATGATATATGTGGGGGCACAGTGTGGTCAGTTGTGGTGTTAGGGGTTTATATGATATATGTGGGGGCACAGTGTGGCCAGTTGTGGTACGAGGGGTATATATGATATATGTGGGGGCACAGTGTGGTCAGTTGTGGTAGGAGGGGTATATATGATATATGTGGGGGTGCAGTGTGGTCAATTGTGGTAGGAGGGGTATATATGATATATATGAGGAGCACAGTGTGGTCAGTTGTGGTGTGAGGGGTGTATATGATATGTGTGGTGCACAGTGTGGCCAGTTGTGGTGTGAGGGGTATGTATGATATATGTGGGGGGACAGTGTGGTCAATTGTGGCAGGAGGGGTATATATGATATATATGAGGAACACAGTGTGGTCAGTTGTGGTGTGATGGGTATATATGATATTTATGGGGAAACAGTGTGATCAGTTGTGGTAGGAGGGTTTTTTATGATATATGTGGGGTGCACAGTATGGTCAGTTGTGGGGTTAGGGGTATATATGATAGATGTGGGGGCACAGTGTAGTCAGTTGTGGTGTGAGGGGTATATATGATATATTTGGGGACACAATGGGGCAGATTTACTTACCCAGTCCATTCGCTATCCAGCGGCGCGTTCTCTGCGCTGGATTCGGGTCCGGCCGGGATTTATTAAGGCAGTTCCTCCGACGTCCACCAAGTGGTGCTGCTGCGCTGAAGTTCCCCGGAATGCACTGGAATACACCGAGCCGGGCTGAGTGAAGGTAAGTGCAAGCTACGCAACACATTTTTTGTTTTAAATGCGGCGGTTTTTCCCAATCCATCGGGTTTTCGTTCGGCCACGCCCCCCAATTTCCATCGCGTGCATGCCAGCGCCGATGCGCCGCAATCCGATCGCGTGCGCCAAAATCCCGGGGCAATTCAGGGGTAATCGGCGCAAATCATAAATATTCGGGTAACACGTCGGGAAAACGCGAATCGGGCCCTTAGTAAATGACCCCCAGTGTGGTCAATTGTGGTGTGAGGGATATATATGATATATGTGGGGGAACAGTGTGGTCAGTTGTGGTAGGAGGGGTATATATGATATATGTGGGGAGCATTGTGTGGTCAGTTGTGGTTTGAGGGGTATATATGATATATTTGGGTGCACAGTGTGCTCAGTTGTGGTATGAGGGGTATTAATGATAGATGTGGTGGCACATTGTAATCAGTTGTGGTGTGAGGGGTATATATGATATACCTGTATGTGAGGAGCACAGTGTGGTCAGTTGTGGTGTGAGGGGTATATATGATATATCCTGTCGTAGTGATCCAAATGAATCCAAATGAATTTTGAAAAAAATGCAATGTTACTGGATACTAAGGGCAAGCACTGTGACTACTGTCCACTAGCAACAGCATCTAGGACTACTGGCTAGTGAGGACAGTGATCTAACTCTGACTGCCTGGCTACTGAGGGCAGCACTTAGGACAGCTGACTACTGGGGGCTGCACCTAGGACAGCTGACTACTGGGGGCTGCACCTAGGACTGCTGGCTTCTAGGGGCAGCACCTAGGATTCCTGACTACTGGGTGCAATACATAGGACTGGTAACTACTGGGTGCAGCACCTAGGACTGCTGGATACTGGGGGCAGCACCTAGGACTGCTGGATACTGGGGGCAGCACCTAGGACTGCTGGATACTGGGGGCAGCACCTAGGACTGCTGGATACTGGGGGCAGCACCTAGGACTGCTGGATACTGGGGGCAGCACCTAGGACTGCTGGATACTGGGGGCAGCACCTAGGACTGCTGGATACTGGGGGCAGCACCTAGGACTGCTGGATACTGGGGGCAGCACCTAGGACTGCTGGATACTGGGGGCAGCACCTAGGACTGCTGGATACTGGGGGCAGCACCTAGGACTGCTGGATACTGGGGGCAGCACCTAGGCCTGCTGGATACTGGGGGCAGCACCTAGGCCTGCTGGATACTGGGGGCAGCACCTAGGCCTGCTGGATACTGGGGGCAGCACCTAGGCCTGGTGGATACTGGGGGCAGCACCTAGGCCTGCTGGATACTGGGGGCAGCACCTAGGCCTGGTGGATACTGGGGGCAGCACCTAGGCCTGCTGGATACTGGGGGCAGCACCTAGGACTGCTGGATACTGGGGGCAGCACCTAGGCCTGCTGGATACTGGGGGCAGCACCTAGGCCTGCTGGATACTGGGGGCAGCACCTAGGCCTGGTGGATACTGGGGGCAGCACCTAGGCCTGCTGGAAACTGGGGGCAGCACCTAGGACAACTGACTACTGGGGGCAGCACCTAGGACATCTGACTACTGGGGGCAGCACCTAGGCCTGCTGGAAACTGGGGGCTGCACTTAGGACATCTGACTACTGGGGGCAGCACCTAGGACATCTGACTACTGGGGGCAGCAGCTAGGACATCTGACTACTGGGGGCAGCACCTAGGACATCTGACTACTGGGTTCAGCACCTAGGACAGCTGAGTTCTGGGTTCAGCACCTAGGACAGCTGAGTTCTGGGTTCAGCACCTAGGACTGCTGAGTTCTGGGTTCAGCACCTAGGACTGCTGAGTTCTGGGTTCAGCACCTAGGACTGCTGAGTTCTGGGTTCAGCACCTAGGACTGCTGAGTTCTGGGTTCAGCACCTAGGACTGCTGAGTTCTGGGTTCAGCACCTAGGACTGCTGAGTTCTGGGTTCAGCACCTAGGACTGCTGAGTTCTGGGTTCAGCACCTAGGACTGCTGAGTTCTGGGTTCAGCACCTAGGACTGCTGAGTTCTGGGTTCAGCACCTAGGACTGCTGAGTTCTGGGTTCAGCACCTAGGACTGCTGAGTTCTGGGTTCAGCACCTAGGACTGCTGAGTTCTGGGTTCAGCACCTAGGACTGCTGAGTTCTGGGTTCAGCACCTAGGACTGCTGAGTTCTGGGTTCAGCACCTAGGACTGCTGAGTTCTGGGTTCAGCACCTAGGACTGCTGAGTTCTGGGTTCAGCACCTAGGACTGCTGAGTTCTGGGTTCAGCACCTAGGACTGCTGAGTTCTGGGTTCAGCACCTAGGACTGCTGAGTTCTGGGTTCAGCACCTAGGACTGCTGAGTTCTGGGTTCAGCACCTAGGACTGCTGTCTACTGGGGGCAGCACCTAGGACTACTGGGCACAGGAAGCAGTACTTGGACTACTTGGGGCAAGCATGGTGACTATTGTTGGCATAAACTGTGACTACTGTGACAAACACTGTTTCTTTGGCTACTTTGTGGGGTAAATGTGACTGTTGCCTTCTGTGTTGGGAACATGTGACTATCGGCTACTTTGTGGGGGCAATGTAACTACTATCTATTGTATGGGGTCAATGTTGAATCTGGCTTTGCACGGCGTTGCACTAGCAGTAATTCTATGTTTACGCCAGTGTAGGGAATTGTCCTGTGTGACTTTTTAGTGACTTTTATACACCAAAAAAGCCCAGCAAAACCAATGATAAATCTTCCCCAATGTGACTTGCTTGTAGATTCATTATGACTGTAATAGTAACTATATGGGTGCACTATTACTATACTGACTATTGTGGGGGCACTGTTAGTATATATTTGATACTGTGGGATACAATTACTTTATTTTGTACAATAGGAGGCCACTGTTACTATATTACTACTGTGGGGCCACTGTTACTATATTGGCTACTGTGGGAGCACTGTTACTATATTGGCTACTGTGGGAGCACTGTTACTATATTGGCTACTGTGGGAGCACTCTTACTGTATTGGCTACTGTGGGAGCACTGTTACTATATTGCTACTGTGGGGCCACTGTTACTATATTGGCTACTGTGGGAGCAAGTTAAGGAACAAGTCACTAGCTGGAAGAAGCTGAAATCTTCTTATATGATTGCATTTGAAAACAGCTGAAAGTTGTTACATTTTGCAGATACTGTAAATCTAAATTACACTGGGGCTGAATCACTTTTCAAACCTCTGGAAATGAGGTGATCCGTGTCCCCTGTAACCCACCGTGATGTGGAGGCAGGTAACACAAGGGCAGCAGTGGCCTTGGCATAGGATCTGTTTGCTGTCTGAGATTCTACTGACGTGGCTGCCTGTGTCTGGTCTTTCTACAGATCAGCCAGATTAAACAATACGCTTCTCCCTGCCAGGGCTGTAGTCTATGCCACGGTACTTGAGTCAGTTCTAAGAAATTCTGCTTTAGAAGCTGGCACCAGGTGATTGCCTACAGGTGGCATCACAAGAGCTTCACCTCTTCTGAGCTAATGCCTCCATGGAGTCCTATAATATTATGCATGTGTCCCCATACCAACTTTGTTAGAGCCCCTGCAAATCTTAAAATGTAAGATTATGCATCATCTTGGGACTGTATTGATGTAAAATTCCTAATTAGTGGCGTAAGACGACACCTGTGCAACGGGACCTAAGCTCTCACTGCCACCCCCATTCTGCTCACTTTACTTCAGAATACACATACAGATGCAGAAGCCTCACTTTATTCCTGAAATGAGCAGTTGTCTCCCCTCGTTGATAAAAAAACATGCAGCAGCCACCCCTCCAAAAAAAGTCCAGCCACCTTCCCTTACTAATTAAATGTCCCGCAGCCTCCCCTATCGAATTAAATGTCTAGCAGACTTTCCTCATTAATGAAATGTCCAGCAGAAGCCTCCCATCACTATATAAATATCCAGCAGCCCCGTCCTCACTAATGAAATGTCCAGCATCTGCCTCCTCTCAATAATAACATGTCCAGCATCTGCCTCCTCTCAATAATAACATGTCCAGTAGCCGCCTCCCCTCACTAATGAAATGTCCAGCAGCCGCCTCCCCTCACTAATGAAATGTCCAGCAGCAGCCTCCCCTCACTAATGAAATGCCCAGCATCTGCCTCCCCTCAGTAATAACATGTCAACATGTCAAATAGCCTGATCTAGGGATCACACTAAGGCACGTTGTGCAAATCAACTCATGGTTCTATATTCAACTTCAAATGGCAGGCAACGGCCAAACATTAGCAGCAGAGCAGGAAAGCTGGCGGAAGATAGATGGTCCGCAGAAAGGGTTTCTCACAGCCTTCTGCTTCCTGGTATTATGACACTGGCTGTTGCAGCACAGACATGTGCTCCCGCCCACCAAGGGTTTTTATAACTCCCCTGGTCAGGTGTCAGCACCCTCCAGTCAGGTTCCAGCTTGCTTCACAGTGGTACAAAGGATCATTGGTGGATAACATTTTACATGTTAACTCTTGTTTTACCAGGAGAGGGCGCTATTTGCAACAAGTACCTACTCTATGCATCGGCAAGGTTGCGCTGACATAATCGCAATTATTTGAGCACTGCAAAACATTTCTATTACATTTGTGACTATGCCACCTCTACCTCAAGTGGGCATGGAGGGGCGAGGCCACCGCCAAAGTTGGCAGCCCTAGGTGTTCCTGTTCCATGGCTGAATACTCTTTGGCAACCTGGTGTAGTTTTGCCGGGCAGCGTAGCGACCCCACAGGTACATCAAGAGGCGGGTCTGGGCCAGGCACATATGATGATGCACAAGCGTCGGCGTATGATAAACCTCCCCCTATGTGAACCCCTTTGTTAATAATTCCTCAGTCAGTAATATCTGCATTGTGTGAAGTAACTGGGAGCAGATACATGAGGAGACCTGGTGACTACATGATCTCCTGTGGTAATAATTCCTCTATGGATGATATATCAGCCATGTCTGCAGTGTATGAGGTGACTGGAGCAGATACATGAGCATACCTCCCAACATTTGTGAAAAGGAAAGAGGGACAAAATGGCGGCACGCGTGGCGATCCCCCTAAGCCACACCCCCAATCACTCCCTGGCCACGCCCCAAATTTTAGCCATATTAAAATAATAAAAATCATCTCAATAAAAAAAAAAAATTATCCTCATTGGGATTTGAACCCAGAACCTGCAGTGTCCATGTACAACAATAACACAGTGCCTCAACCAACTAAGCTATAGCCTCAGTGATTAGCAAGGTGAAGAATTTTGGTAACTAAGAACTATGACTATATACTGCCTTGGTATATAGGGAGGGATCTTCTCAGATTATTGTAATTATTGAGACTATTATTATTATTATTATGGAGATTATTATTATTATTAATTATTATTATTGAGATGATTATTAATAATGGTAAAAATAATAATAATCATCTCCATAATAATAAAAATAATAAAATTTATAATAACAATAATAATAGTCTCAATAATTACAATAATAACCTCTGAGAAGATCCCTCTCTATATATCAGTGCATTAGTCTGTATCACAGTGTAACAATGGCTGATAACATGTCTTAGTTACCAGAAATCCTCAGCTCTGTATCACTGGGCTTATAGCTCAGTTAGTTAAGCTCCTGTCTATGGTGCACAAGGTCCCAGGTTTGAATCTCAGCCTGGCCAAAACTTTATGTAATTTAATTATATAAAGAGCTTGTGTCTGGGGAAGCCCTGGAGACCATATATGGACACATGCTGACCTGATGACGTGGTCCCTGCTCTCTGGCTGAGCCGACACTTCTCTGAAAAGGATTCCCTGCCCGATGTCTGCTCTGGGGAACCCTAGGAGATGCAGTGACCATATATGGACACATGCTGACCTGATGACGTGGTCCCTGCTCTCTCTGCTAAGCCGGACACTTCTCTGAAAAGGATTCCCTCCCGATGTTTGTAGAAGCCATTCTGTACTGTGAGTTCAGGCTTTCAAAGTATTTACTATGCGGACACAGCGCCGGGACACAGCGGAACCTGGGAGGAGAATCCGTGACAATCTCATAGCTGCCCGTGACGCGGGGCAGAGGTACGAAAAACGGGAAAGTCCCGTCAAAATCGGGACGGTTGGGAGCTATGCATGAGGAGACATGGTGACTACATGATCTCCTGTGGTAATAATTCCTCTATGTATGATATATCAGCCATGTCTGCAGTGTATGAGGTGACTGGGAGCAGATACATGAGAAGACCTGGTGACTACATGATCTCCTGTGGTAATAATTCCTCTATAGATGATATATCAGCCATGTCTGCAGTGTATGAGGTGACTGGAGCAGAAACATGAGGAGACATGGTGACTATATGATCTCCTGTGGTAATAATTCCTCTATATATGATATATCAGCCATGTCTGCAGTGTATGAGGTGACTGGAGCAGAAACATGAGGAGACATGGTGACTATATGATCTCCTGTGGTAATAATTCCTCTATATATGATATATCAGCCATGTCTGCAGTGTATGAGGTGACTGGAGCAGAAACATGAGGAGACATGGTGACTATATGATCTCCTGTGGTAATAATTCCTCTATATATATGATATATCAGCCATGTCTGCAGTGTATGAGGTGACTGGAAGCAGATACATGAGGAGACATGGTGACTATATGATCTCCTGTGGTAATAATTCCTCTATATATGATATATCAGCCATGTCTGCAGTGTATGAGGTGACTGGAAGCAGATACATGAGGAGACATGGTGAGTACATCATCTCCTGTGGTAATAATTCCTCTATATATGATATATCAGCCATGTCTGCAGTGTATGAGGTGACTGGGAGCAGATACACGAGGAGACATGGTGACTACATGATCTCCTGTGGTAATAATTCCTCTATATATATGATATATCAGCCATGTCTGCAGTGTATGAGGTGATTGGAGCAGATACATGAGGAGACATGGTGACTACATCATCTCCTGTGGTAATAATTCCTCTATATATGATATATCAGCCATGTCTGCAGTGTATGAGGTGACTAGGAGCAGATACATGAGGAGACATGGTGACTACATCATCTCCTGTGGTAATAATTCTCCTATATATGATATATCAGCCATGTCTGCAGTGTATGAGGTGACTGGGAGCAGATACATGAGGAGACATGGTGACTACATGATCTCCTGTGGTAATAATTCTCCTATATATGATATATCAGTCATGTCTGCAGTGTATGAGGTGACTGGGAGCAGATACATGAGGAGACATGGTGACTACATGATCTCCTGTGGTAATAATTCCTCTATATATGATATACCAGCCATGTCTGCAGTGTATGAGGTGACTGGAGCAGATACATGAGGAGACATGGTGACTACATCATCTCCTGTGGTAATAATTCCTCTATATATGATGTATCAGCCATGTCTGCAGTGTATGAGGTGACTGGGAGCAGATACATGAGGAGACATGGTGACTACATGATCTCCTGTGGTAATAATTCCTCTATATATGATATATCAGCCATGTCTGCAGTGTATGAGGTGACTGGGAGTAGATACATGAGGAAATATGGTGACTACATTATCCATACCTCCCAACTTTTTAAAAATAGAAAGAGGTCCATTAACCACGCCCTTGGTCACACCCCTAGTCACGCCACTTCCCACTATTCAGTGATCGCTTTCTTTCAAAGCTGAATTTTACAAAGGTGATCCACAATATTTTTGAATGACTCGGAGTGCGGTTACACGTACCACTAGTGCTGCATTTACAAACGTAATGCTAGTGTATTGTGTGTGCCTCGATTTAATCGCATTTTTGTTTTTAATTAAACACATGTGATCGGTAAGCAATCACATGTGTTTCACTGGAAACACAAATGAGATGGGGCCGAGGCCTGCCCCCATGTTTGAATGTTGCATGTGTAAACACTGTGGTATGTTTGATTGTGCCCTGATGTGTATACATCAGAGGGCTTGGCCGAACGAAAACCCGACGGACTTGGAAAAACTGCCGCATTTTTAAAAAAAAAAATTGGTCGCACGGGCCATACTCACATGCACCACGATGAAGACGATGAACTCCAGGGCACCTCGGCGGACTTCGGCACAGCAGCGACGCCTGGTGGACATCGGGCGCAGGACCTTCATGAATCGCCGGAAGACCCGAACGCTCGTCGGAGAAGCCGCCGCTGGACCGCGAATGGACCTGGTAAGTAAATGTGCCCCATTAGTTTAATCCTGTGTCACTAATGCCCTTTTTCATTTTTGCATTTTTCAATCCCAAGCTTTTTATATTTTTCCCTGTACAGAGCTGTGTGACGGCTTGTTGTCAGCGTAAAAAAATTCACTTTATAGTGACGGTATTTAATATTCCATTTTGTGTACTGGGAATGGGGAAAACATTCCAAATGTAGTGAAATTGGTGAAAAAATGCTTTTGCACCATTTTCTTGTGGCCATCATTTTTACAGCTTCCACTGCGCGCCCCAAATTACATGTCTATTTTATTCTTTGGGTCGCTATGATCACAGGGTTTCCTAAGAGAACTTTTTCATACTTCGATGTACAGAGCTGTGAGTGGTGCCATTTTCAATGCTACCATATTTAGGACTGAACGACCTTTTGATCACTTTTATAACATCTTTTATATTTTGCAAAATGGCAAAAAATCGTCATTTCTTAACTTGGGAGCTATTTTCCGTTATGGAGTTAAACTCTGGGAATAACCATTATTATATTTTGATGGATCAGGCATTCGTGGGACTCGGTGATAACTAACGTGTTTATGAATTTTACTGTTTATTTATATTTATAACAGTTCTAGGGATAATTTTTCAGCCCCCTAGGGTACTTTAACCCTGGGTTGCCTGATTGATCCTACCATATACTGCCATACTGCAGTGTGGAAGTATATGGGGATTTTCCACATCGTATATCACAATGTGCACATTGTTATAGATCGGCTAAAATCAAAAAGGTGTGGAATTGCTTAGTAACCTGCAAACTTACAATCATGAAAGTTGACAGGTTCTAGCGAGGGTGCAGGCGCCGCTGTCCGCATTTCCTTCATGCCCTCTTGGTGTGGAGATGGTTTGAGGAGCAAAATAATCGCAATGTCTGGCGGTTTGCAAGGCATTGCGATAATTTAAGGGCTTGTACGTCACAAAACTGACACAAGCCCTGATGAATGTCTTCTATCATACAGTACATTGACATTACTTACTGTATGATGCGAGTGGCTGTCCTCCCTCATCCCTGCTGTGGAGATGGTCATTGTAGAGGTGTGCAGCTGCTGGGGCTTCACAGAAGGCAGCGATGTAGCCTCTGTCTGTGCTGCCACCCTCCCCCTGCACCTTCACAACTACCAGGAGCTGCAGTGGAATCTCCAGTGTGTATGGCAGAGTCACCTCTCCTGGTGCCACCCCGTGATGATACCTGCACTGACTGGAGACACTAAGGCACAGCTCACAAAGGAGGGAGGACCGGCCCGGGGGAGGAGGAGGAGGAGGAGGGAGCTGGGAACTCTCAGCTCACTGCCTTGCAACCAAGCTGTCGCTACATCTATAGTAGTGTGTTCAGGGACCCGGAGATGAGAACTTGTCTCTTGGTCTGGGACAATGACGGGAACAGCGTAACAATCTCTCAACCTCCTGTGGCGACGTGACAGAGGAATAAAACCGTGACTGTCCCGTCAAAGCCAGGATGGTTGGGAGGTATGCATTTTCTCCTGTGGTAATAATCCTCATATATATGATATATCAGCTATGTCTGCAGTGTATGAGGTGACTGGGAGCAGATACATGAGGAGACATGGTGACTACATCATCTCCTGTGGTAATAATTCTCCTATATATGATATATCAGCCATGTCTGCAGTGTATGAGGTGACTGGGGCAGATACATGAGGAGACATGGTGACTACATCATCTCCTGTGGTAATAATTCCTCTATATATGATATATCAGCCATGTCTGCAGTGTATGAGGTGACTGGGAGCAGATACATGAGGAGACATGGTGACTACATGATCTCCAGTGGTAATAATTCCTCTATATATGATATATCAGCCATGTCTGCAGTGTATGAGGTGACTGGAGCAGATACATGAGGAGACATGGTGACTACATCATCTCCTGTGGTAATAATTCCTCTATATATGATATATCAGCCATGTCTGCAGTGTATGAGGTGACTGGGAGCAGATACATGAGGAGACATGGTGACTACATGATCTCCTGTGGTAATAATTCCTCTATATATGATATATCAGCCATGTCTGCAGTGTATGAGGTGACTGGAGCAGATACATGAGGAGACATGGTGACTACATGATCTCCTGTGGTAATAATCCCTCTATATATGATATATCAGCCATGTCTGCAGTGTATGAGGTGACTGGGAGCAGATACATGAGGAGACATGGTGACTACATGATCTCCTGTGGTAATAATTCTCATATACAGGCAGTCCCCGGGTTACATACAAGATAGGGTCTGGAGGATTGTTCTTAAGTTGAATTTGTATGTAAGTCGAAACTGTATATTTTATAATGGAAGTTCTAGACAATTTTTTTTCTTTTGCCCCAGTGACAATTGGAGTTTCAAAATTTTTGGTGTAATTGGACCAAGAATTATCAATAAAGCTTCATTACAGACATCTCACAGCTGATCAGTGCAGTCTGGGACTATAGTAAAGCATCAAGAGAGCTTCACCAGAGGTCACAGGGGGCAGAGGGGTCCGTCTGTAACTATGGGTTGTCTGTAAGTCGGGTGTCCTTAAGTAGGGGACCGCCTGTATATGATATAGCAGCCATGTCTGCAGTGTATGAGGTGACTGGGAGCAGATACATGAGGAGACATGGAGACTACATGATCTCTTGTGGTAATAATTCCTCTATATATGATATATCAGCCATGTCTGCAGTGTATGAGGTGACTGGAGCAGATACATGAGGAGACATGGAGACTACATGATGTCCTGTGGTAATAATTCCTCTATATATGATATATCAGCCATGTCTGCAGTGTATGAGGTGACTGGAGCAGATACATGGGGAGACATGGAGACTACATGATCTCCTGTGGTAATAATTCCTATATATATGATATATCAGCCATATCTGCAGTGTATGAGGTGACTGGAGCAGATACATGAGGAGACATGGAGACTTAATGAGCTATTTTGGTAACAATTACTCTACATATGATATATCAGCCATGTCTGCAGTGTATGAGGTGACTGGAGCAGATACATGAGGAGACATGGAGACTACATGATCTCCTGTGGTAATAATTCCTATATATATGATATATCAGCCATGTCTGCAGTGTATGAGGTGACTGGAGCAGATACATGAGGAGACATGGAGACTACATGATCTCCTGTGGTAATAATTCCTATATATATGATATATCAGCCATATCTGCAGTGTATGAGGTGACTGGAGCAGATACATGAGGAGACATGGAGACTTAATGAGCTATTTTGGTAACAATTACTCTACATATGATATATCAGCCATGTCTGCAGTGTATGAGGTGACTGGAGCAGATACATGAGGAGACATGGAGACTACATGATCTCCTGTGGTAATAATTCCTATATATATGATATATCAGCCATGTCTGCAGTGTATGAGGTGACTGGAGCAGATACATGAGGAGACATGGAGACTACATGATCTCCTGTGGTAATAATTCCTATATATATGATATATCAGCCATATCTGCAGTGTATGAGGTGACTGGAGCAGATACATGAGGAGACATGGAGACTTAATGAGCTATTTTGGTAACAATTACTCTACATATGAAATATATCAGTAATGAGCCGTGTTCTTAGATACACTATGACTATATGAACTATATGAACGAATAATTTTTTTATATTTAAAAACGCCATGTTCACAGATATATGGGCTGCTACTGGACAATTGGGGCAAAGCAGAAATTCCATATGTTAAGGCCTGGGAAAGGGAGTTAGACAAGTCCTTTACACAGGAAGAGTGGGCAAAAGCGTTTGAACTATGCCACAAATTATCTGTCTCATGTAAATCCCAAGAGACAAATTATAAAATTTTGTCGCGATGGTATTGGGTTCCCACTAAGTTGAGGTCAATCTATCCGACTTGCTCAGGCCTATGCTGGAGATGCCACCAGGCCCCTGGCACAATGTCCCATGTGTGGTGGGGATGCCAACTGCTCCGCCCCTTTTGGTCGCAAGTTCGTAGGCTTATCAATAAGCTGACGGGACATCAGCTGGGGGACGATCCCTCGACTCTGCTCCTCTTAATTCTCCCTTCATCAATAACCAAGGCCAAAAAGTCACTCATGGGATTTATGCTCATTGCTGCAAGATCCCTCATCCCTAGGTTATGGAAGACAACCAGAGTCCCTCAGATCTCAGACTGGCTCGGAGAAATAACTCTGCTACATCGGATGGAAGAGCTTACTGCCGCCAAACAAAATACCAGTACCGATAACACGACCCTCTGGGGCCCTTGGCTCACCTTTAGGCAATCGTCAGAGTTCAATACCTTTTCGTAATAGTGCACACTCACCCTTTCCTTTACATCTAATCAGCTCTAGATGACGACTAACTTTACCCTGTATCCCCCCTTCCTGTCTTTCTGAGTCTGTATTACCTTCCCCCTCAATGTTAGTAATATTGTTATCTACAAAACTGTTTATATGAGACGTTGATAACTATCACTCCTACAAATATATGACCTATCATTGACTTCATTAAGATGATGATGTCCAAATAAACTGATTGTTAATGAGGTTTTTGTTTTAATACATGCTTTATTGTTTATAGTGTATTTAAGTATGGCTTTATACTGTGCGGACCTGCGTGTCCTATAATTCCAAAAATACCATTTCGTGCAATGTCAATGCCACAATTGTTTAATATAGAATGATACAAAAAAAAAAAAAAAAAAAAATATAATTACACAATAAAAACGCCATGTGTGAAAGCATGGTGGGCTGGGTCATTTTTCCAGTCAATAATTAGCTGATAGAGTATCTTGAAACATTTTCATTTTTGTAAGGAAACAATATGAAGTTGAGTGGAGAAGGAACTCGGAAATCTCTGGAGTGGGTATGCAGGCGGCTTGGGGCACGACAAAACCCCCTAAAACTACAAGATTATAGATGGCTAAAAACAGATTGTTCCCTTTGCTAACTTGAACTTCCATTTCAATGTGTCCTTTAATAAAACAGTAGACAAGATCTCTGATTGCTATCAATTATTGGTAACATTCTAGTTGAGCTCAGAGTCCTAGATGATCCATATTACCAACCCTGACACATTATAGCAGTATATCAGTAAGTTGAAGCTTCCAGTTACATCTACTGTGTGACTGTCTCTTGCACCTGGGATGTTTACGACCCAAAAGAGTCAGGAGGTGTTTGTCCTCCATCTTAGCTTCACCTGTAAGATGCTGCCAATCGGTAAATAACATTTGAAGGAGACCCACACCCTACCTGTACAATGTGCGCACAGATGTCTAGAGTTAAGTCTGAAACTGCCATTGGGCATCAGCTCTGCCAACTGCTCTGGGCCATAGAGCGTTCCTCTAATTGGGATTTCAAAGAAGTTAGTGCATACTTCAAGGATTTGTCTTTCCGTCCTGCATCCTCTTTGGATCTGGTGCAAAGAACCTGAGCAAATATCTGCAGGGGAACTGTCTACATTCGAGCTACCGTCTGCACATTTTGTTCAGTGTCCCTTTGCGTTCAGCAGAAAAGCGGGTACACGTGTGCCATCGACTTCCATTTTGGACGTGGCTGAAGCATGCCGAGACATTGATATAATGCTTTATACATTATAAAGTACAAAATATTGTAACCATGTGCTCCTCATATGGAATCCATACAGCCAGTACAGCCATCTGTCCCTATAAGTTCCAGTTACTTATCACCTCATTTGTAGAGCAGCCATGTGCCCCAGTGTAACGTCATCAATGCAAATTACTGACCTTTCCCAGAGTACCCTCTATCCCTGCTAGGACTTTCTAGACATACATATTTGTTCTCATCCAGAAGGTATGAAACTGTCTATCTAGTGCCTATGCATTACTACTCTGACAGTCAATGCCTGACCGATAAACTCCTCCATAAACTACCCATCAATTACCAGCCATAGGTAGGTCCTCTAATTTAGTCGATATTGACTTGGAATCTCTCATTAGGTCGATGTAGTATTCATGACTTTATAAAGGGTTGGACATTAACTCAGTTTTGTTGTTGCAGCCTAATGAGACTACATGAAGTGGAGAGCTTTTGAGACCTGTCCACATGTTGCGGTGCTGAATGGCGTCCGTTGTTGCTGTTGTGTTGTGCCTGTGGGATGTTAGGTCCCAGAGCAATGGGGACAGAAGCTGGTAATATGGGTTTTGCTTGGCTGTAGTGTCTTGGCCCCTGTGGTTGCTTTGTTGCTGGGAGTGAAGCCATATGATGACATACTCCCTAGTACGGGCCTCTTTTAATATTTTATTTATTGGGTTTCTATTTATGATATATGTGGGGACACAGTGTACTCAGTTGTGGTGTGAGGGGTATATATTATATATGTGGGAGCACAGTGTGGTCAGTTGTGGTGTGAGGGGTATATATTATATATGTGGGAGCACAGTGAGGTCAGTTGTGGTGTGAGGAGTATATATGATATATGTGGGGGCACAGTGTGGTCAGTTGTGGTGTGAGTGGTATATATGATATATGTGGGGGCACAGTGTGGTCAGTTGTGGTGTGAGGGGTATATATTATATATGTGGGGGTACAGTGTGGTCAGTTGTGGTGTGAGGGGTATATATTATATATGTGGGAGCACAGTGTGGTCAGTTGTGGTAGGAGGGGTATATATGATATATGTGGGGGCACAGTGTGGTCAGTTGTGGTGTGATGGGTATATATGATATATGTGGCGGGTACAGTGTGGTCAGTTGTGGTATGAGGGGTGTATATGATATATGTGGGGGCACAGTGTGGTCAGTTGTGGTGTGAGGGGTGTATATGATATATGTGTATGGAACAGTGTGGTCAGTTGTGGTGTGAGGGGTATATATAATATATGTGGGAGCAGAGTGTGG
Source organism: Engystomops pustulosus (assembly GCF_040894005.1). Lineage (NCBI taxonomy): Eukaryota > Metazoa > Chordata > Amphibia > Anura > Leptodactylidae > Engystomops > Engystomops pustulosus. The sequence continues at coordinate 178,492,995 of NC_092416.1, read as the reverse complement.
TCAAATGTGGTGTGAGGGGTATATATGATATATGTGGGGGGCACTGTGTACTCAGTTGTGGTGTGAGGGGTATGTATTATATATGTGGGAGCACAGTGTGCTCAGTTGTGGTGTGAGTGGTATATATGATATATGTGGGGGCACAGTGTGGTCAGTTGTGGTGTGAGGTGTATATTTGATATATGTGGGGGGCACAGTGTGGTCAGTTGTGGTGTGAGGGGTATATATGATAGATGTGGTGGCACAGTGTGGTCAGTTGTGGTGTGAGGGGTTTATATGATAGATGCAGTGGCACAGTGTGGTCAGTTGTGGTGTAAGGGGTATAAATGATATATGTTGGGGGCACAGTGTGGTCAGTTGTGGTGTGAGGGGTATGTATGATATATGTGGGGGGCACATTGTACTCAGTTGTGGTGTGAGGGGTATTAATGATAGATGTGGAGGCACAGTGTGGACAGTTGTGGTGTGAGGGGTATATATGATATATGTTGGGAGCACAGTATGGTCAGTTGTGGTGTGAGGGGTATATATGATATATGTGGGGGACACAGTGTGGTCAGTTGTGGTGTGAGGGGTATATATGATATATGTGGGGGCACAGTGTGGTCAGTTGTGTTCTGAGGGGTACATATGATATATTTGGGGGCACAGTGTGCTCAGTTGTGGTGCGAGTGGTATATATGATATATGTGGGGGGCACAGTGTGGTAAGTTGTGGTGTGAGGGGTATATATGATAGATGTGGTGGCACAGTGTGATCAATTGTGGTGTGAGGGGTATATATGATATATGTGGGGGGCACAGTGTGGTCAGTTGTGTTGTGAGGGGTACTGTATATACTGGCGTATAAGACTACTTTTTAACCCCTTAAAATAATGGCTACAGTGGGGGGTCGTCTTATACGCCGGATATATGGGGGCCGCACTGTGTGAGGTTTTTTTTTTCCCCGTCAGCGCGCAGAGAGCCGCTTCCTGGGACCGCCGCGCATGCGCGGTAGTCGGCCTCTCACAGTCATTAGAAGAGGCTTAGTACACGCTGACGGGGCGGCGCGCTGTATGCTAATGCAGCCGCCCTGTCACAGCGGTCGGCGTCACAGAGCTGGGGGTCACAGGCGGCACTTACAGAAGCATGTCGGATCTTCATTAATATCACATCTTACAGTTATGATCACCAGGCACTTGCTCTCTTATTTGTTTTGCAAAGTTTTAAGCAGACTTTTTTTCATTTGGGAGAGGGGTAGTCTTATACAGTGAGTATATACCAAATTCTATATTTTTAGGGCAGAAGTTGGGGGTCGTCTTATACGCCCAGTCGTCTTATACACCGGCATATACGGTACATATGATATATGTGGGAGCACAGTGTGGTCAGTTGTGGTGTGAGGGGTATATATGATATATGTGGGGGTACAGTGTGGTCAGTTGTGGTGTGAGGGGTATATATGATATATGTGGGGGCACAGTGTGGTCAGTTGTGTTGTGAGGTTTATATATGATATATGTGGGGGGCACAGTGGGATCAGTTGTGGTGTGAGGTGTATATATGATATATGTGGTGGCACAGTGTGGTCAGTTGTGGTGTGAGGGGTATATATGATAGATGTGGTGGCACAGTGTGATCAGTTGTGGTGTGAGGGGTATATATGATATATGTGGGGGGCACAGTGTGGTCAGTTGTGTTGTGAGGGGTACATATGATATATGTGGGGGCACAGTGTGTGCAGTTGTGGTGTGAGGGGTATATATGATAGATGTGGTGGCACAGTGTGATCAGTTGTGGTGTGAGGGGTATATATGATAGATGTGGGGGGCACAGTGTGGTCAGTTGTGGTGTGAGGGGTACATATGATATATGTGGGGGCACAGTGTGTGCAGTTGTGGTGTGAGGGGTATATATGATATATGTGGGGGTACATTGTGGTCAGTTGTGGTGTGAGGGGTATATATGATATATGTGGGAGCACAATGTAGTCAGTTTTGGTGTGAGGGTTATATATGATATATGTGAGGAGCACAGTGTGGTAAGTTGTGGTGTGAGGGGTATATATGAAAGATGTGGTGGCACAGTGTAGTCAGTTGTGTGAGGGGTAAATATGATATATGTGGGGGCACAATGTGGTCATTTGTGGTAGGAGGGGTATATATGATATATGTGGGAGCACAGTGGTCAGTTGTGGTGTGAATGGTATATATGATAGATGTGGGGGCACAGTGTAGGAAGTTGTTGTGTGAGGGGTATATCTGATATTTGTTGGGGGTACATTGTGGTCAGTTGTGGTGTGAGGGGTATATATGATATATGTGGGGAGCACAGTGTGGTCAGTTGTGGTGTGAATGGTATATATGATATATGTGGGGGTACAGTGTGGTCAGTTGTGGTAGGAGGAGTATAAATGATAGATGTGGGTGCACAGTGTGGTCAGTTGTGGTAGGAGGGGTATATAGGATATTTGTAGGGTCACAGTGGGGTCAGTTGTGGTGTGAGGGGTATATATGATATATGTGAGGAGCACTGTGTGGTCTATTGTGGTTTGAGGGGTATATATGATAGATGTGGTGGCACAGTTTTAGTCAGTTGTGGTAGGAGGGGTATATATAATATATGTGGGAGCACAGTGTGGTCAATTGTTGTGTGATAGGTATATATGATATTTGTAGGGTCACAGTGTGGTCAGTTGTGGTGTGAGGGGTGTATATGATATTTGTAGGGTCACAGTGTGGTCAGTTGTGGTGTGAGGGGTGTATATGATATTTGTGAGGAGCACCGTGTGGTCATTTGTGGGTTGAGGGGTATATATGTTATATGTGGGGGGCACAGTGTGGTCAGTTGTGGTAGGATGGTTATATTTGATATATGTGGGGGGCACAGTGTGGTCAGTTGTGGTGTGAGGGGTATATATGATATATGTGGGGGGCACAGTGTGGTCAGTTGTGGTGTGAGGGATATATATGATATATGTGAGGGTACAGTGTGAGTTGTGAGAAGTATATATAATATTTATGTTGAAACAGTGTGCGCAGTTGTGGTGTGAGGGGTGTATATGTTATATGTGGGGGCACAATGTTGTCAGATGTGATGTGAGGGATATATATGATATATGTGGGGAGTATTGTGTGATCAGTTGTGGTGTTAGGGGTATATATGTGGGGGGCACAGTGTGGTCAGCTGTGGTGTGAGGGGTGTATATGATAAATGTGGGGGCACGGTGTGGTAAGTTGTGGTGTGAGGGGTATACAGTATATGATATATCCTGACTTTTGAAAAAAATGCAATGTTACTGGATACTGAGGGCAAGCACTGTGACTACTGTCCACTAGCAATATCATTTAGGACTACTGGCTACTGAGGACAGTGCATTAACTCTGACTGACTGGCTACTGGGGGCAGCACCTATGACTGCTTGCTACTGGGGGCACCACCTATGACTGCTTGCTACTAGGGGCAGCACCTATGACTGCTTGCTACTGGGGGCAGCACCTATGACTGCTTGCTACTGGGGGCAGCACCTATGACTGCTTGCTACTGGGGGCAGCACCTATGACTGCTTGCTACTGGGGGCACCACCTATGACTGCTTGCTACTAGGGGCAGCACCTATGACTGCTTGCTACTGGGGGCAGCACCTATGACTGCTTGCTACTGGGGGCAGCACCTATGACTGCTTTCTACTGGGGGCAGCACCTATGACTGCTTGCTACTGGGGGCAGCACCTAGGACTTCTGGCTACTGGGGGCAGCACCTAGGGAAATCTGGCTACTGGGGGCAGCTTCTAGGAACGCTGGCTACTGGGGGAAGCACTTAGGACTCCTGGCTACTGGGGGAAGCACTTAGGACTCCTGGCTACTGGGGGAAGCACTTAGGACTCCTGGCTACTGGGGGAAGCACTTAGGACTCCTGGCTACTGGGGGAAGCACTTAGGACTGCTGGCTACTGGGGGCAGCTTCTAGGAATTTTGGCTACTGGGGGCAGCACTTATGACAGCTGACTACTGGGGGAAGCACTTATGACAGCAGACTACTGGGGCAGGATCTAGGATTGCTGGCTATTGGGGGCAGCACCTAGGACTGCCGGCTACTGGGAGCAGCACCTAGGGTTGCTGGCTACTGGGGGAAGCGCTTAGGACTCCTGGCTACTGGGGGAAGCACTTAGGACTCCTGGCTACTGGGGGAAGCACTTAGGACTCCTGGCTACTGGGGGAAGCACTTAGGACTCCTGGCTACTGGGGGAAGCACTTAGGACTGCTGGCTACTGGGGGCAGCTTCTAGGAATTTTGGCTACTGGGGGCAGCACTTATGACAGCTGACTACTGGGGCAGGATCTAGGATTGCTGGCTATTGGGGGCAGCACCTAGGACTGCCGGCTACTGGGAGCAGCACCTAGGGTTGCTGGATACTGGGGGCAGCACCTAGGACTGCTGGCTACTGGGGACAGCACCTAGGACTGCTGGCTACTGGGGGCAGCTTCTATTACTGCTGGCTACTGGGGGCAGCTTCTATTACTGCTGGCTACTCCGGGCAGCTTCTAGGATTGCTGGCTACTGGGGCAAATTCTAGGACTGCTGGTTACTGGGGGCAGCACATCGGACTGCTGGCTACTGGGGCAGCACATAGAACTGCTGGCTACTGAGGGAAGCACATAGGAATTTTGGCTACTGGGGGCAGCACCTAGGACTGCTGGCTACTGGTGGCAGCACCTAGGACTGCTGGCTACTGGTGGCAGCACCTAGGACTGCTGGTTACTCGGGTCAGCACCTAGGACTGCTGGTTACTCGGGTCAGCACCTAGGACTGCTGGTTACTCGGGTCAGCACCTAGGACTGCTGGTTACTCGGGTCAGCACCTAGGACTGCTGGTTACTCGGGTCAGCACCTAGGACTGCTGGTTACTCGGGTCAGCACCTAGGACTTATGGGTACAGGAAGCAGTACTTGGACTACTTGGGGCAAGCATGGTGACTATTGTTGGCATAAACTGTGACTACTAGGGCAAACACTGTTTCTCTTGGCTACTGTGTTGGGAACATGTGACTGTCGGCTACTTTGTGGGAGCACTGTTACTATATTGGCTACTGTGGGAGCACTGTTATTATATTGGCTACTGTGGGGCCACTGTTACTATATTGGCTACTGTGGGGCCACTGTTACTATATTGGCTACTGTGGGGCCACTGTTACTATATTGGCTACTGTGGGAGAAAGTCAAGGAACAAGTCACTAGCTGGAAGAAGCTGAAATCTTCTTCTTATATGATTGCATCTTAAAACAGCTGAAAGTTGTTACGTTTTGCTGATACTGTAAATCTAAATTACACTGGGGCTGAATCATTTAGCAAAATTCTGGAAATTAGGTGATCCGTGTCCCCTGTAACCCACCGTGATGTGGAGGCAGGTAACACAAGGGCAGCAGTGGCCTTGGCATAGGATCTGTTTGCTGTCTGAGATTCTACTGACGTGGCTGTCTGTGTCTAGTCTTTCTACAGATCAGCCAGATTAAACAATACGCTTCTCCCTGCCAGGGCTGTAGTCTATGCCACGGTACTTGAGTCAGTTCTAAGAAATTCTGCTTTAGAAGCTGGCACCAGGTGATTGCCTACAGGTGGCATCACAAGAGCTTCACCTCTTCTGAGCTAATGCCTCTATGGAGTCCTATAATATGATGCATGTGTCCCCATACCAACTTTGTTAGAGCCCCTGCAAATCTTAAAATGTAAAATTATGAATTATCTTGGGACTGTATTGATGTAAAATGCCTAATTAGGGGCGTAAGACGACACCTGTGCAATGGGACCTAAGCTCTCACTGCCACCCCCATTCTGCTCACTTTACTTCAGAATACACATACATATTGCAGAAGCCTCACTTTATTCCTGAAATGAGTAGTTGCCTCCCCTAGTTGATGAAAAATATGCAGCAGCCCCCCCTCCAAAAAAAGTCCAGCAACCTTCCCTTAATAATTAAATGCCCTGCAGCCTCCCCTATCGCATTAAATGTCCAGCAGACTTTCCTCAGTAATGAAATGTCCAGTAGAAGCCTCCCATCACTATATAAATATCCAGCAGCCCCATCCTCACTAATGAAATGTCCAGCATCTGCCTTTCCTCACTAATGAAATGTCAAGCATCTGTCTCCCCTCACTAATAACATGTCCAGCATCTGCCTCCCCTCACTAATGAAATGTCCAGCATCTGCCTCCTCTCACTAATAATATGTCCAGCATCTGTCTCCCCTCACTAATGAAATGTCCAGCATCTGCCTCCCCTCACTAATAGCATGTCCAGCACCTGCCTCCCCTCACTAATAACATGTCCAGCATCTGCCTCCTCTCAATAATGAAATGTCCAGCATCTGCCTCCCCTCACAAATAAAATGTCCAGCATCTGCCTTCTCTCACTAATAACATGTCCAGCATCTGCCTCCCCTCACTAATAACATGTCCAGCATCTGCCTCCTCTCACTGATAACATGTCCAGCATCTGCCTCCTCTCACTGATAACATGTCCAGCATCTGCCTCCCCTCATTAATGAAATGTCCAGCATCTGCCTTCTCTCACTAGTGAAATTTCCAGCATCTGCCTCCTCTCACTAATACCACGTCCAGCATCTGCCTCCCCTCACTAATAACATGTCCAGCAGCTGCTTCTCCTCAATTATAACGTGTCCAGCATCTGCCTCCTCTCACTAATGAAATGTCCAGCATCTGCCTCCCCTCACTAATAACATGTCCAGTAGCAGCCCCCCTCACAAATAACATGTCCAGTAGCAGCGGCCTCCCCTCTCTATTAACATGCCTGCCCTCAGATTTGAAAATGAGGTGATTCCTATGTCTTTTATAATATTATATATTTCAAAGCTCATTAACAATAAAAAATTATCCCCAAAACAGTCAATTCTGAAATATCCTTTAAAATACAGAAAACTGATGTCTGATTTGTTGGCTGCGTGACATTAAAATAAAATATAAAGACATTTTTAAAATTATAAAACATATGTACAGACATATGGGAAATGTTATATGAATTAGTTACTATCTGTCAGAGAAGGAGATGTGTTACACATCTCTTAGAAATTCTTCTTGGAAATGTGAGAAAATATAACTGAGAATACTTAATTTATTTGCATGTGAACAAAAGTAATACACACAGCCAGGCATCTGTACTGCTGCAGCCGCCACTACTACTACTACTACCACCACACAGCCAGGCATCTGTACTGCTGCAGCCGCCACTACTACTACTACTACCACACAGCCAGACATCTGTACTGCTGCAGCCGCTACTACTACTACTACTACCACCACACAGCCAGGCATCTGTACTGCTGCAGCCGCCACTACTACTACTACTACCACACAGCCAGACATCTGTACTGCTGCAGCCGCCACTACTACTACTACTACCACCACACAGCCAGGCATCTGTACTGCTGCAGCTGCCACTACTACTACTACTACCACACAGCCAGACATCTGTACTGCTGCAGCCACTACTACTACTACTACTACCACACAGCCAGACATCTGTACTGCTGCAGCCACTACTACTACTACTACCACACAGCCAGACATTTGTACTGCTGCAGCCGCCACTACTACTACTACTACCACCACACAGCCAGGCATCTGTACTGCTGCAGCCGCCACTACTACTACTACTACCACACAGCCAGACATCTGTACTGCTGCAGCCACTACTACTACTACTACTACCACACAGCCAGACATCTGTACTGCTGCAGCCGCCACTACTACTACTACTACTACCACCACACAGCCAGGCATCTGTACTGCTGCAGCCGCCACTACTACTACTACCACCACACAGCCAGGCATCTGTACTGCTGCAGCCGCCACTACTACTACTACTACTGCCACCACACAGCCAGACATCTGTACTGCTGCAGCCGCCACTACTACTACTACTACTACAACCACACAGCCAGGCATCTGTACTGCTGCAGCCGCCACTACTACTACTACTACCACCACACAGCCAGGCATCTGTACTGCTGCAGCCGCCACTACTACTACTACTACCACCACCACCACACAGCCAGGCATCTGTACTGCTGCAGCCGCCACTACTGCTACTACTACCACCACACAGCCAGACAACTGTACTGCTGCAGCCGCCACTACTACTACTACTACCACCACACAGCCAGGCATCTGTACTGCTGCAGCCGCCACTACTACTACTACCACCACACAGCCAGACATCTGTACTGCTGCATCCACTACTAATACTACCACCACACAGCAAGACATCTGTACTGCTGCATCCGCTACTACTACTACCACCACACAGCCAGACATCTGTACTGCTGCAACCACTTCTACTACTACCACCACACAGCCAGACATCTGTACTGCTGCAGCCACTACTACTACTACCACCACACATCCAGACATCTGTACTGCTGCAGCCGCTACTACTACTACCACCACACAGCCAGACATCTGTACTGCTGCAGCCGCTACTACTACTACTACCACCACACAGCCAGACATCTGTACTGCTGCAGCCGCTACTACTACTACTACCACCACACAGCCAGACATCTGTACTGCTGCAACCACTACTACTACTACCACCACACAGCCAGACATCTGTACTGCTGCAACCACTTCTACTACTACCACCACAGCCATCTGTTCACTGGAGTTCACCATCCGTTGTTGGGTGCAGGTAAGCGCGTGTCAAGCAACACTTTTTTTTTTTAATTCCGCTGTTTTTCCGAATCCCGTATGGGCATCTTACTGCTGGAATACCAGGGTGTGCAACCGCACCCCTCCACCCCCTCCCCACTGCCCGGCAAAGAGAAGGTGAAAATAATAAATTTTATGTCCATCATCGAGACGCAGATAGAATTGATTTAGCGACAAAAGCAGGGTCCTCAGCTCAGTGAAAATGAGAAGGCACTCCTGGGCAGTATATTATTAGGGGGGCACTCCTGGGTAGTATACTATTAGGGAGGCACTCCTGGGTAATATATTATTAGGGACACACACTCTTGGGCAGTATATTATTAGGGGGGGCACTCTTGGGCAGTATATTATTAGGGGGGGGCACTCTTGGGCAGTATATTATTGGGGGGGGGGGCACTCTTGGGCAGTATATTATTAGGGGGGACACTCCTGGGCAGTAAATTATTAGGGGGGGGCATTCCTGGGCTGTATATTATTAGGGGGGTACTCCTGGGCAGTATATTATTAGGGGGGCACTCCTGGACAGGATATTATTAGGGGGGGGCACTCCTGGACAGTATATTATTAGGGCGTTCACTTCTGGGCAGTATATTATTGGGGGAAGGCACTCTTGGACAATATACTTTTAGAGGGGAACACTCCTGGGCAGTATATTATTAGGGGGGGGGGGCACTCCTGGGCTGTATATTATTATGGGGGCACTCCTGGGCAGTATATTATTAGGGGGGGGGGGCACTCCTGTAGAGTATATTATTAGGGGGTTCACTCCTGGGCAGTATATTATTGGGGGAAGGCACTCCTGGACAATATACTTTTAGATGGGAACACTCCTGGGCAGTATATTATTAGGAGGGGGCACTCCTGGGCAGTATATTATTAAGGGGTGACACTCTGGGGCAGTATATTATTAGGGTGGCACTCCAGGGCAGTGTATTATTAGGGGGGGGGGCACAGCTGGGCTGTATATTATTAAGGGGGCACTCCTGGACAGTAAATCAGTATATTATTAGGGGGGGGATTCCTGGGCAGTATATTATTAGGGGGGCACTCCTGGACAGTATATTATTAGGGGGGCACTCCTGGACAGTATATCATTAGGGGGCACTCCTGGGCAGTATATTACTAGGGGGGGCACTCCTGGGCAGTATATTATTAGGGGGGCACTCCTGGAAAGTATTATTAGGGGGGCACTCCTGGGCAGTATATTAATAGGGGGGACTCCTGGACAGTATATTATTAGGGGGGCACTCCTGGGCAGTATACTGTATTATTAGAGGGGGGGCACTCCTGGACAGTACATTATTACGGGGGGCACTCCTGGGCGGTATATTCTTGGGGGGAACTCCTGGGCGGTATATTATTAGGGAGGGCACTCCTGGGCAGTATATTAATAGGGGGGGACTCCTGGACAGTATATTATTAGGGGGGCACTCCTGGGCAGTATACTGTATTATTAGGGAGGGCACTCCTGGGCAGTATATTAATAGGGGGGACTCCTGGGCAGTATATTAATAGGGGGGCACTCTTGGGCAGCATATTATTAGTGGGGGGGCACTCCTGGGCAGTATATTATTAGGGGGGGTACTCCTGGGCAGTATTTTATTAGGGGGGGGGGCACTCCTGGGCTGTATATTATTAGGGGAGGCACTCCTGGGCAGTATATTATTAGGGGGGGCACTCCTGGGCAGTATATTATTACGGGGGGCACTCCTGGACAGTATATTATTAGGGGGTTCACTCCTGGGCAGTATATTATTGGGGGAAGGCACTCCTGGACAGTATATTAATAGGGGGGAGGGCACTCCTGGGCTGTATATTATTAGGGGGAAGGGCACTCCTAGGCTGTATATTATTATGGGGGCACTCCTGGGCAGTATATTAATAGGGGGGGACTCCTGGGCAGTGTATTAATAGGGGGGCACTCCTGGACAGTATATTATTAAGGGGGCACTCCTGGACAGTATATTATTAGGGGGTTCACTCCTGGGCAGTATATTATTGGGGGAAGGCACTCCTGGACAGTATATTATTAGGGGGGAGGGCACTCCTGGGCTGTATATTATTATGGGGGCACTCCTGGGCTGTATATTATTATGGGGGCACTCCTGGGCAGTATATTATTATGAGGGCACTCCTGGGCAGTATATTATTAGGGGGGCACTCCTGGGCAGTATATTATTAGGGGGGGCACTCCTGGGCAGTATATTATTAGAGGGTTCACTCCTGGACAGTATATTATTAGGGGGTTTACTCCTGGACAGTATATTTTTAGAGGGGAACACTCGTGGGCAGTATTTTATTAGGGAGGGCACTCCTGGGCTGTATATTATTAGGGGAGGCACTCCTGGGCAGTATATTATTAGGGGGGGCACTCCTGGAGAGTATATTATTAGGGGGTTCACTCCTGGGCAGTATATTATTGGGGGAAGGCACTCCTGGACAGTATATTATTAGGGGGGAGGGCACTCCTGGGCTGTATATTATTAGGGGGGAGGGCACTCCTGGGCTGTATATTATTAGGGGGGCACTCCTGGGCAGTATATTATTATGGGGGCACTCCTGGGCAGTATATTATTAGGGGGGCACTCCTGGGCAGTATATTATTAGAGGGTTCACTCCTGGACAGTATATTATTAGGGGGTTCACTCCTGGACAGTATATTATTAGGGGGTTCACTCCTGGACAGCATATTTTTAGAGGGGAACACACCTGGGCAGTATATTATTAGGTAGGGGGGCACTCCTGGGCTGTATATTATTAGGGGGGCACTACTGGGCAGTATATTTTTATGGGGGCACTCCTGGACAGTATATTATTAGGGGGGGGGCACTTCTGGACAGTATATTAGTAGGGGGTTCACTCCTAGGCAGTATATTATTGGGGTGGGGGCACTCATGGGCAGTATATTATTAGTGGGGCACTCCTAGACAGTATATTATTAGGGGGGCACTCCTAGACAGTATATTATTAGTAAGGGACACCCCTGGGCAGTATATTATTAGTGGGGCACTCCTAGACAGTATATTATTAAGGTGGGGACACTCCTGGGCAGTATATTATTAGGGGGGCACTCCTAGACAGTATATTATTAGTAAGGGACACCCCTGGGCAGTATATTATTAGGGAGGGCATGCCTGGACAGTATATAATGGGGTGGATGGGCTTCTGAACAGTATATTATAAGAGGGACTCCAGGACTTGGCACTTCTGACTACATTGGTGAGGGAGGGTGTAGAGCTACTTATAAATTAATGGGGGTACTGCTTTGCTAAATATTATTGAATCTGAGTAAACATAAATTAATAGGAAGAGTTTTTCTCTTATGTGACATTATACTCTAAGTGACTGCGGTATTTTTAGGGGCGCAGCTCTGTGATGTGCTGCCTGCAGCTGAAGGTGTCTTATGGTGAATTCTGTAGCAATGATTCATGGCTGAAGAAGTTATCAAAGTTGTATCTGTGAGGAGCCACCAAAGGAACAATAAAGTCATAACCAGATAAAAAATTCTACCCAATAAAACAATGTTTTTTTAAAAAAAATTTAATATATATATATATATATATATATATATATTTTTTTTTTTTTTTTTTTTTTTTTTTTACAAAAAAGTAAAAGTAAAACTGAAGTTTGATGCAGCCCAAATGTTTTAAAAATAAATTACTTATCCCATAAAACTTCTAGATTTGCATCAACGGGATAAACCCCCAAAAATTGATGCTTCTTGGATGGGGCCAAAAAAAAATCTGCTTACATAAGGTGACAATAAGGTGACAAGGGGTTAATGTACCGAGTCTGCAGCCTGCAGAACTTTATAATTACTTTCCAGAAAATTAGCAGAAACTCAAACAAACACCACGTGCCAAACACGTGCAGGAGCTGCCGCCTGGCACTATATATACAGCGGCAGCACCCGCTACCGGGTATCCACTCCTGAAGATCTCTAGTCAACGACTACATCTCATCTTCAACCATGAAGGCGATCAGCGTTCTCCTCCTCCTGGGCTTCGCCACCGTCTTTGGTGAGTTCCCATATCATTGCATGGGTTCTTCAAGGGGTTGTCCACTTTACCTTAAGCTTTTGTCGTGTGTGTGTGTGTGTATGATATTAGGTAATTTACCAATATACATCTAGTAATAGTTCTGTTCTGCTTTATTGATATGTAAGGTGAAGCCTCCAGCCAGAGATTCCTGACCATATAATGTGGGTCATGTGGGACCATGAACAATGGCTCTGTCAGGACCTTATGATGGATTATATAAGATTAAGGTCCTGGCAGGGCGATTGCTCATAGACAGTTAGAGATCACATGACCTTTCATGACCATTTATGGTCAGAAATTTCTGGCTGATGAGGTAAAGGACCGGAGGCTTCCCCTTACATATCAGGAAAGTGGAGCAGAACATTCAACACCTTACAGGCTCCAATAACTGGGACATTCTTATGTAGTGGTTTAAGGCCATAATTTTATTTTTTTGCCTGTTACCTTAAAGTTTTTGTGGTATTTTTTGCATGACACATGGCCAGTTAAAACTTCACAAAAGTTTAAGGACTTTTTTTTAAAAATGTAGGAGTTCTTCTGGGGGTAACATTTACAAAAATGTGGAGAAAAAGCCTTTTTTATATATAGTATAAATATATCTAAATATAAATAGTTGGAAGAAAAGCAGCACAAAAAATAAAAGTCGAACATACGGTGGTTTCTTAATCTATAGGTGGTGACATTTCGGCTCTTACATAAACTGAGCCTTTCTTCAAACTGCTAAGTAGTTTGCCTGGATTTTGTATGGCTTTGCACATGGGTTTATTCTGTATATACTTGTATATAAGCTGTATAAGCCTAGGTGGGGAAATGCAGCTGCTACTCTTAACAAATGTCCAGCAGCAGCCACCCCCATTATTGAAATCTCCAGCAGCAGCCTCCCCCCATTATTGAAATCTCCAGCAGCAGCCTCCCCCCATTATTGAAATCTCCAGCAGCAGCCTCCCCCCATTATTGAAATCTCCAGCAGCAGCCTCCCCCCATTATTGAAATGTCCAGCAGCAGCCACCCCCCATTATTGAAATCTCCAGCAGCAGCCTCCCCCCATTATTGAAATGTCCAGCAGCAGCCTCTCCCCAGGGGCACTCCTGGAGAGTATATTATTAGGGGGTTCACTCCTGGGCAGTATATTATTGGGGGAAGGCACTCCTGGACAGTATATTATTAGGGGGGAGGGCACTCCTGGGCTGTATATTATTAGGGGGGAGGGCACTCCTGGGCTGTATATTATTAGGGGGGCACTCCTGGGCAGTATATTATTATGGGGGCACTCCTGGGCAGTATATTATTAGGGGGGCACTCCTGGGCAGTATATTATTAGAGGGTTCACTCCTGGACAGTATATTATTAGGGGGTTCACTCCTGGACAGTATATTATTAGGGGGTTCACTCCTGGACAGCATATTTTTAGAGGGGAACACACCTGGGCAGTATATTATTAGGTAGGGGGGCACTCCTGGGCTGTATATTATTAGGGGGGCACTACTGGGCAGTATATTTTTATGGGGGCACTCCTGGACAGTATATTATTAGGGGGGGGGGCACTTCTGGACAGTATATTAGTAGGGGGTTCACTCCTAGGCAGTATATTATTGGGGGAAGGCACTCCTAGACAATATACTTTGTCTAGGAACACTCCTGGGCAGTATATTATTAGGGTGGGGGCACTCATGGGCAGTATATTATTAGTGGGGCACTCCTAGACAGTATATTATTAGGGGGGCACTCCTAGACAGTATATTATTAGTAAGGGACACCCCTGGGCAGTATATTATTAGTGGGGCACTCCTAGACAGTATATTATTAAGGTGGGGACACTCCTGGGCAGTATATTATTAGGGGGGCACTCCTAGACAGTATATTATTAGTAAGGGACACCCCTGGGCAGTATATTATTAGGGAGGGCATGCCTGGACAGTATATAATGGGGTGGATGGGCTTCTGAACAGTATATTATAAGAGGGACTCCAGGACTTGGCACTTCTGACTACATTGGTGAGGGAGGGTGTAGAGCTACTTATAAATTAATGGGGGTACTGCTTTGCTAAATATTATTGAATCTGAGTAAACATAAATTAATAGGAAGAGTTTTTCTCTTATGTGACATTATACTCTAAGTGACTGCGGTATTTTTAGGGGCGCAGTTCTGTGATGTGCTGCCTGCAGCTGAAGGTGTCTTATGGTGAATTCTGTAGCAATGATTCATGGCTGAAGAAGTTATCAAAGTTGTATCTGTGAGGAGCCACCAAAGGAACAATAAAGTCATAACCAGATAAAAAATTCTACCCAATAAAACAATGTTTTTTTTAAAAAAATTTAATATATATATATATATATATATATATTTTTTTTTTTTTTTTTTTTTTTTTTTACAAAAAAGTAAAAGTAAAACTGAAGTTTGATGCAGCCCAAATGTTTTAAAAATAAATTACTTATCCCATAAACCTTCTAGATTTGCATCAACGGGATAAACCCCCAAAAATTGATGCTTCTTGGATGGGGCCAAAAAAAAATCTGCTTACATAAGGTGACAATAAGGTGACAAGGGGTTAATGTACCGAGTCTGCAGCCTGCAGAACTTTATAATTACTTTCCAGAAAATTAGCAGAAACTCAAACAAACACCACGTGCCAAACACGTGCAGGAGCTGCCGCCTGGCACTATATATACAGCGGCAGCACCCGCTACCGGGTATCCACTCCTGAAGATCTCTAGTCAACGACTACATCTCATCTTCAACCATGAAGGCGATCAGCGTTCTCCTCCTCCTGGGCTTCGCCACCGTCTTTGGTGAGTTCCCATATCATTGCATGGGTTCTTCAAGGGGTTGTCCACTTTACCTTAAGCTTTTGTCGTGTGTGTGTGTGTGTATGATATTAGGTAATTTACCAATATACATCTAGTAATAGTTCTGTTCTGCTTTATTGATATGTAAGGTGAAGCCTCCAGCCAGAGATTCCTGACCATATAATGTGGGTCATGTGGGACCATGAACAATGGCTCTGTCAGGACCTTATGATGGATTATATAAGATTAAGGTCCTGGCAGGGCGATTGCTCATAGACAGTTAGAGATCACATGACCTTTCATGACCATTTATGGTCAGAAATTTCTGGCTGATGAGGTAAAGGACCGGAGGCTTCCCCTTACATATCAGGAAAGTGGAGCAGAACATTCAACACCTTACAGGCTCCAATAACTGGGACATTCTTATGTAGTGGTTTAAGGCCATAATTTTATTTTTTTGCCTGTTACCTTAAAGTTTTTGTGGTATTTTTTGCATGACACATGGCCAGTTAAAACTTCACAAAAGTTTAAGGACTTTTTTTTAAAAATGTAGGAGTTCTTCTGGGGGTAACATTTACAAAAATGTGGAGAAAAAGCCTTTTTTATATATAGTATAAATATATCTAAATATAAATAGTTGGAAGAAAAGCAGCACAAAAAATAAAAGTCGAACATACGGTGGTTTCTTAATCTATAGGTGGTGACATTTCGGCTCTTACATAAACTGAGCCTTTCTTCAAACTGCTAAGTAGTTTGCCTGGATTTTGTATGGCTTTGCACATGGGTTTATTCTGTATATACTTGTATATAAGCTGTATAAGCCTAGGTGGGGAAATGCAGCTGCTACTCTTAACAAATGTCCAGCAGCAGCCACCCCCATTATTGAAATCTCCAGCAGCAGCCTCCCCCCATTATTGAAATCTCCAGCAGCAGCCTCCCCCCATTATTGAAATCTCCAGCAGCAGCCTCCCCCCATTATTGAAATGTCCAGCAGCAGCCACCCCCCATTATTGAAATCTCCAGCAGCAGCCTCCCCCCATTATTGAAATGTCCAGCAGCAGCCTCTCCCCATTATTGAATGTCCAACAGCAGCAGCCCCCCATTATTAAAATATCCAGCAACAGCCCCCCTAATTAATGAAATGTCCAGCAGCAGTGTCCCCCCACTAATAAAATGTCCAGCAGCAGCCCTCCATTAATGAAACGTCCAGCACAAGCAGCCCCCGATTATTGAGCTTTCCAGTAGCAGTAGTAGCCCTCCCTTAAATGAAATATTCAATGCACAGTCTGCAATTAATGAAATGTCCAGAAGCCCCCCTCTAATCAAAGATTGAGCAGCAGCTCCCCCCAATATTGAAACATCCAGCAAGAGGAGACCCCCCATTAGTAACATGTCCTCAGCAACCCCCCTCCTGTTAATGAAATGCCCTCAGCAGTAATCACCCTCCAGCTCTCATCCCCCCATCGATTAAATGTCCAGTAGCCTCCCCCCATTATTGAAATATCCAGCAGCAGCCCCCCATTAATGAGATGTTTTCAGCAGCCCCACCCTCATTGGATAATGAAACTCTCCCCGCCCCCCAAAAAATAAAAAAATAAACTGACTCATTCTGCAGCTCTCCCCCGTCCTCTTCTCCCCGCATCTCTCCTCCTCTCTTGACCTTTGCTCTCTGCCCGCACGCACACTATGATGTCACCAGCCGCATCATAGTGTGTACGTGGGCAGGACGCATTGATTCGCCTCTGCCGGGAACCCGAAGATCAGTAGAGTAGGGATACAGGCAGAGGAGGACCCCAGGGGTGAGCACCGGAGGGTGAGGACTTGAGGATTTGTATATTCTCCTATATAAGCCTAGCAAAAAATTTTACAGAAAATAAAGTATCTTATCTAAAGTATTAACTCAAAAATGACCATTATACATAATTCTCTATTCTGTGCCGGTCTTGTGATATATATGTTGGGTCTCGGGCAAATGGGGCGACTATTGTGATGTTTTTTTTATAGTGTAGCAGGTGAAAATTTATTTATTGTGAGTTTTTGTTTCTTTTTATTTTTTTTTTAATTTTTTGTATTTTTTTAAAGTCTATAAGAGCCCCGGTTAGAGGGGGAGACGACTCCTTGAGGGGGTTTATGTCTGAACAGGGCTGTACTGGTTCAGACCCAGCAGCTCTCATTAACCCCTGCAGACCTGGTGTTCACATGACCTCCGGTTCCTTTTTTCACTGTAAAGTGCTCATTTGGCTACTTCAGCGCTATACAATGAGGTAAAGAGAAGGCAGAAGCGGTAATAAACCCCTCCTGCCTAGGTAAGGGAGGTCACAGGAAATCGCATTATCCCACTACTAGGGACATTATACAGTGTGGGGGGCCAAGAAGCGGTGATATTCTGTGATCAGTTGTTATGGGGCCCACAGTGTCAGGGGGCCCCACCATCTGGGGTATTACATGTGAGTATGTATGTATTTATAATGTGTATATGCTGTATGTCTGTGTATATAGTACTGGAAAAATGCTAATCAGTTTTCCAAGATGGGATATGGAAAACCACTCCTCTTATAGCCTCCTTATACGGCAGCCCCCTTGACATCAAGCATCACCTACACGATATAGTACTGTAAGGGTTAAGTGGGTCCCCATTTAGAAGTCTGCTATGGGGCCCTGCCTCTCCTAGTTACACCACTGCCAGATGCTGCTATATGGCCTGGGGTGCACTAAAGAGGGACACTAAGGCATGGGGGTGGGCGAGTGACTTATTTTTGCCCCATAACACTGTTTCCCAGCTCTGATGCCCCTATGAGATTTTGTGCCTATAGAAATAATTTCTAGCCCCAGTTTCTCCCATATCAGCAGCCATTAGCTTCCCCCATAATGGGGCATATTTGCTTCATTAGACTATAAAAATCAAATATCAGCCATAGGCGCCCCCCTTTAATAGTCTATGCCAGCCATAGGTGCCCCTTATATAGAAAAGTTTTACTTGTCACCTGCTGCTTTCTCAGAATGGACCCTCATGGGGTCACATAACGGGCCCCATCAGTCCTTCAGCACAGACTCTCGGGTCACACGGGGTCATAGGACTGCAGGCGCGAGGAGACTTGCATGTGTATATATGTATGATGTCATGGCATTTACTCTTTATATTCTGCAGTTGCTGCACAAGATTATACTGGAAGCGGCTACCCACCTGGATATGACGGCGGCTACCCACCTGGATATCCTGGCTACCCACCTGGATATCCTGGCTACCCACCTGGATATCCTGGCTACCCTGGCATCTATGTAAGTGTCCAGACTGCAGTGTTGCTATAGTCACTATTATCGGGATATATTCGGACCACCTGCTGACTGAGAATTTGTGGATTATGTCTCATGGATCCAGTCCTTTCATGAAGAGAATTGGGTCAGTGAAAACAGGACAGATATGTGACATTATCCCCTAATGTGTGACATTGTCCGCCATTGTCACTTGTGTGAATAAGCCCTTATTCTGATGGGATGCGGTGGCAGCGCAGATTCATGTGTAGCCGGTTCCTCCTAGTGGTAGCTGTAGGAATTTTGGGGCCCCTGACTGGCAAATTTCGTGACCCCCTTCCTCCTCCCATCTTCTATTATTACACCACATCACAGATATAAGCGCTTTATAAATGACTTCTATATCTATAGATCCCTGGCATGAATTATATATAAGGTACAACCCCCCAATGTTCACATGTGGCTCATGAAATGCAATACAAGCGGCGCGGGGGAGGAGATGCGTTTTGATCTAACCAAACACGCGCCGCCCGTTCCCATTTGTAAGCATTAAAGGGATCGTCCACTTTCAGCAGATATTTGATATGGTTTGTGTAATGAGAAGTTATCACATTTTCTAATATACTTTGTGTATGAACTCGGCAAGGTTTTCTAGATCTCTGCTTGCTGTCCTGCTATAGGAAGCTTCTATGTTTACTCCAGTGGACAGAATGGGGCTCATTTACTAAGGATCCGTACGCCGCACTTTCGCCAGGTATCCCGAATATTTCTGATTTGTGGCAAATTGCCCCGGGATTTTGGTGCACGCATGTTAGTGAATCGCGCTGGACCTGACAACGCGCCACGGGATCGCGACTGGATCGGGTAAGTAAATGTGCCCCAATCTGTCCATGTGATGTGAAAACATTTTAAAACCTATACAGATTTGTTATCCCTGTTATCGTACTGACCCAAAGAATAAAGTAGACATGTTATTTGGGGCGCACAGTGAAATCCGTAAAATCCAAGCCCCCAAGAAAACGGCGCAAATGTGTTTTTTTTTCACCAATTTCACTGCATTTGGAATTTTTTTTCTCGCTTCCCAGTACACGGCAGGGAATAAATATTGTCGCTATGAAGTACAATGTGTTATGCAGAAAACAAGTCCTCACGCAGCTCTGTACATGGAAAAATAAGAAAGTTATAGATCTTTGAAGGTGAGGAGTGAAAAATGGAAACGCAAAAAACTAAAAAGTGCTGAGGCGGGAAGGGGTTAACATTGTCTTTCTTCACTGAGATGAAGCACCCGCCAGAGGCGTCCTCAGGTTTCGTGCTGTAGGTGGCCGGACATTATAATGTCACCGGTGGTTGTGCCAGATGCCAACCTCAGCTCTCGGCCTACAACTAGTGTGTATATATATATGTATACAGTGAGGCTTCCGCCATAGGAGACTAACACCTCATATTGTACCTACAGGATCCATCCTATCCTGGTGGTGGAGGTGCACCTTATTATCCTCCTGGTGGGCCACCTTATACCAAGTAGGAGAAACTGGCGACTGTCTTCCTGTAGAGACACAGGTAAGAGGAGAAGATGTATTTGCAGTTATTATATGAAGAGATATTATATATAGTGATAATTTAAGCCACACCCATAATATGACCCCATTAGTGACCCATACATCTTATTTTTCTCTTCTAGGAACAGAAATGGACAACGGACCAGAAAAATCTTTAGTTTTTTTCCCCTCGATGATTTTATTTCCTTTTCTTCGATGATTTCATGATTTCTGTCAATGAATTTCCTTCCTTTCCGTCTCATAATCAATAAAGTAGAATTTAGCAGCAAATCTCATCGTGGTCACTGACCCCTGCGCCTCATCTATGACATCTCCAGCTCCAGGCATCAAACCCTAAGATCTCCCCTATAGAGACCTCCATGTCCCCCATAACAGTGTCACCTACACATCCCCCATAACAGTGTCATCTACACATCCCCCATAACAGTGTCACCTACACATCCCCCATAACAGTATCACCTACACATCCCTACATAACAGTGTCACCTACACATCCCCCATAACAGTGTCACCTACACATCCCCCCATAACAGTGTCATCTACACATCCCCCATAACAGTGTCACCTACACATCCCCCATAACAGTGTCACCTACACATCCCCCCATAACAGTGTCACCTACACATCCCCCATAACAGTGTCACCTACACATCCCCCCATAACAGTGTCACCTACACATCCCCCCATAACAGTGTCACCTACACATCCCCCCATAACAGTGTCACCTACACATCCCCCCATAACAGTGTCACCTACATATCCCCCATAAAAGTGTCATCTACACATCCTCCATAACAGTGTCATCCACACATCCCCCCATAACAGTGTCACCTACACATCCCCCCATAACAGTGTCATCTACACATCCCCCATAACAGTGTCACCTACACATCCCCCATAACAGTGTCACCTACACATCCCCCCATAACAGTGTCACCTACACATCCCCCCATAACAGTGTCACCTACACATCCCCCATAACAGTGTCACCTACACATCCCCCCATAACAGTGTCACCTACACATCCCCCCATAACAGTGTCACCTACACATCCCCCATAACAGTGTCATCTACACATCCCCCATAACAGTGTCACCTACACATCCCCCATAACAGTGTCACCTACACATCCCCCATAACAGTGTCATCTACACATCCCCCCATAACAGTGTCACCTACACATCCCCCATAACAGTGTCACCTACACATCCCCCATAACAGTGTCACCTACACATCCCCCCATAACAGTGTCACCTACACATCCCCCATAACAGTGTCATCTACACATCCCCCATAACAGTGTCATCTACACATCCCCCATAACAGTGTCATCTACACATCCCCCCATAACAGTGTCACCTACACATCCCCCCATAACAGTGTCACCTACACATCCCCCATAACAGTGTCACCTACACATCCCCCCATAAGTGTCACCTACACATCCCCCCATAACAGTGTCACCTACACATCCCCCATAACAGTGTCACCTACACATCCCCCATAACAGTGTCACCTTCACATCCCCCATAACAGTGTCATCTACACATCCCCCATAACAGTGTCACCTACACATCCCCCATAACAGTGTCACCTCCACATCCCCCATAACAGTGTCATCTACACATCCCCCATAACAGTGTCACCTACACATCCCCCATAACAGTGTCACCTACACATCCCCCCATAACAGTGTCACCTACACATCCCCCCATAACAGTGTCATCTACACATCCCCCCATAACAGTGTCATCTACAGATCCCCCATTACAGTGTCATCTACAGATCCCCCATTACAGTGTCACCTACACATCCTCCATAACAGTGTCACCTACACATCCCCCATAACAGTGTCATCTACACATCCCCCCATAACAGTGTCACCTACACATCCCCCCATAACAGTGTCACCTACACATCCCCCCATAACAGTGTCACCTACACATCCCCCCATAACAGTGTCACCTACACATCCCCATAACAGTGTCATCTACACATCCCCCATAACAGTGTCACCTACACATCCCCCCATAACAGTGTCACCTACACATCCCCCCATAACAGTGTCACCTACACATCCCCCCATAACAGTGTCACCTACACATCCCCATAACAGTGTCATCTACACATCCCCCATAACAGTGTCACCTACACATCCCCCCATAACAGTGTCACCTACACATCCCCCATAACAGTGTCACCTACACATCCCCCCCATAACAGTGTCACCTACACATCCCCCATAACAGTGTCACCTACACATCCCCCCATAAGTGTCACCTACACATCCCCCATAACAGTGTCACCTACACATCCCTCCATAAGTGTCATCTACACATCCCCCATAACAGTGTCACCTACACATCCCCCCATAAGTGTCATCTACACATCCCCCATAACAGTGTCACCTACACATCCCCCATAACAGTGTCACCTACACATCCCCCCATAACAGTGTCACCTACACATCCCCCATAACAGTGTCATCTCCACATCCCCCCATAACAGTGTCATCTACACATCCCCCATAACAGTGTCATCTACACATCCCCCATAACAGTGTCATCTACACATCCTCCATAACAGTGTCACCTACACATCCCCCCATAACAGTGTCACCTACACATCCCCCATAACAGTGTCACCTACACATCCCCCATATACGTGTCATCTACACATCCCCCATAACAGTGTCACCTACACATCCCCCCATAACAGTGTCACCTACACATCCCCATAACAGTGTCACCTACACATCCCCCATAACAGTGTCACCTACACATCCTCCATAACAGTGTCACCTACACATCCCCCCATAACAGTGTCATCTACACATCCCCCATAACAGTGTCACCTACACATCCCCCCATAACAGTGTCACCTACACATCCCCCATAACAGTGTCATCTACACATCCCCCATAACAGTGTCACCTACACATCCCCCATAACAGTGTCACCTACACATCCCCCATAACAGTGTCATCTACACATCCCCCCATAACAGTGTCACCTACACATCCCCCATAACAGTGTCACCTACACATCCCCCATAACAGTGTCACCTACACATCCCCCATAACAGTGTCACCTACACATCCCCCATAACAGTGTCACCTACACATCCCCCATAACAGTGTCACCTACACATCCCCCCATAACAGTGTCACCTACACATCCCCCATAACAGTGTCACCTACACATCCCCCCATAACAGTGTCACCTACACATCCCCCATAACAGTGTCACCTACACATCCCCCATAACAGTGTCACCTACACATCCCCCCATAACAGTGTCACCTACACATCCCCCATAACAGTGTCATCTACACATCCCCCATAACAGTGTCACCTACACATCCCCCATAACAGTGTCACCTACACATCCCCCATAACAGTGTCATCTACACATCCCCCCATAACAGTGTCACCTACACATCCCCCATAACAGTGTCACCTACACATCCCCCATAACAGTGTCACCTACACATCCCCCATAACAGTGTCACCTACACATCCCCCCATAACAGTGTCACCTACACATCCCCCCCATAACAGTGTCACCTACACATCCCCCATAACAGTGTCATCTACACATCCCCCATAACAGTGTCACCTACACATCCCCCATAACAGTGTCACCTACACATCCCCCATAACAGTGTCACCTACACATCCCCCATAACAGTGTCATCTACACATCCCCCATAACAGTGTCACCTACACATCCCCCATAACAGTGTCACCTACACATCCCCCCATAACAGTGTCACCTACACATCCCCCATAACAGTGTCACCTACACATCCCCCCATAACAGTGTCATCTACACATCCCCCCATAACAGTGTCACCTACACATCCCCCATAACAGTGTCATCTACACATCCCCCATAACAGTGTCATCTACACATCCCCCATAACAGTGTCACCTACACATCCCCCATAACAGTGTCACCTACACATCCCCCATAACAGTGTCACCTACACATCCCCCATAACAGTGTCATCTACACATCCCCCATAACAGTGTCACCTACACATCCCCCATAACAGTGTCACCTACACATCCCCCATAACAGTTGTTTAGATTTTCTTTCCAATCTGTTTAGGGTCGGAGCTGCTTGCCATAGACATACATGGTAGAAGTTGGGGGGATGTTGGAGGAAACCCCCAGACCTTGTCCCCTCAGGGGCTGCTGCGCTCAGGGTTGTCCATCTCCCATAGTAGGTGGATGAGGTGGACTGGACGTCTCAGTCATCATCATCATCTCATTGTGACCCTCTGGATTGGGCTGTGGAGCAGGAGGAGGGGCGAGCGCTGGTCTTACTGGTGGTTTGGATGTAGGTGGTGGTGGGATCTGGCAGCCATGAGGGAAGAGGTAACTAAATATGATCCAGAGGTGAAGAACTTGTAACCTGCCATAAGGTATCCCAGCGGCCATGATGATGGGAACCCTTCCTGCCTCATCATGTGACTGTATGGGGAGGAGTCATGGGCAGGTGTCTGCTGTATAACACATCAGGTGCCGCCCAACTGTGGTGTCCGATGCCGCGGCACCAGGACATTGGACTGGAAACTAGAGATGAACCAATTTATTGAGTTGTAGATTCAGTGCGAATCAAACGATTTTCTGGCTACGAATCTGAATATTTTCTGACAAATATTTTATATACGATAATAACGGATTCTTTAACCCTTAAAGGACTCAGCCCTTTTTCTTCTGTGTCTGTTTTTTACAACCCTATTTCCAGAAGCGATAACTTTTTTTATTTTTACGTTTACCGAGAAATCTTAGGGCTTGTTATCTGCCTGACAAATTGTACATTTTAGTGGCGACATTTAATATTCCATGTACCGGAAAGCTGGAAAAAAAACCCCAAGTGCGGTGAAATTCACAAAAAACACATTTCAGTCATTTCCTTGTGGGCTGTGCTCATCCTGTGCTCCACATGACACCTCCCCTTTATTATTTAGGGCAATACGATCACAGGGATACCACATTTATAAAGGTTTTATTAGGTTTTAGTAGATTTTAAAAAATGTTAATCTTTTGTACAAAATTTTTTTGGGATATTTTGCCAAATTCTGAGGCCAATAACTTTTTGACACTTTGGTGTTTGGACCACTTTTAATTTTTTTTAAATATTTTCTTTTTACTATTTTTTTCAAACCCTCTGGGGTACTTTAACCCTGCAGGGTCTGATTGCTCATTCTATGTACTGCAATACTACTGTATAGTAATAGTGATTTTTATGATAATATCTAATAGCTTGTCAGTTACAGGCTATCGGAGATCATTATACATGGCAAGGCTTCATGTCTCTATGAGACTGTAGGCTGCCATGGCAACTGATCGCCTCCGATGACATCAAGGGGGTCCGCAACCAGATATCCAAGATGGCGGCACCCATGGGAAGCTAATTTAGGTGCCTTAAGTTAGGTTAACTACCTTGATTGGTGCCAGCACCCACCGCGGCAGTTCAAGGCGGGTGTCAGCTGTGTTAGTTTCAGCAAAGCAAATCTCCGCTCCAGTCTCCAATCAGAGGCTAAAGCTCTGCTCATCACTGAGGGTGTGTTCACATGTTGAGTTCTTAAGATGCAGTTTTCGATATCTGCTCACCCATCATGATCCACACCTGAAAACTGCATCTGATAAACTGAAGGTGTGGACGCAACCTCAAGAGGAGAGACCCCACTCCAGCCTCAGTGGCTCTATTCCATGAGACTGGAGCGGTGGCTGGAGGTCAATGGAGCTTCTGTAGTGGGACATCTGCTCATAGGCCAAATGTCCTCTGATGGTTTGTGTAGGCGCTGTTCCATAGCGTAGACTTGGTATGTGATGTCCAGTTTTCCTGGCAGTACCATATAGATCTATAGGTGCAATCCTGACTGACCACCTAAGTGTGTATTTGGAGATCCAGGAGGGTGCTTAGCATTTATCTTACAATGGTTTAGGACTCTAATCATCCCTAGATTGGAGCTTGAGAATCTTAACATCTGAATTTTCCCCTAATTGCCCAAATTCACAGCTTGCCCCTACTTGGCAGGGCTGGGACCAGGTATTTTGGTGCACTAGGCAGTCAGGAAAAATTTCACAAGCCCCCCCCCCCAAAAAAAAGGCCGATCCTAAGGGGAAAAATGACCCCCCCCCACTTAAAATTCGTAAAAAAGAAATCTAAGTGGCCAACTGCTATGGGAACAGCTACAATAAGGCCTCCCAGCCGTAAATGGATAGAAAAATATGTTCATCCAGTAAAAATACCTGCAATGCTTATACCAAAAATATAAACCTGTCAATAATGTAGCAAACACATAAATATTTTCCAGCAACGAATATACCAAACACATAGATACCAATAACGAGGCCGCACATATAAATATTCAGCAGCAATGAATAAATAACATCCTGCACTTATAAATATAGACCAAAGATTTATTTACTACACACATAAATATATACCAGCATTACATGTACTGCACACATCAATATGTACCAGCATTACATATACTAAACACATCAATGTATACCAGCATTACATATACTACACACATCAATATATAACATCATTACATACACTACACACATCAATATATAACAGCATTACATATACTACACACATCAATGTATACCAGCATTACATATACTACACACATCAATATATAACAGCATTACATACACTACACACATCAATGTATACCAGCATTACATATACTACACACATCAATATATAACATCATTACATACACTACACACATCAATATATAACAGCATTACATATACTACACACATCAATGTATACCAGCATTACATACACTACACACATCAATGTATACCAGGATTACATACACTACACACATCAATGTTTACCAGCATTACATATATACTACACACATCAATATATACCAGCATTGCATGTACTGCACATCTGGACATCACTTACTGTTAGGCTGCAGCTGTCTCCTATGTTTGTGGTACTCTTGTCCATCTAGTTCTTCTTCCTTATAGTTCCCTCATTGTTGCCAATACTTTTTCATCAGGTAGAGAATATCATAGAAACTTCTCCAGGCCGTGATTTAACTCTGTGAATTTGCCCCCTTGGTGACTGAGGCCTCAAGAAAACATCTCCAAACGCCGTCCCTAAAAAAAAACACAAAAAAGTGATCCCTAAATATATTTTGATATACAGTATACTATCATATAAATTCCCACTCATAAATTTGGTAGCCCCATCATATGCCCCAGGATATATGTAGTCAAGCAAACTCCCCCATTATATAGGTAGCCCAAATCCCCAGTATATAGTCTGCCCTTGCCCTAAGTATATAGCCAGCCCACTCAAGTATATAGCCAGCCCATGCTCCCCAGTATATAGCCTGCCCTTGCCCTCAGTATATAGCTAGCACATGCCCCATTATACAGCCATCCTTCCCCTGCTCCCAGTATATAGCCAGCCCCTTCCCCCCAGTATATAGCCAGCCCTGCCCCCAGTATATAGCTAGCCCCTGCCCCAGTATATAGCTAGCCCCTGCCCCAGTATATAGCTAGCCCCTGCCCCCAGTATAAAGCTAGCTCCTGCCCCCTGTAAATAGCCAGCCCTTGTCCCAGCATATAACTAGCCTTTGCCCCAATTTATAGCCAGCCCATGCCACAGTATTTAGCCATTCCTTGGCCTTGTATATAGCAGCCATGCCCACCAGTATATATGTAGTCCAGCACACTCCCACAGTATATAGGTAGCACAAGACCCATGTATATAGCCCACCCTTGCCCTCAGGTTATAGCCAGCACATGCCCCTCAGTATATAGCAATCTCCCAGTATGTAGCCACCCAACTCCCAGTATATAGCTAACCTCTGCCCCAGTATATAGCTTTCCTCACTATATAGCCAGCACCTGCCCCCAGTATATAGCTAGCCCATGCCCCAGTATATAGCCTGCCAATTCTCCAGTATATAGTCAGCCCATACTACAGTATATAGCCATTCCTTGCTATATACTCCTACTGCATATAGCAGCCTATATCCACTGGTATATATGTAGTCAAGTACACTCCCCCAGAATATAGCTAGCTCAAGACCGAGGTATATAGCCCACTCCTTCACTCAGTATAAAGCCAGCCCACCCCAGTATATAGCAAGCCCCCAATATATAGCCACCCAACTCCCAGTATATAGCCAGCCAACTCCCAGTATATAGCCAACCCATGCCCCCAGTATATAGCCTGCCCTTGCCCACAGTATATAGTCAGCACTTGCCCCCAGTATATAGCCATCCATCCCCTAGTATATAGCCATCCAGCACTGCCCCCAGTATATAGCTAGCCCCTGCCCCAGTATATATGTAGTCCCTTCTCCCAGTATATAGCCAGCCAATACCCCAGTATATAGCCAGCACATGCCACATTATGTAGCTATTCATTGGCCTTGTATATAGCAGCCCATGCCCACCGGTATATATGTAGTATATAGGTAGCCCAAGACTCAGGTATATAGCCCACTGCTTCATACAGTATAAAGCCAGCCCACCCGCAGTATGTAGCCAGCTCATGCCCCCTAGTACTGTATATAGCCCACCCTTGCCCCCACTACATAGCTAGCACATGCCCCCAGTATGTAGCAAGCTCCCAGTATATAGCCACCCAACTCCCAGTATATAGCTAGCACATGCCACCAGTATATAGCTGTCACGGGTGGTCCCGCGATCCCCGTCACGGATCGCGGGCTCACCCGTGCCGTCGGTCCCCCGCCAGCGCACCGCAAGCGCTACTCACGGGTCCCGGCTCCTGCCCCTCCGGCGTCGGCTCCGTCTGCAGCTTCCTCGTCCCCTTCGGCTGTGCGCGCGCGTCCCCGACAGCTAGGGCGCGCGCGCGGCAAGTTCTGTAAATTTAAAGGGCCAGCGCGCCACTAATTGGCGCTGGCCTTTTCCCTTTAATTATTTAACCCTGCCTCTTCCTGTTACCCTTGCCGGATCTTTGTGCCTTGCGCCCTAGAGAAAGCTGTATTTTGATGCCTTGTGCTGTTCTTGAGATTTCCTGTTGTGACCCCAGTTCCGTTTCTGACTACGCTCCTTTGCCGCCTGTCCTGACCTGTTGCTACGACTCTGACTACGAACCTGTGCTGCCCGTCCTGACCTCCTGCCTGACCCCGACTACGAGATTGCCTGCCGATTCTGTACCTCGACCTTGGCTGCCACTGCGGACAAGTCACGCCTGTGGAACGACCTGGTGGTACCACGCCGCAGCAAGTCCAACCCGCTTTGCGGCGGGCTCTGGTGAAAACCGGGTGCCACTTAGACTCCGGTCCCAGGTAGTGGCTTGTGCCATCGTCCGCAGTGGTTCAGAGGATCCACAACCTCTAAGCCTGACAGTAAGATCCGGCCATGGATCCCGCTGAGGTGCCGCTTCCTACTCGGCCGACTCTGGCTGCCATCGTGGGTCAACAATCCCGAGAGATTGTCGCTCAACGCCAACAGCTGGAACAGGTTACCGCCATGCTGCAGCAGCTGCTGGCCACCCAGCAGCAACAACAGGTTCCTGAGGCCGCTCCAGTGGCTCCCGCTATCCCGGCTTCTCCTCCCGCCGCTGAACCGAGGCTACGGCTGTCTATGCCCGGGAAGTATGATGGTGATCCCAAGTCTTGCAGGGGCTTCATAACCCAGTGCTCCCTGCATTTTGAGTTGATGCCGTCTCAATTCTCCACGGAGCGTTCCAAGGTGGCCTTCATCGTCAGCCTTCTCTCTGGTAAGGCCCTGGCCTGGGCTACTCCTCTCTGGGACAGAGACGACCCGGTCACAGACAATCTCACTGCATTTCTGGCGGAGTTCCGGTCCGTTTTTGAGGAACCTGCACGGGCCTCTTCTGCCGAGACTGCGCTGTTGAATCTCCGCCAGGGGGGCTCATCCGTGGGAGAGTATGCGGTCCAGTTCCGTACCTTGGCCACGGAACTCTCCTGGAACGATGCGGCCCTGTCCGCAACCTTTAAGAAGGGACTTGCCCCTCATATTAAAGACGCTCTGGCCGCTCGGGATCTGCCGTCTACCCTGGGTGGTCTTATCACCTTAGCCACCCGGATTGATGTGCGATTTAGAGAACGTGCTGAGGAATTACGCCTAGAGCAACCGCAAGTTCGCCCACGACGATTGCCTCGCCTGGCTCCAGCTTTTCAAAGACCGCTCCAGCCCCCAGATGTACCACCCGTGGAGGAGCCTATGGAGGTGGACAGGCTCAGACTCTCTCCCCAGGAGCGTATCAGAAGGCGTCAGGGAAACCTCTGCTTCTACTGTGCCAGTCCTGGACACTTCCTGGGGTCTTGCCCAATCCGTCCCCAACCTTCGGGAAACGCCAGCACCTAGGGTTCTTGGGAGAAGCGTCCCTAGGTGTGAGCAAAGCTTCTCCACGTTTGATGATACCGGTGCTTCTCAGCGTGGGTACCGGCACCCAGATCCAGGTCTCTGCCTTCTTGGACTCAGGCTCCGCGGGGAACTTCGTGGATGCCGCCTTGGTCTCCCGGCATCACCTTCCTGTGGTCCGTCTTGAAAGGCCGTTGGTCATCTCCTCCGTCAGTGGACAAATCCTTTCTGACCCGGTCCACTACCGCACCAAGCCACTGTCTATGCAAGTCGGTGTGCTGCACAAGGAGAACCTGTCCTTTTATGTGCTTCCACGTTCCACATCCTCCATCCTGTTGGGTCTACCTTGGTTGCAGTGCCACGCACCCGTTCTTGACTGGAAGACGGGGGAGATCCTTCGGTGGGGACCCGACTGCCAATCTCGTTGTGTGGATTTGCCTCGTCCTGTGCCAGTTCTGGTCTCTTCTGTGTCCCTTAAGGCCCTGGAGGGTCTTCCGGCATGTTATAAGGACTTTCGTGATGTCTTCTCAAAGAAGCAAGCTGAGACGTTGCCACCTCACCGCCCCTACGATTGTCCTGTGGATCTGTTGCCGGGCACTTCTCCCCCACGGGGTCGTGTGTATCCGCTTTCTGTACCAGAAACCTCAGCCATGTCGGACTATATCCGAGAAAATCTGCAGAGGGGATTTATACGCAAGTCTTCCTCCCCGGCTGGTGCAGGTTTTTTCTTTGTGACCAAAAAGGACGGGTCACTCCGACCATGCATAGACTATCGCGGTCTTAACAAAATCACGGTTAAGAACCGTTATCCGTTGCCATTGGTCACTGAGTTGTTTGACCGCCTTCGTGGAGCCAAGATCTTCTCCAAGTTGGATCTTCGTGGGGCTTACAACCTCATTCGTATCCGCCAAGGGGATGAATGGAAGACCGCTTTTAATACCCGTGATGGACACTTCGAATATCTGGTGATGCCGTTCGGACTCTGTAATGCACCAGCCGTCTTTCAGGAGTTCGTGAATGACATCTTTAGAGACTTGCTTTATGTCTGTGTGGTGGTCTATCTGGACGATATCCTCGTGTTTTCTCCGGACCTTGAGACCCACCAAGTCCAAGTACGACAAGTACTCAGTCGATTAAGGACCAATCGTCTCTATGCCAAGCTGGAAAAGTGTCTGTTCCATCAGCAGAGTATTCCATTTCTCGGCTATGTCATCTCGGACAAAGGCCTTCGTATGGATCCTGCCAAGCTGTCGGCGGTTCTTCAGTGGCCTCGCCCAGTGGGACTGCGCGCTATACAGCGATTTCTGGGCTTTGCGAATTATTACCGCCAGTTCATTCCACGTTTTTCCTCTCTGGTGTCTCCAATTGTGGCACTTACCAAGAAGGGTGCCAATCCCCGACTCTGGCCTTCGGCAGCTGAGGAGGCCTTTAAGAACTTAAAATCTTTGTTTGCCTCGGCTCCAGTCCTGGTGCGTCCCGACGTTGAAAAGCCTTTTCATCTGGAAGTGGATGCCTCCTCTGTAGGGGCCGGAGCAGTGCTCACGCAGAAGGGTCCCAAAGGCCGCACAGTCACCTGTGGATTCTTCTCCAAGTCTTTTTCCTCCGCGGAGAGGAATTACGGGATAGGAGATCGAGAATTATTGGCGATCAAGCTTGCCCTAGAAGAGTGGCGTTATCTCCTGGAGGGAGCTCGGTTTCCGGTCAGCATCTATACAGACCACAAAAACCTCCTCTATCTCCAGACTGCTCAGCGACTCAACCCACGCCAAGCTCGTTGGTCACTCTTCTTCACCCGGTTCGATTTTCTCATTCATTTTCGTCCGGCCGAGAAGAACATCAAGGCAGACGCCCTTTCTCGTGCTTCGGATGTCGTTGGGGAAGAACCGGTTCCTCGTCATGTTATCTCTCCTGACCGTCTTGTACTGGCCGCGCCAGTGGATCTTCGTCTATTACCTCCTGGCAAGACATACGTACGACCTGCGCTACGGAGGAGAATTCTGTCTTGGGGACATTGCTCCCGTGTGGCTGGGCATCCTGGGGTGCAGCGTTCTATCGCCCTCATTACCCGATTCTACTGGTGGCCAGACCTGGCCAGAGATGTCCGGGATTTTGTGGGTGCCTGTACTTCCTGTGCCCGGAATAAGCCTTCACGTCTTAAGCCTGCTGGTCTTCTTCTGCCGTTGCCAATACCCAGCTGTCCATGGACTCATATTGCTATGGATTTCATCACGGATCTACCATCTTCTTCAGGCAATACTGTCATCTGGGTGGTGACTGACCGGTTCTCTAAGATGGCCCATTTTATTCCTCTGCCAGGTTTGCCAGCTGCTCCATGTCTTGCCGAACAGTTCTTTCACCACATCTTCCGACTCCATGGACTTCCACGACACATAGTCTCTGACCGTGGAGTACAGTTTGTCTCGAAATTTTGGCGTTCTCTCTGTAACCAACTACAGGTGAAGTTGGACTTCTCTTCTGCCTATCATCCCCAGTCGAACGGGCAGGTGGAGAGAGTTAACCAGACTTTGGGCTGCTATCTACGCCACTTTGTTTCTGCCCGTCAGGACGATTGGTCCCAATTGTTGCCTTGGGCGGAGTTCTCCTATAACTCCTTGGACTCTGCATCAGCAGGTTCCGCTCCATTTTTTGTCAACTATGGACTCCATCCTCGCCCGCCTCTACCTCTACCCGTGGCTTCTGATGTTCCTGCTGTTGAGGAGTTGGTACAGGACTTAAAAACCATCTGGGAGCAGACCCGCCTTTCCTTATTACAGGCTTCGACGCAAACTAAGATTCAAGCCGATAAAAGACGCAGACCTTCCCCCGTCTTCTCTCCTGGTGACAAGGTTTGGCTGTCCTCCAAATACGTCCGGCTTAAAATTCCTGGCTACAAGCTCGGTCCTCGTTTCCTGGGTCCCTTCGAGGTGATGCATCGCATCAATCCAGTCTCATATAAGCTGCGCCTTCCTCCTACCATGCGCATCCCGAACTCCTTCCATGTATCCCTGCTCAAGCCTGTCATCTTGAACCGCTTCTCCCGACAGCTGTCTCCTCCTGCTCCAGTGGCCGACTCCTCTGACATCTATGAGGTAAAGGAGATCCTTGATGCTAAGACTGTAAGAGGTAAGCGGTTCTTCTTGGTTGACTGGAAGGGGTTCGGGCCTGAGGAGAGATCCTGGGAGCCCGAGGACAATATCCTGGACCAGGATCTCCTGCAGAGATTCCTCCAGCCCAGAAAGAGGGGGAGGCCGAAGGGGGGGGGTACTGTCACGGGTGGTCCCGCGATCCCCGTCACGGATCGCGGGCTCACCCGTGCCGTCGGTCCCCCGCCAGCGCACCGCAAGCGCTACTCACGGGTCCCGGCTCCTGCCCCTCCGGCGTCGGCTCCGTCTGCAGCTTCCTCGTCCCCTTCGGCTGTGCGCGCGCGTCCCCGACAGCTAGGGCGCGCGCGCGGCAAGTTCTGTAAATTTAAAGGGCCAGCGCGCCACTAATTGGCGCTGGCCTTTTCCCTTTAATTATTTAACCCTGCCTCTTCCTGTTACCCTTGCCGGATCTTTGTGCCTTGCGCCCTAGAGAAAGCTGTATTTTGATGCCTTGTGCTGTTCTTGAGATTTCCTGTTGTGACCCCAGTTCCGTTTCTGACTACGCTCCTTTGCCGCCTGTCCTGACCTGTTGCTACGACTCTGACTACGAACCTGTGCTGCCCGTCCTGACCTCCTGCCTGACCCCGACTACGAGATTGCCTGCCGATTCTGTACCTCGACCTTGGCTGCCACTGCGGACAAGTCACGCCTGTGGAACGACCTGGTGGTACCACGCCGCAGCAAGTCCAACCCGCTTTGCGGCGGGCTCTGGTGAAAACCGGGTGCCACTTAGACTCCGGTCCCAGGTAGTGGCTTGTGCCATCGTCCGCAGTGGTTCAGAGGATCCACAACCTCTAAGCCTGACAGTAAGATCCGGCCATGGATCCCGCTGAGGTGCCGCTTCCTACTCGGCCGACTCTGGCTGCCATCGTGGGTCAACAATCCCGAGAGATTGTCGCTCAACGCCAACAGCTGGAACAGGTTACCGCCATGCTGCAGCAGCTGCTGGCCACCCAGCAGCAACAACAGGTTCCTGAGGCCGCTCCAGTGGCTCCCGCTATCCCGGCTTCTCCTCCCGCCGCTGAACCGAGGCTACGGCTGTCTATGCCCGGGAAGTATGATGGTGATCCCAAGTCTTGCAGGGGCTTCATAACCCAGTGCTCCCTGCATTTTGAGTTGATGCCGTCTCAATTCTCCACGGAGCGTTCCAAGGTGGCCTTCATCGTCAGCCTTCTCTCTGGTAAGGCCCTGGCCTGGGCTACTCCTCTCTGGGACAGAGACGACCCGGTCACAGACAATCTCACTGCATTTCTGGCGGAGTTCCGGTCCGTTTTTGAGGAACCTGCACGGGCCTCTTCTGCCGAGACTGCGCTGTTGAATCTCCGCCAGGGGGGCTCATCCGTGGGAGAGTATGCGGTCCAGTTCCGTACCTTGGCCACGGAACTCTCCTGGAACGATGCGGCCCTGTCCGCAACCTTTAAGAAGGGACTTGCCCCTCATATTAAAGACGCTCTGGCCGCTCGGGATCTGCCGTCTACCCTGGGTGGTCTTATCACCTTAGCCACCCGGATTGATGTGCGATTTAGAGAACGTGCTGAGGAATTACGCCTAGAGCAACCGCAAGTTCGCCCACGACGATTGCCTCGCCTGGCTCCAGCTTTTCAAAGACCGCTCCAGCCCCCAGATGTACCACCCGTGGAGGAGCCTATGGAGGTGGACAGGCTCAGACTCTCTCCCCAGGAGCGTATCAGAAGGCGTCAGGGAAACCTCTGCTTCTACTGTGCCAGTCCTGGACACTTCCTGGGGTCTTGCCCAATCCGTCCCCAACCTTCGGGAAACGCCAGCACCTAGGGTTCTTGGGAGAAGCGTCCCTAGGTGTGAGCAAAGCTTCTCCACGTTTGATGATACCGGTGCTTCTCAGCGTGGGTACCGGCACCCAGATCCAGGTCTCTGCCTTCTTGGACTCAGGCTCCGCGGGGAACTTCGTGGATGCCGCCTTGGTCTCCCGGCATCACCTTCCTGTGGTCCGTCTTGAAAGGCCGTTGGTCATCTCCTCCGTCAGTGGACAAATCCTTTCTGACCCGGTCCACTACCGCACCAAGCCACTGTCTATGCAAGTCGGTGTGCTGCACAA
Source organism: Engystomops pustulosus (assembly GCF_040894005.1). Classification (NCBI taxonomy): domain Eukaryota; kingdom Metazoa; phylum Chordata; class Amphibia; order Anura; family Leptodactylidae; genus Engystomops; species Engystomops pustulosus. The sequence goes on along the minus strand of NC_092416.1, from coordinate 178,457,093 downwards.
GGAGAACCTGTCCTTTTATGTGCTTCCACGTTCCACATCCTCCATCCTGTTGGGTCTACCTTGGTTGCAGTGCCACGCACCCGTTCTTGACTGGAAGACGGGGGAGATCCTTCGGTGGGGACCCGACTGCCAATCTCGTTGTGTGGATTTGCCTCGTCCTGTGCCAGTTCTGGTCTCTTCTGTGTCCCTTAAGGCCCTGGAGGGTCTTCCGGCATGTTATAAGGACTTTCGTGATGTCTTCTCAAAGAAGCAAGCTGAGACGTTGCCACCTCACCGCCCCTACGATTGTCCTGTGGATCTGTTGCCGGGCACTTCTCCCCCACGGGGTCGTGTGTATCCGCTTTCTGTACCAGAAACCTCAGCCATGTCGGACTATATCCGAGAAAATCTGCAGAGGGGATTTATACGCAAGTCTTCCTCCCCGGCTGGTGCAGGTTTTTTCTTTGTGACCAAAAAGGACGGGTCACTCCGACCATGCATAGACTATCGCGGTCTTAACAAAATCACGGTTAAGAACCGTTATCCGTTGCCATTGGTCACTGAGTTGTTTGACCGCCTTCGTGGAGCCAAGATCTTCTCCAAGTTGGATCTTCGTGGGGCTTACAACCTCATTCGTATCCGCCAAGGGGATGAATGGAAGACCGCTTTTAATACCCGTGATGGACACTTCGAATATCTGGTGATGCCGTTCGGACTCTGTAATGCACCAGCCGTCTTTCAGGAGTTCGTGAATGACATCTTTAGAGACTTGCTTTATGTCTGTGTGGTGGTCTATCTGGACGATATCCTCGTGTTTTCTCCGGACCTTGAGACCCACCAAGTCCAAGTACGACAAGTACTCAGTCGATTAAGGACCAATCGTCTCTATGCCAAGCTGGAAAAGTGTCTGTTCCATCAGCAGAGTATTCCATTTCTCGGCTATGTCATCTCGGACAAAGGCCTTCGTATGGATCCTGCCAAGCTGTCGGCGGTTCTTCAGTGGCCTCGCCCAGTGGGACTGCGCGCTATACAGCGATTTCTGGGCTTTGCGAATTATTACCGCCAGTTCATTCCACGTTTTTCCTCTCTGGTGTCTCCAATTGTGGCACTTACCAAGAAGGGTGCCAATCCCCGACTCTGGCCTTCGGCAGCTGAGGAGGCCTTTAAGAACTTAAAATCTTTGTTTGCCTCGGCTCCAGTCCTGGTGCGTCCCGACGTTGAAAAGCCTTTTCATCTGGAAGTGGATGCCTCCTCTGTAGGGGCCGGAGCAGTGCTCACGCAGAAGGGTCCCAAAGGCCGCACAGTCACCTGTGGATTCTTCTCCAAGTCTTTTTCCTCCGCGGAGAGGAATTACGGGATAGGAGATCGAGAATTATTGGCGATCAAGCTTGCCCTAGAAGAGTGGCGTTATCTCCTGGAGGGAGCTCGGTTTCCGGTCAGCATCTATACAGACCACAAAAACCTCCTCTATCTCCAGACTGCTCAGCGACTCAACCCACGCCAAGCTCGTTGGTCACTCTTCTTCACCCGGTTCGATTTTCTCATTCATTTTCGTCCGGCCGAGAAGAACATCAAGGCAGACGCCCTTTCTCGTGCTTCGGATGTCGTTGGGGAAGAACCGGTTCCTCGTCATGTTATCTCTCCTGACCGTCTTGTACTGGCCGCGCCAGTGGATCTTCGTCTATTACCTCCTGGCAAGACATACGTACGACCTGCGCTACGGAGGAGAATTCTGTCTTGGGGACATTGCTCCCGTGTGGCTGGGCATCCTGGGGTGCAGCGTTCTATCGCCCTCATTACCCGATTCTACTGGTGGCCAGACCTGGCCAGAGATGTCCGGGATTTTGTGGGTGCCTGTACTTCCTGTGCCCGGAATAAGCCTTCACGTCTTAAGCCTGCTGGTCTTCTTCTGCCGTTGCCAATACCCAGCTGTCCATGGACTCATATTGCTATGGATTTCATCACGGATCTACCATCTTCTTCAGGCAATACTGTCATCTGGGTGGTGACTGACCAGTTCTCTAAGATGGCCCATTTTATTCCTCTGCCAGGTTTGCCAGCTGCTCCATGTCTTGCCGAACAGTTCTTTCACCACATCTTCCGACTCCATGGACTTCCACGACACATAGTCTCTGACCGTGGAGTACAGTTTGTCTCGAAATTTTGGCGTTCTCTCTGTAACCAACTACAGGTGAAGTTGGACTTCTCTTCTGCCTATCATCCCCAGTCGAACGGGCAGGTGGAGAGAGTTAACCAGACTTTGGGCTGCTATCTACGCCACTTTGTTTCTGCCCGTCAGGACGATTGGTCCCAATTGTTGCCTTGGGCGGAGTTCTCCTATAACTCCTTGGACTCTGCATCAGCAGGTTCCGCTCCATTTTTTGTCAACTATGGACTCCATCCTCGCCCGCCTCTACCTCTACCCGTGGCTTCTGATGTTCCTGCTGTTGAGGAGTTGGTACAGGACTTAAAAACCATCTGGGAGCAGACCCGCCTTTCCTTATTACAGGCTTCGACGCAAACTAAGATTCAAGCCGATAAAAGACGCAGACCTTCCCCCGTCTTCTCTCCTGGTGACAAGGTTTGGCTGTCCTCCAAATACGTCCGGCTTAAAATTCCTGGCTACAAGCTCGGTCCTCGTTTCCTGGGTCCCTTCGAGGTGATGCATCGCATCAATCCAGTCTCATATAAGCTGCGCCTTCCTCCTACCATGCGCATCCCGAACTCCTTCCATGTATCCCTGCTCAAGCCTGTCATCTTGAACCGCTTCTCCCGACAGCTGTCTCCTCCTGCTCCAGTGGCCGACTCCTCTGACATCTATGAGGTAAAGGAGATCCTTGATGCTAAGACTGTAAGAGGTAAGCGGTTCTTCTTGGTTGACTGGAAGGGGTTCGGGCCTGAGGAGAGATCCTGGGAGCCCGAGGACAATATCCTGGACCAGGATCTCCTGCAGAGATTCCTCCAGCCCAGAAAGAGGGGGAGGCCGAAGGGGGGGGGTACTGTCACGGGTGGTCCCGCGATCCCCGTCACGGATCGCGGGCTCACCCGTGCCGTCGGTCCCCCGCCAGCGCACCGCAAGCGCTACTCACGGGTCCCGGCTCCTGCCCCTCCGGCGTCGGCTCCGTCTGCAGCTTCCTCGTCCCCTTCGGCTGTGCGCGCGCGTCCCCGACAGCTAGGGCGCGCGCGCGGCAAGTTCTGTAAATTTAAAGGGCCAGCGCGCCACTAATTGGCGCTGGCCTTTTCCCTTTAATTATTTAACCCTGCCTCTTCCTGTTACCCTTGCCGGATCTTTGTGCCTTGCGCCCTAGAGAAAGCTGTATTTTGATGCCTTGTGCTGTTCTTGAGATTTCCTGTTGTGACCCCAGTTCCGTTTCTGACTACGCTCCTTTGCCGCCTGTCCTGACCTGTTGCTACGACTCTGACTACGAACCTGTGCTGCCCGTCCTGACCTCCTGCCTGACCCCGACTACGAGATTGCCTGCCGATTCTGTACCTCGACCTTGGCTGCCACTGCGGACAAGTCACGCCTGTGGAACGACCTGGTGGTACCACGCCGCAGCAAGTCCAACCCGCTTTGCGGCGGGCTCTGGTGAAAACCGGGTGCCACTTAGACTCCGGTCCCAGGTAGTGGCTTGTGCCATCGTCCGCAGTGGTTCAGAGGATCCACAACCTCTAAGCCTGACAGTAAGATCCGGCCATGGATCCCGCTGAGGTGCCGCTTCCTACTCGGCCGACTCTGGCTGCCATCGTGGGTCAACAATCCCGAGAGATTGTCGCTCAACGCCAACAGCTGGAACAGGTTACCGCCATGCTGCAGCAGCTGCTGGCCACCCAGCAGCAACAACAGGTTCCTGAGGCCGCTCCAGTGGCTCCCGCTATCCCGGCTTCTCCTCCCGCCGCTGAACCGAGGCTACGGCTGTCTATGCCCGGGAAGTATGATGGTGATCCCAAGTCTTGCAGGGGCTTCATAACCCAGTGCTCCCTGCATTTTGAGTTGATGCCGTCTCAATTCTCCACGGAGCGTTCCAAGGTGGCCTTCATCGTCAGCCTTCTCTCTGGTAAGGCCCTGGCCTGGGCTACTCCTCTCTGGGACAGAGACGACCCGGTCACAGACAATCTCACTGCATTTCTGGCGGAGTTCCGGTCCGTTTTTGAGGAACCTGCACGGGCCTCTTCTGCCGAGACTGCGCTGTTGAATCTCCGCCAGGGGGGCTCATCCGTGGGAGAGTATGCGGTCCAGTTCCGTACCTTGGCCACGGAACTCTCCTGGAACGATGCGGCCCTGTCCGCAACCTTTAAGAAGGGACTTGCCCCTCATATTAAAGACGCTCTGGCCGCTCGGGATCTGCCGTCTACCCTGGGTGGTCTTATCACCTTAGCCACCCGGATTGATGTGCGATTTAGAGAACGTGCTGAGGAATTACGCCTAGAGCAACCGCAAGTTCGCCCACGACGATTGCCTCGCCTGGCTCCAGCTTTTCAAAGACCGCTCCAGCCCCCAGATGTACCACCCGTGGAGGAGCCTATGGAGGTGGACAGGCTCAGACTCTCTCCCCAGGAGCGTATCAGAAGGCGTCAGGGAAACCTCTGCTTCTACTGTGCCAGTCCTGGACACTTCCTGGGGTCTTGCCCAATCCGTCCCCAACCTTCGGGAAACGCCAGCACCTAGGGTTCTTGGGAGAAGCGTCCCTAGGTGTGAGCAAAGCTTCTCCACGTTTGATGATACCGGTGCTTCTCAGCGTGGGTACCGGCACCCAGATCCAGGTCTCTGCCTTCTTGGACTCAGGCTCCGCGGGGAACTTCGTGGATGCCGCCTTGGTCTCCCGGCATCACCTTCCTGTGGTCCGTCTTGAAAGGCCGTTGGTCATCTCCTCCGTCAGTGGACAAATCCTTTCTGACCCGGTCCACTACCGCACCAAGCCACTGTCTATGCAAGTCGGTGTGCTGCACAAGGAGAACCTGTCCTTTTATGTGCTTCCACGTTCCACATCCTCCATCCTGTTGGGTCTACCTTGGTTGCAGTGCCACGCACCCGTTCTTGACTGGAAGACGGGGGAGATCCTTCGGTGGGGACCCGACTGCCAATCTCGTTGTGTGGATTTGCCTCGTCCTGTGCCAGTTCTGGTCTCTTCTGTGTCCCTTAAGGCCCTGGAGGGTCTTCCGGCATGTTATAAGGACTTTCGTGATGTCTTCTCAAAGAAGCAAGCTGAGACGTTGCCACCTCACCGCCCCTACGATTGTCCTGTGGATCTGTTGCCGGGCACTTCTCCCCCACGGGGTCGTGTGTATCCGCTTTCTGTACCAGAAACCTCAGCCATGTCGGACTATATCCGAGAAAATCTGCAGAGGGGATTTATACGCAAGTCTTCCTCCCCGGCTGGTGCAGGTTTTTTCTTTGTGACCAAAAAGGACGGGTCACTCCGACCATGCATAGACTATCGCGGTCTTAACAAAATCACGGTTAAGAACCGTTATCCGTTGCCATTGGTCACTGAGTTGTTTGACCGCCTTCGTGGAGCCAAGATCTTCTCCAAGTTGGATCTTCGTGGGGCTTACAACCTCATTCGTATCCGCCAAGGGGATGAATGGAAGACCGCTTTTAATACCCGTGATGGACACTTCGAATATCTGGTGATGCCGTTCGGACTCTGTAATGCACCAGCCGTCTTTCAGGAGTTCGTGAATGACATCTTTAGAGACTTGCTTTATGTCTGTGTGGTGGTCTATCTGGACGATATCCTCGTGTTTTCTCCGGACCTTGAGACCCACCAAGTCCAAGTACGACAAGTACTCAGTCGATTAAGGACCAATCGTCTCTATGCCAAGCTGGAAAAGTGTCTGTTCCATCAGCAGAGTATTCCATTTCTCGGCTATGTCATCTCGGACAAAGGCCTTCGTATGGATCCTGCCAAGCTGTCGGCGGTTCTTCAGTGGCCTCGCCCAGTGGGACTGCGCGCTATACAGCGATTTCTGGGCTTTGCGAATTATTACCGCCAGTTCATTCCACGTTTTTCCTCTCTGGTGTCTCCAATTGTGGCACTTACCAAGAAGGGTGCCAATCCCCGACTCTGGCCTTCGGCAGCTGAGGAGGCCTTTAAGAACTTAAAATCTTTGTTTGCCTCGGCTCCAGTCCTGGTGCGTCCCGACGTTGAAAAGCCTTTTCATCTGGAAGTGGATGCCTCCTCTGTAGGGGCCGGAGCAGTGCTCACGCAGAAGGGTCCCAAAGGCCGCACAGTCACCTGTGGATTCTTCTCCAAGTCTTTTTCCTCCGCGGAGAGGAATTACGGGATAGGAGATCGAGAATTATTGGCGATCAAGCTTGCCCTAGAAGAGTGGCGTTATCTCCTGGAGGGAGCTCGGTTTCCGGTCAGCATCTATACAGACCACAAAAACCTCCTCTATCTCCAGACTGCTCAGCGACTCAACCCACGCCAAGCTCGTTGGTCACTCTTCTTCACCCGGTTCGATTTTCTCATTCATTTTCGTCCGGCCGAGAAGAACATCAAGGCAGACGCCCTTTCTCGTGCTTCGGATGTCGTTGGGGAAGAACCGGTTCCTCGTCATGTTATCTCTCCTGACCGTCTTGTACTGGCCGCGCCAGTGGATCTTCGTCTATTACCTCCTGGCAAGACATACGTACGACCTGCGCTACGGAGGAGAATTTTGTCTTGGGGACATTGCTCCCGTGTGGCTGGGCATCCTGGGGTGCAGCGTTCTATCGCCCTCATTACCCGATTCTACTGGTGGCCAGACCTGGCCAGAGATGTCCGGGATTTTGTGGGTGCCTGTACTTCCTGTGCCCGGAATAAGCCTTCACGTCTTAAGCCTGCTGGTCTTCTTCTGCCGTTGCCAATACCCAGCTGTCCATGGACTCATATTGCTATGGATTTCATCACGGATCTACCATCTTCTTCAGGCAATACTGTCATCTGGGTGGTGACTGACCGGTTCTCTAAGATGGCCCATTTTATTCCTCTGCCAGGTTTGCCAGCTGCTCCATGTCTTGCCGAACAGTTCTTTCACCACATCTTCCGACTCCATGGACTTCCACGACACATAGTCTCTGACCGTGGAGTACAGTTTGTCTCGAAATTTTGGCGTTCTCTCTGTAACCAACTACAGGTGAAGTTGGACTTCTCTTCTGCCTATCATCCCCAGTCGAACGGGCAGGTGGAGAGAGTTAACCAGACTTTGGGCTGCTATCTACGCCACTTTGTTTCTGCCCGTCAGGACGATTGGTCCCAATTGTTGCCTTGGGCGGAGTTCTCCTATAACTCCTTGGACTCTGCATCAGCAGGTTCCGCTCCATTTTTTGTCAACTATGGACTCCATCCTCGCCCGCCTCTACCTCTACCCGTGGCTTCTGATGTTCCTGCTGTTGAGGAGTTGGTACAGGACTTAAAAACCATCTGGGAGCAGACCCGCCTTTCCTTATTACAGGCTTCGACGCAAACTAAGATTCAAGCCGATAAAAGACGCAGACCTTCCCCCGTCTTCTCTCCTGGTGACAAGGTTTGGCTGTCCTCCAAATACGTCCGGCTTAAAATTCCTGGCTACAAGCTCGGTCCTCGTTTCCTGGGTCCCTTCGAGGTGATGCATCGCATCAATCCAGTCTCATATAAGCTGCGCCTTCCTCCTACCATGCGCATCCCGAACTCCTTCCATGTATCCCTGCTCAAGCCTGTCATCTTGAACCGCTTCTCCCGACAGCTGTCTCCTCCTGCTCCAGTGGCCGACTCCTCTGACATCTATGAGGTAAAGGAGATCCTTGATGCTAAGACTGTAAGAGGTAAGCGGTTCTTCTTGGTTGACTGGAAGGGGTTCGGGCCTGAGGAGAGATCCTGGGAGCCCGAGGACAATATCCTGGACCAGGATCTCCTGCAGAGATTCCTCCAGCCCAGAAAGAGGGGGAGGCCGAAGGGGGGGGGTACTGTCACGGGTGGTCCCGCGATCCCCGTCACGGATCGCGGGCTCACCCGTGCCGTCGGTCCCCCGCCAGCGCACCGCAAGCGCTACTCACGGGTCCCGGCTCCTGCCCCTCCGGCGTCGGCTCCGTCTGCAGCTTCCTCGTCCCCTTCGGCTGTGCGCGCGCGTCCCCGACAGCTAGGGCGCGCGCGCGGCAAGTTCTGTAAATTTAAAGGGCCAGCGCGCCACTAATTGGCGCTGGCCTTTTCCCTTTAATTATTTAACCCTGCCTCTTCCTGTTACCCTTGCCTGATCTTTGTGCCTTGCGCCCTAGAGAAAGCTGTATTTTGATGCCTTGTGCTGTTCTTGAGATTTCCTGTTGTGACCCCAGTTCCGTTTCTGACTACGCTCCTTTGCCGCCTGTCCTGACCTGTTGCTACGACTCTGACTACGAACCTGTGCTGCCCGTCCTGACCTCCTGCCTGACCCCGACTACGAGATTGCCTGCCGATTCTGTACCTCGACCTTGGCTGCCACTGCGGACAAGTCACGCCTGTGGAACGACCTGGTGGTACCACGCCGCAGCAAGTCCAACCCGCTTTGCGGCGGGCTCTGGTGAAAACCGGGTGCCACTTAGACTCCGGTCCCAGGTAGTGGCTTGTGCCATCGTCCGCAGTGGTTCAGAGGATCCACAACCTCTAAGCCTGACAATAGCCTTCCCTTTGCCCCAATATATAGCTAGCCCCTGTATATAGCTAGCACCTGCTCCCAGTATATAGCTTGCCTCTGCCCCAAGTATATAGCTAGCCCCTACCTCAGTATATAGCTAGACTCTTCCCCCAGTATATAGCTAGCCCATGCCCCAGTATATAGCCAGCCTATGCTACAGTACATAGCCAGCTCTTGGCCCTGTATACAGCCAGCCAATGCCCCCCAGTATATAGTCAGGCAATGCCCCTTAGTTTATAGCCAGACCCCTAGTATGTAGCCAGCATACTATGCCCCCAGCATATAGCCAACCAGCCCCCTGCCCCTCACTATATAGGAAACCATGCCCCCAGTATAAAGCCAACAGCCCCATGCCCCTTAGTATATATCCAGCCCACGAGCCCCCAGTATATAGCCAGCCCCATAGTATATAGCCAGCCACCTGCTCCAGTATATAACCATCCCTATAATATATATCCAGCCACTACAACCTGTATATAGTCAGCCAGTCCTATAGTATATAGCCAGTCAACCCCATAGTACATAGCCAGTGCCTGTATATAGTCAGCCAGCCCCTTGGCTCAAGCATATAGCCAGCCAGCCTCCTGTCCCAGTGATATATCATCAGCAATTACACCCTGTATATTGCCAGCCAGACCCATAGTATTTTGCCAGCCCCTGCCCCCCTGTCCTGAGTATATATCCAGTCCCTGCAAAAAAAAACTTACTTACCTTCACTCCCTGCAACTGTCTTCTCCTGCATTGTTGTCTTCCACACATAGGATGCCTGCATCATCTTACTCTATGACCCAGACGTCACTGTTGCCTAAGCAATGATGTTGGAAGCACCGTGCCTGGGGCATAGAGGGCGCTGTCTTGTCCAGTACCCAGCCATATGTGTATATTCCAGGGTGGAAGGCAAGGGTGGTGCCCAAGGCGATCGTATACCCTTCATCGCGGCTTTGCTTCTTGGAGTTCCTATGTGGAGGAGTGGAAGTCACCTGAAGATGAATGAATGTAATGTTATGATGACTTGCTGAACCAGAACTAAAGCAAACATCAGGGGGGCATGAAGCCACTCACGTAGCGCTGTTCTCTGGCACTAATTATACCACAGCGTCACCAGGTGCAAGATCTAGCATTCTAGCTACGTGGTGACATGATTATTTTATCTATATTAATGGATTTTAGGTAAATGTGTCCTCCTGGATGATGAAAAAGTTTATTTTCTATTTTGCATTTGCTATTCAGAGATTTTCCCACATCCCTAAACCCCCAACAATCTCTGATGTCCTCTCTGTTCCCAAAGTCCCCTCCATCCCTGAAGTCCCCTCCATCCCTGAAGTCCCTTCCATCCCTGAAGTCCCCTCCATCCCTGAAGTTTCCTTCAGTCCCGAAGTCCCCTCTGTTCCCGAAGTCCCCTCTGTTCCCGAAGTCCCCTCTGTTCCCGAAGTTCCCTCCATTCCTGAAGTTCCCTCCATTCCTGAAGTTCCCTCCATTCCTGAAGTCCCCTCCATCCCTGAAGTCCCCTCCATCCATGAAGTCCCCTCCATCCATGAAGTCCCCTCCATTCCTGAAGTCCCCTCCATTCCTGAAGTCCCCTCCATTCCTGAAGTCCTCTCCATTCCTGAAGTCCTCTCCATTCCTGAAGTCCTCTCCATTCCTGAAGTCCTCTCCATTCCTGAAGTCCTCTCCATCCATGAAGTTCTCTCCATACATGAAGTCCCCTCCATTCCTGAAGTCCCCTCCATACATGAAGTCCCCTCCATTTCTGAAGTCCCCTCCATTCCTGAAGTTCCCTCCATCCCTGAAATTCCCTCCATCCCTGAAGTACCCTCCATCCATGAAGTCCCCTTCATTCCTGAAGTCCTCTCCATTCCTGAAGTTCCCTCCATCCATGAAGTCCTCTCCATTCCTGAAGTTCCCTCCATTCCTGAAGTCCTCTCCATCCCTGAAGTCCCCTCCATCCCTGAAGTTCCCTCCATCCATGAAGTCCCCTCCATCCCTGAAGTTCCCTCCATCCATGAAGTCCTCTCCATTCCTGAAGTCCCCACCATTCCTGAACTCCTCTCCATTCCTGAAGTCCCCTCCATCCCTGAAGTTCCCTCCATCCATAAAGTACCCTCCGTTCCTGAAGTCCCTTCCATTCCTGAAGTCCTCTCCACTCCTGAAGTCCCCTCCATTCCTGAAGTCCTCTCCATCCCTGAAGTTCCCTCCATCCCTGAAGTTCCCTCCATCCATGAAGTCCTCTCCATTCCTGAAGTCCCCACCATTCCTGAAGTCCCCACCATTCCTGAAGTCCCCACCATTCCTGAAGTCCCCTCCATCCCCGAAGTCCCCTCCATCCCCGAAGTCCTCTCCATCTCTAAAGTTCCCTCCATCCCTGAAGTCCTCTCTATCTCTAAAGTTCCCTCCATCCATGAAGTTCCCTCCACCAGATAAATCAAGGGGCTTACACAGCGGGTCGGCGCAGCCACTGGGTAAAAGTACACCAGGTCTGACCTGGCATTGTTGGCGTAAAAACCTGTGAACTTAAGTTTGCATTCACGCAGTACGCAGTCACGGCCAAAAACGCCCCATGCCCACCCACTCCATCAGTAGCTACACCTCACTATGTCCCCTCCACACACACAAGCCATTTAAAAAAAAAAAAAAAGAGCATTAGGAGCTAAAAAAGAGTGGATCCAGCAAGAGGGGGCACCCACCAGCAGGTAAGTACTTGGTTTATAACCCTTCATCCTAGTCACTGGCAAACTTGGAATATAAGTGTACAGGAATATAAGTACTATAATACTGCCCCCTATGTACAAGAATATAACTACTATAATACTGCCCCCTATGTACAAGAATATAACTACTATAATACTGCCCCCTATGTACAAGACTATAACTACTATAATACTGCCCCCTATGTACAAGAATATAACTACTATAATACTGCCCCCTATGTACAAGAATATGACTACAATAATACTGCCCACTATGTACAAGAATATAACTACTATAATACTGCCCCCTATGTACAAGAATATGACTACAATAATACTGCCCACTATGTACAAGAATATAACTACTATAATACTGCCCCCATGTACAGGAATATAACTACTATAATACTGCCCCCTATGTACAAGAATATAACTACTATAATACTGCTCCCTATGTACAAGAATATAACTACTATAATACTGCCTCCTATGTACAGGAATATAACTACTATAATACCGCCCCCTATGTACAAGAATATAACTACTATAATACTGCCCCCTATGTACAAGAATATGACTACAATAATACTGCCCACTATGTACAGGAATATAACTACTATAATACTGCCCCCTATGTACAAGAATATACCTACTATAGTACTGCTCCCTATGTACAGGAATATAACTACTATAATACTGCCCCCTATGTACAGGAATATAACTACTATAATACCCCCCCTATGTACAAGAATATAACTACTATAATACAGCCCCCTATGTAAAAGAATATAACTACTATAATACTGCCCCCTATGTACAAGAATATAACTACTATAATACTGCCCCCTATGTACAAGAATATGACTACAATAATACTGCCCACTATGTACAGGAATATAACTACTATAATACTGCCCCCTATGTACAAGAATATACCTACTATAGTACTGCTCCCTATGTACAGGAATATAACTACTATAATACTGCCCCCTATGTACAGGAATATAACTACTATAATACCCCCCCTATGTACAAGAATATAACTACTATAATACAGCCCCCTATGTAAAAGAATATAACTACTATAATACTGCCCCCTATGTACAAGAATATGACTACAATAATACTGCCCACTATGTACAGGAATATAACTACTATAATACTGCCCCCTATGTACAAGAATATACCTACTATAGTACTGCTCCCTATGTACAAGAATATAACTACTATAATACTGCCCCTATGTACAAGAATATAACTACTATAATACTGCCTCCTATGTACAAGAATATAACTACTATAATACTGCCCCCTATGTACAAGAGTATTACTACTATAATACTGCTCCCTATGTACAAGAATATAACTACTATAATACTGCCTCCTATGTACAGGAATATAACTACTATAATACTGCCCCCTATGTACAGGAATATAACTACTATAATACTGCCCCCTATGTACAAGAATATAACTACTATAATACTGCCCCCTATGTACATGAATATAACTACTATAATACTGCCCCCTATGTACAGGAATATAACTACTATAATACTGCCCCCTATGTACAAGAATATAACTACTATAATACTGCCCCCTATGTACAGGAATATAACTACTATAATACTGCCCCCTATGTACAGGAATATAACTACTATAATAATGCCCCCTATGTACAAGAATATAACTACTATAATACTGCCCCCTATGTACAAGAATATAACTACTATAATACTGCCCCCTATGTACAGGAATATAACTACTATAATACTGCCCCCTATGTACAAGAATATAACTACTATAATACTGCCCCCTATGTACAGGAATATAACTACTATAATACTGCCCCCTATGTACAAGAATATAACTACTATAATACTGCCCCCTATGTACAAGAATATAACTACTATAATACTGCCCCCTATGTACAGGAATATAACTACTATAATACTGCCCCCTATGTACAGGAATATAACTACTATAATACTGCCCCCTATGTACAAGAATATAACTACTATAATACCGCCCCCTATGTACAAGAATATAACTACTATAATACTGCCCCCTATCTACTAGATGTCTTTAGATACATATGGTCTCTATTACTATGGATGGCGTCTTATGACTTGATCTCTCTGGGATATTCCTCTGTGCAGTAAGTGACTGCATTAGATGTAGATGTGTAGGGAGGGGACGTGTGATGTAGGGATCCCCTGGTGGATGCTCCCCTATGTGCTGTCCGGGCAGGATCAGTATAGAGCCACGTACAATTTACAAAGAAATCAGTGAGCAACGTCGCAGTCTCTTCCTCCATGTAATATCCAGGAACCTGGTGCCAGCATCAGAACGATCTGTAATATAATCCCTGAGGTCTAGGTGATAGCGTGATAAGAGGACACACTGCCCCCTGCTGGTGTGATGATGTGGGGGGCCATGGCATAGGACAGTCACCCCTAGTAATGATAGGAGGACACACTGCCCCCTGCTGGTGTGATGATGTGGGAGCCATGGTATAGGACAGTCACCCCTAGTAGTGATAGGAGGGCACACAGCCCCTGGTGGTGTGATGATGTGGGAGCCATGGTATAGGACAGTCACCCCTAGTAGTGATAGGAGGGCACACAGCCCCTGGTGGTGTGATGATGTGGGAGCCATGGTATAGGACAGTCACCCCTAGTAGTGATAGGAGGGCACACTACCCCCTGCTGGTGTGATGATGTGGGGGCCATAGTATAGGACAGGCACCCCTAGAAGTGATAGGAGGACACACTTCCCCCCTGCTGGTGTGATGATGTGGGGGCCATGGTATAGGACAGTCACCCCTAGAAGTGATAGGAGGACACACTGCCCCCTACTGGTGTGATGATGTGGGGGCCATGGTATAGGACAGTCACTTCTAGTAGTGACATGAGGACACACTGCCCCCTGCTGGTGTGATGATGTGGGAGCCATAGTATAGGACAATGACCCCTAGTAGTGATAGGAGGACACACTGCCCCCTGCTGGTGTGATGATGTGGGAGCCATGGTATAGGACAGGCACCCCTAGAAGTGATAGGAGGGCACACCGCCCCCTGCTGGTGTGATGATGTGGGGGCCATGGTATAGGACAGTCACTTCTAGTAGTGACATGAGGACACACTGCCCCCTGCTGCTGTGATGATTTGGGGGGCCTGGTATAGGACAGTCACCCCTAGTAGTGATAGGAGGACACACTTCCCCCTGCTGGTGTGATGATGTGGGAGCCATAGTATAGGAATGTCACCCATAGCAGTGATAAGATGACACACTGCCCCCTGCTGGTGTGATGACGTGGGAGCCATAGTATAGGACAGTGACCCCTAGTAGTGATAGGAGGACACACTGCCCCCTGCTGGTGTGATGATGTGGGGGCCATGGTATAGGACAGTCACTTCTAGTAGTGACAGGAGGACACACTGCCCCCTGCTGGTGTGATGATTTGGGGGCCTGGTATAGGACAATCACCCCTAGTAATGATAGGAGGACACACTGTGCTCCAGCCTAGGAGTGTGCAGGATCTACAGAACATCTGCCGGCTCCTCACCCCCCTCCCCCCACCACACATCTGTAGGACACCTGAGGTTTTCTACAATATTCTTCTCACGTCTTGTCGGATCTTAGTCTCTCCTTAAGGATTTGTAGACAAAACTCTTCTGTAGGAAACACTGGCACTAAATCTACTTTATTCCGTCTCCTGGACTCGACTATGGAGGACGCCTCTAGGTGCGTTGCGTGTGATTCTGTGTTTCTATGTTGCAAATTGATTTTCATTACATTCCGGACTGATTATTACATATCCATTATAATGTAAACTTATTACGCTCCTGCTGCACTGAGCAATGTTACAGCACTGCCCCCTAGTGGGTATTTTATATACTTGGTGATATTTATCCTCTGTGTTGTGGAGCATCGTGTAGGGTTGTAGTATAGGAGGCTACTGAAAATCTTCTTCTCGTCATACCCATTGCCTCATTATAACATAACATGGTGGAGCCGGGAGCTGATAGCTTCATGCTTCATCATTACTGTAAATGGAGGACATAGATAGAGCGCACCACCGGCTCTGTAGCTCATAGAACCACATTCACACCTTTTAAAAGTATAAATTCTCCTCCTTACAATGACACCAGAAATTGGGTTCTTACTGCTATACAGCACAAGATAGAAACACAGGGACAGCGAGGTAAATTAACCCCCAAAACTAAATATACTAAATAACTGCCATTAGAAAGCATTGCCCCTATCCCTACATCGTCCCTCTACATGCCTGTAAACGTAATCAATTAGGCACTTAAGCTGTATGAGAGATGTACAATGAATCATTATCATATCCAGGTTATTTATGAGTGGGAGGTACAGCCACACCCCCCAGTGGTTGACTGACAGCCTGTATAATCATGGCTGCCATTGCTTCTATCCTGTCTATCAGCCTCTCTCAGCCTGTGCATGAGAGATTCAACTGCTCCAGGATGCAGCCATGTGTATGGGAAGAGAGCATGTCAGGTACTTGTGTACCTGATATCTGTGTCTCTTATGTGTATAGGAGGGAAGAACATAACAGGAACTTGTGTAGGTGATGTCTGTCTCACACATGTGTATAGGAGAACACAGAATGTCAGGTACTTGTGTAGCTGATGCCCATGTCTCACATGTGTATGGGAGGAGAGCATGTCAGGCACTTGTGTAGCTGATGCCCATGTCTCACATGTGTATAGGAGGGAAGAACATAACAGGAACTTGTGTAGGTGTCTGTCTCACACATGTGTATAAGAGGACACAGCATGTCAGGTACTTGTGTTGCTGATGTCTGTCTCACACATGTGTATAGGAGAACACAGAATGTCAGGTACTTGTGTAACTGATGTCTGTATCTACCACATGTGTATAGGAGGACACAGCATGTCAGGTACTTCTGTAGCTGATGTCTGTGTCTCACATGTGTATAGCAGAACACAACATGTCAGGTACTTGTGTAGCTGATGTCTGTGTCACACTTGTGTATAGGAGGTCGCAGCATGTAAGGTACTTGTGTAGCTTATGTCTGTGTCTCTCACATGTGTATAGGAGAACACAGCATGTCAGGTACTTGTATAGCTTATGTCTGTGTCTCTCACATGTGTATAGGAGAACACAGCATGTCAGGTACTTGTGTAGCTGATGCCCATGTCTCACATGTGTATAGGAGGGAAGAACATAACAGGAACTTGTGTAGGTGATGTCTGTCTCACACATGTGTATAAGAGGACACAGCATGTCAGGTACTTGTGTTGCTGATGTCTGTCTCACACATGTGTATAGGAGAACACAGAATGTCAGGTACTTGTGTAACTGATGTCTGTATCTACCACATGTGTATAGGAGGACACAGCATGTCAGGTACTTCTGTAGCTGATGTCTGTGTCTCACATGTGTATAGCAGAACACAACATGTCAGGTACTTGTGTAGCTGATGTCTGTGTCACACTTGTGTATAGGAGGTCGCAGCATGTAAGGTACTTGTGTAGCTTATGTCTGTGTCTCTCACATGTGTATAGGAGAACACAGCATGTCAGGTACTTGTATAGCTTATGTCTGTGTCTCTCACATGTGCATAGGAGAACACAGCATGTCAGGTACTTGTGTAGCTGATGTCTGTGTCTCACATGTGTATAGGAGGACACAGCATGTCAGGTACTTGTGTAGCTGATGTCTGTGTCTCTCACATGTGTATAGGAGAACACAGCATGTCAAGTACTTGTGTAGCTTATGTCTGTGTCTCACACATGTGTATAGGAGGACACAGCATGTCAGGTACTTGTGTAGCTGATGTCTGTGTCTTTCATGTGTGTATAGGAGAACACAGCATGTCAGGTACTTGTGTAGCTGATGTCTGTGTCTTTCATGTGTGTATAGGAGAACACAGCATGTCAGGTACTTGTGTAGCTGATGTCTGTGTCCCTCACATGTGTATAGGAGAACACAGCATGTCAGGTATTAGTGTAGCTGATGTCTGTGTCTCACATGTGTATAGGAGAACACAGCATGTCAGGTACTTGTGTAGCTGATGTCTGTGTCTCACACATGTGTATATGAGGACACAGCATGTCAGGTACTTGTGTAGCTGATGTCTGTGTCCCTCACATGTGTATAGGAGAACACAGCGGAGCTCATTTTCTAAGGGTTCGAATCGTGCGATTCCGTCGGGTATCCTGTCAATTTCCGATTTGCGACGAATTCCGCCGGGAATTTGGCACACGCAATCGGATTTCGGCGCCTGGTTGCATGCGACGGAAATCGGGGGCGTGGCCGTCGGAAAACCCGACGGATTCGGAAAAACTGCGGTATTTTTTTAAAAAAGTGTCGCTTGACACGCACTTACCTGCACCAAGAAATAGAAGGTGAACTCCGGTGAACTCCAGCGGACCTCGTCGCAGCAGCGACACCTAGTGCATATCAGTGCATGGACCTTAGTGAATCCTGGCCGGACCCGAATCAGCGTCGGAGAACCCGCAGCTGGATCGCGACTGGACTGGGTAAGTAAATGTACCCCAACATGTCAGGTACTTATGTAGCTGATGTCTGTGTCTATCACATGTGTATAGCAGGACACAGCATGTCAGGTATTTGTGTAGCTGATGTCTGTGTATATCACATGTGTATAGGAGAACACAGCATGTCAGGTACATGTGTAGCTGATGTCTGTGTCTCACACATGTGTATAGAAGAACACAGCATGTCAGGTACTTGTGTAGCTGATGTCTGTGTCTCTCACATGTGTATAGTAGAACACAGCATGTCAGGTACTTGTGTAGCTGATATCAGTGTCTCTCACATGTGTATAGGAGGACACAGCATGTCAGGTACTTGTGTAGCTGATGTCTGTGTCTCTCACATGTGTACAGCAGAACACAGCGGGGCAGATTTACTTACCCGGTCCATTCGCGATCCAGCGGCACGTTCTCTGCGCCGGATGCGGGTCCGGCCAGGATTTTTTAAGGTAGTTCCTCCGCCGTCCACCAGGTGGCGCTGCTGCGCTGAAAAGCATCGGAACGCACTGGAGTACACTGAGCCGGGCTGAGTGAAGGTAAGTGCGGTGGTTTTTCCGAATCCGTTGGGTTTTCGTTCGGCCACGCCCCCCGATTTCCGTCGCATGCATGCCAGCGCCGATGCACCACAATCCGATCGCGTGCGCCAAAATCCCGGGGCAATTCAGGGGAAATCGGCGCAAATCGGAAATATTCGGGTAACACGTCGGGAAAACACGAATCGGGCCTTTAGTAAATTACCCCCAGCATGTCAGGTACTTGTGTAGCTGATGTCTGTGTCTCTCACATGTGTATAGCAGAACACAGCATGTCAGGTACTTGTGTAGCTGATGTCTGTGTCTCTCACATGTATATAGCAGAACACAGCATGTCAGGTACTTGTGTAGCTGATGTCTGTATCTATCACATACGTATAGGAGAACACAGCATGTCAGGTACTTGCAGGGCCGGATCAAGGTTGGTGGGGGCCCCTGGGCGCAAAACCTGGTGGGGGCCCCCCATTAAATGTAGTCCAGACAGGGAACAGAAATCGCTATACAAAGGCCCCCCGCAATAACTATATACAGCCCCCTATAACTATATATATCTCCCAGTAATCACTATATACAGCCCCCCCGTAATCACGATATACAGCCCCCAAGCAATCACTATATACCGCTCCCCAGCAATCACTAAATACAGCTCCCCCAGCAATCACTAAATACAGCTCCCCCAGCAATCACTGTATACAGCTCCCCCAGCAATCACTATATACAGCTCCCCCAGCAATCACTGTATACAGCTCCCCCAGCAATCACTATATACAGCTCCCCCAGCAATCACTGTATACAGCTCCCCCAGCAATCACTGTATACAGCTCCCCCAGCAATCACTGTATACAGCTTCCAGTAATCACTGTATACATCCCCCAACAATCACTATATACAGCTCCCAGTAATCAATATATACAGCTCCCAGTAATCACTATATACAGTCCCAGCAATTATTATATACAGCCCCCCAGCAATCACTATATACAGTCCCCCAGCAATCACTATATACAGCCCCCAGCAATCACTATATGCAGCCCCCAGTAATCACTGTATACAGCTTCCAGTAATCGCTATATACATCCCCCAACAATCACTATATACAGCTCCCCGAGCAATCACTGTATACAGCTCCCCCAGTAATCACCATATACAGCCCCCAGTAATCACTGTATACAGCTTCCAGTAATCACTGTATACAGCCCCAAAATCACTATATACAGCTCCCAGTAATCACTATATACAGTCCCCAGCAATCATTATATAGAGCCCCCAGCAATCACTATATACAGCTCCCCCAGCAATCACTGTATACAGCTCTCTCAGCAATCACTATATACAGCTCCTAGTAATCAATGTATACAGCTCTCTCAGCAACCACTATATACAGCACCCCAGCAATCATTGTATACAGCTCCCAGTAATCTATATATACAGCCCCCAGTAATCCCTGTATACATCTCCCCCAGCAATCAGTATATACAGCCCCCAGTAATCACTATATGCACCCCCAGCATTAACTATATAAAGTCCCCCTATAAAAACTATATACAGATCCCATAATAACTATAAACACCTCCTATAATAACTAACTATATACAGTTCCCTATTATAACTATATACACAACACCTCCTATAACAATATAACCCCATAATAACTATATGCACCCCCTATAATAACTATATACCCCCTATAATAACTATATGCACCCCCCTATAATAACTATATACACAACACCTCCTATAATAACTAACTATATATAGTTCCCCTGTTATAACTATATACACAACACCTCCTATAACTAACTATATACCCCCATAATAATTATATGCACCCCCTTATAATAACTATATGCACCCCTTATAATAACTATATACACCACCCTATAATAACTAACTATATACAGTTCCACTATTATAACTATATACACAGCACCTCCTATAATAACTATCTACTCCCTATAATAACTATATCCCCCCTATAATAACTATATACCCCCTATAATAACTATATACACCACCCTATAATAACTATATACACCACCCTATAATAACTAACTATATACAGTTCCCCTATTATAACTATATACACAGCACCTCCTATAATAACTATCTACTCCCTATAATAACTATATACCCCCTATA
Organism: Engystomops pustulosus; assembly: GCF_040894005.1. Classification (NCBI taxonomy): domain Eukaryota; kingdom Metazoa; phylum Chordata; class Amphibia; order Anura; family Leptodactylidae; genus Engystomops; species Engystomops pustulosus. The sequence continues at coordinate 178,436,571 of NC_092416.1, read as the reverse complement.
ATAACTATATACCCCCTATAATAACTATATACACCACCCTATAATAACTATATACACCACCCTATAATAACTAACTATATACAGTTCCCCTATTATAACTATATACACAGCACCTCCTATAATAACTATCTACTCCCTATAATAACTATATACCCCCTATAATAACTATATACCCCCTATAATAATAATATACACCACCCTATAATACCTATATACACCACCCTATAATAACTATATGCACCCCCTATAATAACTATATACACCACCCTATAATAACTATATACAGTTCCCCTATTATAACTATATACACAACACCTCCTATAATAACTATCTACCCCCTATAATAACTATATACACCACCCTATAATAACTATATACAGTTCCCCTATTATAACTATATACACAACACCTCCTATAATAACTATCTACCCCCTATAATAACTATATACACCCCCTATAATAACTATAAACACCATCCTATAATAACTATATACACCTCCTATAATAACTAACTATATACCCCCCAATAATAACTATATACATAACACCTTTTATAATAACTAACTATATACCCCACCAATGATAACTATATACATTTATATACAGTTTATTTTATAAATAAAATTGTACATCACCTTCCTCCGTTTCCCCGATGCGCTCCGTCCTCGTCTTCTTCCCTCGCGGTTATCTTCGGAGGTGTACCAAGATGGCGGCGCCCTGCTAGCAGCCGGCGCAGTGACATCACACACGGCGTCGGCGCCGTGAACACAGGGCGCAGCCATCTTGGTTTTACACGGATCGTCAAATGGCAGAGCAGGGAACTTATCCTTGGCTCTGCCATAGCATTAAGCGTTAGTATGCCCCGGTAGTGCGGTAGTAAGCCCGGACCCAAATACACAGTGGGCGAATCGGGCGGTCATGCGACCGTTCGAATCGCCCACATTTGGTGGAGGCCCCTTTAAGAGCAAAGTGGTGGGGGCCCTGGGGCTCGCGCCCCCCCTATGATCCGGCCCTGGGTACTTGTGTAGCTGATGTCTGTGTCTCTCATATGTGTTTAGGTGGACACAGCATGTCAGGTATTTGTGTAGCTGATGTCTGTGTCCCTCACATGTGTATAGGAGAACACAGCATGTCAGGTACTTGTGTAGCTGATGTCTGTGTCTTTCATGTGTGTATAGGAGAACACAGCATGTCAGGTACTTGTGTAGCTGATGTCTGTATCTATCACATATGTATAGGAGGACACGGTATGTCAGGTACTTGTGTAGCTGATGTCTGTGTCTCACACATGTGTATAGGAGAACACAGCATGTCAGGTACTTGTGTAGCTGATGTCTGTATCTCTCACATGTGTATAGGAGAACACAGCGGGGCTCATTTACTTAGTGTCCGAATCGCGCGATTCCGTCGGGTGTCCTGGCGATTTCCAATTTGCGGCAAATTCTGCCGGGATTTTGGTGTACGCAATCAGATTTTGGTGCCGAGTTGCATGCGACGGAAATCAGGGGCGTGGCCGTTGGATATTCCGACGGATTTGGAAAAATCATGGTATTTTTTTTAAAAAAGTGTCGCTTGATACGCACTTACCTGCACCAATAAATAGAAGGTGAACTCCAGCAGACCTCGGCGCAGCAGCGACACCTAGCGCAAGTAAATGTGCTCCAGCATGTCAGGTACTTGTGTAGCTGATGTCTGTGTATATCACATGTGTATAGGAGGACACAGCATGTCAGGCACTTGTGTAGCTGATGTCTGTGTCTCACACATGTGTATAGGATGACACAGCATATCAGGTACTTGTGTAGCTGATGTCTGTATCTATCACATGTGTATAGCAGAACAGCATATCAGGTACTTGTGTAGCTGATGTTTGTGTATTTCACATGTGTATAGCAGAACACAGCATGTCAGGTACTTGCGTAGATGATGTCTGTGTCTCACATGTGTATAAGAGAACAGAGCATGTCAGGTACTTGTGTAGATGATGTCTGTGTCTCACATGTGTATAGGAGAACAGAGCATGTCAGGTACTTGTGTAGCTGATGTCTGTGTCTCTCACATGTGTATAGCAGAACACAGCATGTCTGGTACTTGTGTAGGTTATGTCTGTGTCTCACACATGTGTATAGGAGACCACAGCATGTCAGGTACTTGTGTAGTTGATGTCTGTGTCTCACACATGTGTATAGCAGAACACAGCATGTCATGTACTTGTGTAGCTGATGTCTGTATCTATCACATGTGTATAGGATAATACAGCATGTCAGGTCCTTGTGTAGCTGATGTCTGTGTCTCTCACATGTGTATAGGAGGACACAGCATGCCAGGTACTTGTGTAGCTGATGGCTGTGTCTATCACATGTGTATAGGAGAACACATCATGTCATGTACTTGTGTAGCTGATGTCTGTATCTATCACATGTGTATAGGAGGGCACAGCATGTCAGGCACTTGTGTAACTGATGTCTGTGTCTCACACATGTGTATAAGAGGACACAGCATGCCAGGCACTTGTGAAGATGATGTCTGTGTCTCACACATGTGTATAGGAGAACACAGCATGTCAGGTACTTGTGTAGCTGATGTCTGTGTCTCTCACATGTGTATAGGAGAACACAGCATATCAGGTACTTGTGTAGCTGATGTCTGTATCTATCACATGTGTATAGGAGGACAGAGCATGTCAGGCACTTGTGTAGCTGATGTCTGTGTCTTACACATCTGTATTGGAGAACACAGCATGTCAGGCACTTGTGTAGCTGATGTCTGTGTCTCACACATGTGGATATGAGAACACGACATGTCAGGTACTTGTGTAGCTGATGTCTGTGTCTCTCACATGTGTATAGGAGGACAGAGCATGTCAGGCACTTGTGTAGCTGATGTCTGTGTCTCTCACATGTGTATAGGACAACACCGCATGTCAGGTATTTGTGTAGGTGATGCCTGTGTCTATCACATGTATATAGCAGAACACAGCATGTCAGGTACTTATGTAACTGATGTCTGTGACTCTCACATGTGTATAGCAGAACACAGCATGTCAGGTACTTGTGCAGGATCAAATGAAGATTGGTGGGGGCCCCTGGTTGCAAAATCCGGTGGAGGCCCTCTTAGAATGTAGTCTAGACAGCGTACAGAAATCGTTATATACAGCATCCCCAGTAATAGCTATATACAGCCCCCCTGTTAGTCATTGTATACAGCCCCCTAACTATAACTATATACAGCCCCCTAACTATGAGTATATACAGCTCCCAGTGTTCACTATATCCAGCCCCCAGTAATTACTTTATACAGCCTCCATTTTCCACTATGTACAGCCCCACAGCAATAACTATATACAGCTTGCTAATAATAATTATATATAGCCCCCGGGCAATCACTGTGTACTGCCACCCAGCAATCACAGTGTACTGCCCCCCCTGTAATCATTATATACAGACCCTCAGTAATCACTATATACAGCCCCCTTAAAATCACCATATACAGACTCATGTAATCACTATATACAGCTCCCCCCAGCAATAACTATATACAGCCTCCTAGCAATAAATTTATAGACCCCCTCATATTACCTATATACAGCTCCCCCCCAGCATTATCTATTTACAGCCACCCCAGCAATATCTATATACCGCACCCCAACATTAACTATATGCAGCCCCACAGCATTATCTACATACTGCCCTTACTGCATTATGTATATACAGCCCAACCAGCATTATCTATATACAGCAACCCCCAGGATTATCTATAAACAGCCTCCCCAGCAATTAAGATATACAACCATCTCAGAATTATCTATATACAGCCCTGCCAACATTAACTATATACAGCCTCTCAGCATTATCTATATACTGCCCCCCAAAGCATTATCTATATACTCCCCACCCAGCATTATCTATATACAGCACCCCCAAGGATTTTCTATATACAGCCCCCCCCCAGCATTATCTATACCTATATAGACAGCTCCTGTATACAGCCAGTACTATTTCAGACCAGCCTGCTACCAGACAGATCCTGTATACAACCAGTACTACCTCAGCCCAGGTACTACCAGAGACAGATCTTGTATACAGCCAGTACTACCTCGGCCCAGCTGCTACCAGACAGATCCTGTATACAGCCAGTACTACCTCAGCTCAGCTACTACCATTCACATCCTGTATACAGCCAGTACTACCTCAGCCCGGCTACTACCAGACACATCCTATATACAGCCAGTACTACCTCAGCCCGGCTACTACCAGACACATCCAGTATACAGCCAGTACTACCTCAGCCCAGCTACTACCAGACACATCCTGTATACAGCCAGTACTACCTCATCCCAGCTACTACCAGACACATCCTGTATACAGCCAGTACTACCTCACCCCAGCTACTACCAGACACATCCTGTATACAGCCAGTACTACCTCAGCCCAGATACTACCAGACACATCCTGTATACAGCCAGTACTACCTCAGTCCAGCTACTACCAGACACATCCTATATACAGCCAGTACTACCTCAGCCCAGCTACTACCAGACACATCCTGTATACAGCCAGTATTACCTCACCCCAGCTACTACCAGACACATCCTGTATACAGCAGTACTACCTCACCCCAGCTACTACCAGACACATCCTGTATACAGCCAGTACTACCTCAGTCCAGCTACTACCAGACACATCCTGTATACAGCCAGTACTACCTCAGCCCGGCTACTACCAGACACATCCTGTATACAGCCAGTACTACCTCAGCCCAACTACTACCAGACACATCCTGTATACAGCCAGTACTACCTCAGCCCAGCTACTACCAGACACATCCTGTATACAGCCAGTATTACCTCACCCCAGCTACTACCAGACACATCCTGTATACAGCCAGTACTTCCTCATCCCAGCTACTACCAGACATATCCTGTATACAGCCAATACTAACTCAGCCCAACTACTACCAGACACATCCTGTATACAGCCAGTACTACCTCAGCCCAACTACTACCAGACACATCCTGTATACAGCCAGTACTACCTCAGCCCAGATACTACCAGACACATCCTGTATACAGCCAGTACTACCTCACCCCAGCTACTACCAGACACATCCTGTATACAGCCAGTACTACCTCACCCCAGCTACTACCAGACACATCCTGTATACAGCCAGTACTACCTCAGTCCAACTACTACCAGACACATCCTGTATACAGCCAGTACTACCTCACCCCAGCTACTACCAGACACATCCTGTATACAGCCAGTACTACCTCACCCCAGCTACTACCAGACACATCGGGGGTCATTTACTAAGGGCCCGATTCGCGTTTTCCCGACGTGTTACCCGAATATTTCCGATTTGCGCCGATTGTACCTGAATTGCCCCGGGTTTTTGGCGCACGCGATCGGAATTTGGCGCATCGGCGCCGGTATGCACGCGACGGAAATCGGGGGGCGTGGCCGAACGAAAACCCGACGTATTCGGAAAAACCGCCACATTTTAAAAAAAAATTGTGTCGCGAAAATTTCACTCACCTTCATCCTGGATAGGCCGGTGTATTTCGAGGCATTCCAGCGGACTTCAGCGCAGCAGCGCCACCTGGTGGACGTCGGAGGAACTGCTTTGATGAATCCCGGCCGGACCCGAATCCAGTGCAGAGAACGAGCCGCTGGATCGCGAACGGACAGGGTAAGTAAATCTGCCCCATCCTGTATACAGCCAGTACTACCTTAGCCCAGCTACTACCAGACACATCCTGTATACAGCCAGTACTACCTCAGCCAAGCTACTACCAGACACATCCTGTATACAGCCAGTACTACCTCAGCCCAGCCACTACCAGACACATCCTGTATACAGCCAGTACTACCTCAGCCCAGCTACTACCAGACATATCCTGTATACAGCCAGTACTACCTCAGCCCAGCTACTACCAGACACATCCTGTATACAGCCAGTACTACCTCAGCCCAGCTACTACCAGACACATCCTGTATACAGCCAGTACTACCTCAGCCCAGCTACTACCAGACACATCATGTATACAGCCAGTACTACCTCAGCCCAGCTACTACCAGACAGATCCTGTATACAGCCAGTACTACCTCATCCCAGCTACTACCAGACACATCCCGTATACAGCCAGTACTACCTCACCCCAGCTACTACCAGACACATCCTGTATACAGCCAGCACTACCTCAGACCAGCTACTACCAGACACATCCTGTATACAGCCAGTACTACCTCACCCCAGCTACTACCAGACACATCCTGTATACAGCCAGTACTACCTCAGCCCAGCTACTACCAGACAGATCCTGTATACAGCCAGTACTACCTCACCCCAGCTACTACCAGACACATGCTGTATACAGCCAGTACTACCTCAGCCCAGCTACTACCAGACACATCCTGTATACAGCCAGTACTACCTCAGCCCAGCTACTACCAGACACATCCTGTATACAGCCAGCACTACCTCAGCCCAGCTACTACCAGACAGATCCTGTATACAGCCAGTACTACCTCATCCCAGCTACTACCAGACACATCCCGTATACAGCCAGTACTACCTCACCCCAGCTACTACCAGACACATCCTGTATACAGCCAGTACTACCTCAGCCCGGCTACTGCCAGACACATCCTGTATACAGCCAGTACTACCTCAGCACAGCTACTACCAGACAGATCCTGTATACAGCCAGTACTACCTCAGCTACTACCAGACACATCCTGTATACAGCCAGTACTACCTCAGCCCAGCTACTACCAGACACATCCTGTATACAGCCAGTACTACCTCCGCCCAGCTACTACCAGACACATCCTGTATACAGCCAGTACTACCTCAGCCCAGCTACTACCAGACACATCCTGTATACAGCCAGTACTACCTCAGCCCAGCTACTACCAGACACATCCTGTATACAGCCAGTACTACCTCAGCCTTGATACCAGGGACAGATCCTCTATAGAAACCCATTGGGGGTCATTTACTAAGGGCCTGATTCGCGTTTTCCCGACGTGTTACCCGAATATTTCCGATTTGCGCCGCTTGTACATGAATTGCCCCGGGTTTTTGGCGCACGCGATCGGATTGTGGCGCATCGGGGCCGGCATGCGCGCAACAGAAATCGGGGGGGCGTGGCCGAACGAAAACCCGACGTATTCGGAAAAACCGCCGCATTTAAAAACCGAAAATGTGTCGCTTGGGGAGCGCTCACCTTCACCTTCTATGGGATGGTGCATTCCGGGGCGTTAAGATTATTTTCGGCACTGCAGCGCCACCTGGTGGACGGCGGAGGAACTACAATCTTAAATCCCAGCCGGACCCGAATCCTGTGCAGAGAACGCGCCGCTGGATCGCGAATGGGCCGGGTAAGTAAATGTGCCCCATTGTGCCTCAGCCCAGCTGATACCAGAAAGAATCTGCACTGTTTTTCCTGCTTCTGGTTTTGAGAATAAAGAACTGTACGTTGGAAACAAACGCCTCTATGTACAGGAGAAGGGACCGCTGTGACCAATTACCTAAACCTCGGCCTCTCCTCTGACCACTCTCCTCTGCAAGGCTGTAAGTCCCTGGTGGGCATGCTGCATGTACATCAGAGCACCGACAGGGGAGGTGGCAATGATTTGAATTTGGTTTAAATGTCATGCAGTATATAATATGCCCACTAGAGAGCAGTGCTGTAACATCACCCAGTGTAGCCGGAGCGTAATAATATTACATTATAATAATCAGTCCGTAATATAATGAAAATCCCCTTGCAGCTGCCTCCCCCATACAGTGTCCAGCAGACGGGACTACAGAAGATATTACTGGCAGATTTCTACTATCCTGGAATATATCAATGGTAGCAGCGTTTAGACGCCTCTGCTTTCTTCTTTGGGTGGGTACAATTACGCCGATACCCATTATATATATATATATATTGGTTTTGTCTTAATAACTTTTCTTTATATTGCCATGCTGTGACATCCGTATGGAGCTGAATGATGCATATATACTGTGGGATGTGCCATGTACTGTATATAGTGTTGATAATTTTTTATTTACATTTGTATGGGTTTTTTTGCCCGGTACTGCACTCCTCATATCAAATTATTATTTTTATGTTCTGGTGAGTAAAATATGTGGGTTTTGGTTATAATCGGGGCCCTCTAAAAAGTTCATCATCACTGTCCTAGGGTAGGGTCAGGAAGTAAGTGTTCTCCTTATGGAGAGTTTACCAATTAAGGCCGTTTTATAGCCATTGATGCTCCACTAGGGGATTCTGGGAAATATGCAAATATGTTTTACAAGTTGGGAAATGAAGAACAATATGGGTATGTAAACACTGCTCTGTTCCTGGAGGTTGTAATAGAAAATGCTGCATGACAGTCATGGGAGCCCAAAGATGGCAGCCACACGGCTGACACCAACCTAGTATATAGAGGGCACAGCCCATGATGGTGCATCCATACCTCACCCTCTATCCATATATTGCTATCATTATCATTCAAATATTCTGGATAAATTGGGTTTGGATAAAAGGGGATATGCACTACAGACAAAATCCCAGAGGGGCAGAGGGAAGGCCTCATTAATGTGATTATCTTCAAGTCTTGTAGAGTAACAAAAACAATGACATTATTCATCTCTGATTTACGACAGATCAGCGCTGAAACGCTTTGTGTGACCAGTGTGATAGAATTTCACTATCCAATTTTTATTCCATAGAGAAAGATCTCCTTGTAAAAAATGTGTATAAATGGATATAGACCTTCCTGTAAAGGAAATCAACCACTGAAAAAACAAAAACCTACAAATACTGCCCTCTGCTCCTCTTCACCTTGATCCCGGCGCTGTCCTCCACTAGTGTTCACACACCGGGATCACCTAGAAAAGAAATTAAAACCAGCAGCACGGAGGCCAGGGACGAGATGTCCGGGGCTCCGGGCTGCTAATTATGTATATCCTCGCTGGGAATATGGGAGAGCGAAGTGCCCGATTTCACACTTCTTGTGTAACCTCACCTCCCTCTCCCAGCATAGGAGGGCGGGAGTAATTAGCAGCCCGTAGCCCCGGACATCTTGTCCCCGCACTCCGTGCTGCTAATTATAACTTTCTTTTCCAGGTGATTCTGGTGTGTAATGACTAGCGACAGAAGGCGCCGGGATCACGACAAAGAGGAGCGGAAGAGAGTATTTGTAGGTGTCTTTGTGTTTTTTGAGTGGTTGATTTACTTTAAAGTACATCTACCACCTGGATGAAGGACTGTAAACCAAGCAGTGACATACTGGTGTGTGCCCCTTCTGGCAGAATCCGCTCTTCTTTTAGATTCTTATACCTTTGTTTTTACCAAAAATCAGCCGGTTTGTATCTGACATCAGTCGCTCTATATGGTAATTACTTACCTTAGTGATTTTGAGATAATTTTTTCATCGCATGTTGTACTTTCGGTTAGTGGTACATTTGACGAATTAGTTTGCAAAATTTGTTTACAGCAGATAGTTTTACCACCCAAATTGGTTACTAAATAACATTTCCCATATGTCTCCTTTATGTTTTCCGAATTTTTAAAATATCTGGATATGATATATTGATGTCACGCGACCTATAAATCGAACATCAGTTACCGGTATTCTCGCGGGGATTCCAGAATTGATTTTTTTTTCCGGGATCATTATGGAGGTGTAATTTACAATGGTCCAATTTTGTCCATAATACGTTTATTTATTTCTAAAGTTTTACACTTTCACAAAAGTTTAACCCCTTAACGCTCTGCGCCGTAGCTCTACGACGCAGAGGTATAAGGGATGTATGAAGAGGGCTCACGGGCTGAGTCCTCTTCATACAAAGGTGGGGGTTTTTGCATATTGCTTAAAACCCCCACCGCTAATAACCGCGGTCGGTGCTTGCACCGATCGCAGCTATTAACCCCTCCGTCGCCGGCGGCATTTAAAACACGGCGGCGCACAGGCGCCGCCATCTTTGTTATGATCGCCGCGCCCCCGAACGTCATCGGGAGCCGGCGATCGGTTGCCATGGTAGCCTCGGGTCTTCGTTTGACCCGAGGATACATGGCTTCTGCATATGCATTACAATGAGCCTGTGGTTCATTGTAATGTATAGTGTGCAAAAATGCCATATATTGCAATACTGTAGTATTGCAGTATATGGAAGGAGCGATCTGACCATCTAGGGTTAATGTACCCTAGATGGTCTAAAAAATAGTGAAAAAAAAAAGAAAAAAAAAAAAGTTTAAAAAATAAAAAAAATTAATAAAATATTAAAAGTTCAAATCACCCCCCTTTCCCTAGAACGGATATAAAACATAATAAACAGTAAAAATCACAAACATATTAGGTATCGCCGCGTCCCAAAATGCCCGATCTATCAAAATATAAAAACGGTTACGGGCGGCGGTGACCTCCGAGGCGGGAAATGGCGCCCAAATGTCCGAAATGCGACTTTTACACCTTTTTTGTAAAATGTACGTATAAATGTCTATTAATAAATGTAAAAAAAAAAGGAGCTGTTTTACTCATTTACACAGGGAATACATAAAAAAAGTAAATCATTATAAAAAGAAGATAAATATAAATGAATTGCATAAATATATATTCTTAGTCCATAGTTAGAAACTCAGTATAAATATGTACGTTGTGTAAATGACTCATATGGCCACTAGATGGCAACGTTGTAAAAAAGGAATTGACCTCAAAAGACTGGCTGGTTCTCCGAATAGTTTGGTATAAATACACGGGATATGGAGCAATAATAATTAATAATTCCTTTATTTATATAGCATCTACAGATTGCACAGCGCTGCACAGAGCTTGCCAAATCAATCCCTGTCCCCAGTGGGGCTCACAATCTAAGCAACCTACCAGTATGTTTTAGAGTGTGGGAGGAAACTGGAGGAAACCCACGCAAACATGGAGAGAACATACAAACTCTTTGATGATGTTGACCTGGAAGGGACTTGAATCCAGGACCCCAGCACTGCAAGGCTGGAGTGATAACCACTGAGTCACCATGCTGCATGAAGAAAAATGAGCAATAATTAAATGGAGAATGTGGGGAAAAAACTGAACAATATTGACATTAATATTTGGGTTTATGTGGGTGAAATTTACCTAGAAACTGTGTCGGTGGTTTGCAGCAGTCTCCGTGCATAGAAGTGTCTGAGAGCGGAACTGTTCATTTTGGAACAACTTATTAAATTAAAGCTGCGATCTGATTGGTTACCATAGAAAAGTTCGACCTCCCACACATAAATCTCAGTCTTTGACTGCCTGTCTGTCTCTGACTGTCACTCTTTGTCTCTCTGTCTGACTTTCTGCCTGTCTGTTTCTCACAGTCCGCTTCCCTCTGCCTCTATCCATTATACCTCACACATAAACTGTCTTATACTCACTGCCTATAATAACAATCAAAGCTCAGAGCTCATATTAATGACCTGTGGCAAAATAGCAACCAATCACGGCTCCAATTCTAACTGCCACAGCAGCAGACAATGGCTTCTGTATATGGTGATTAATGAATATATTTTGGAAAGTGTGGGTTGAGCCTACAGATGCAGTACTGGATAACATCACTGGTGTAACCCATTAACTGGACATGATAACTACATAGTCTGTAGTGTAAACAAATGAGTTATCTCCCATTAAGTCATGTTAACCAGCACTGCATCTGTATGATGTTTCCTGGGTCACAGAGAGCGGCTGTGCATGATTTGGTGCTTGTAAACGTGACGGTGCAGATTCCTGGATATACATTGGGTCCACCGGTAGCCATTTTAGACAGGTAGCCCTTTTTTTTTTTTAAAGCGTTCCTTCAGAACTTAAAATTTATTTGATGAGGGAATTGTAGGTTGTACCTCTGTGTGGTGTGGAATTGTACCTCTGTGAGGCAGAGGCCTGCGGGTGAATGTACCTTTGTTTGGTGGAGGACTCTACCTGAACATACCTCTGTGTGGTGGAGGACTGTGAGTGAATGTACCTCTGTGTGGTGAAGGACTGTGGGTGAATGTACCTCTGTGTGGTGAAGGACTGTGGGTGAATGTACCTCTGTGTGGTGAAGGACTGTGGGTGAATGTACCTCTGTGTGGTGAAGGACTGTGGGTGAATGTACCTCTGTGTGGTGAAGGACTGTGGGTGAATGTACCTCTGTGTGGTGAAGGACTGTGGGTGAATGTACCTCTGTGTGGTGAAGGACTGTGGGTGAATGTACCTCTGTGTGGTGAAGGACTGTGGGTGAATGTACCTCTGTGTGGTGAAGGACTGTGGGTGAATGTACCTCTGTGTGGTGAAGGACTGTGGGTGAATGTACCTCTGTGTGGTGAAGGACTGTGGGTGAATGTACCTCTGTGTGGTGAAGGACTGTGGGTGAATGTACCTCTGTGTGGTGGTGGCCTCTAGGTGAATGTACATCTGTGTGGTGGTGGCATCTAGGTGAATGTACATCTGTGAGGCAGAGGCCTGCGGGTGAATGTACCTTTGTTTTATGGAGGACTCTACCTGAACATACCTCTGTGTGGTGGAGGACTCTACCTGAACATACCTCTGTGTGGTGAAGGACTGTGAGTGAATGTACCTCTGTGTGATGGAGGACTCTAGGTGAATGTACCTCTGTGTGGTGGAGGACTCTAGGTGATTGTACCTCTGTGTGGTGGAGGACTCTAGGTGATTGTACCTCTGTGTGGTGGAGGACTCTAGTTGAATGCACCTCTGTGTGGTGGAGGACTCTAGGTGAATGTACATCTGTGTGGTGGTGGCCTCTAGGTGAATGTAACTCTGTGTGGTGGTGGCCTCTAGGTGAATGTACCACTGTGTAGTGGAGGGCTCTAGTTGAATGTACCTCTGTGTGGTGGTGGCCTCTAGGTGAATGTACCACTGTGTAGTGGAGAAGTCTAGTTGAATTTACCTCTTTGTGGTGGTGGCCTCTAGGTGAATGTACCTCTGTGTGGTGGAAGACTCTAGGTGAATGTACCTCTGTGTGGTGGAAGACTCTAGGTGAATGTACCTCTGTGTGGTGGAGGACTCTAGGTGAATGCACCTCTGTGTGGTGGAGGACTCTAGTTGAATGTACCTCTGTGTGGTGGTGGCCTCTAGGTGAACGTACCTCTGTGTGGTGGTGGCCTCTAGGTGAATGTACCTCTGTGTAGTGGAGGACTCTAGTTGAATGTACCTCTGTGTGGTGGTGGCCTCTAGGCAGGCCCGGCGCCAGCACCCGGCTAACCCGGGCAAGTGCCGGGGCCCCGGGGAACTGGAGGGGCCCACTCGGGTCCCCGGGTCAGCAGGACATCTGCCCCGCTGCCCGGGAGGTTCCTTTCCTCTCTCATCGCGATCTGTGTCCTCGGGACACAGATCGCGATGAAAACATGTGCAGTCACTCACTGCTTTCCCCGGCAGGAGCTGCAGCATGAGAGGTTGAAGGACCTGTGATGACGTCATGGTCACATGACCTGCCGGGGAAAGCAGCGACCACACAGAGAGACCTGCATCAGTGAGGTGAGGGGGAGACTTACAGGGGCCAGGGAATATACAGGAAGAGGGGGGGCAGAGTGTATACAGGAGGAGGAGGGGAACTGTGTATACAGGAGGAGGGGGGGCAGTGTGTATACAGGGGGAGGGGTGGCAGTGCGTATACAGGAGGAGGGATGTGTACACGGGGATGGGGGGGGCAGTGTGTCCACGCGGGGGGGGGTGCAGTGTGACTACTGGAGGGCGGCCCATAAAGGGGCCCACTAGAGCTCTGTCGCCCAGGGGCCCACTAAAGCCTGGAGCCGGCCCTGCCTCTAGGTGAATGTACCACTGTGTAGTGGAGGAGTCTAGGTGAATGTACCTCTGTGTGGTGGTGGCCTCTAGGTGAATGTACCTCTGTGTGGTGGTGGCCTCTAGGTGAATGTACCTCTGTGTGGTGGTGGCCTCTAGGTGAATGTACCACTGTGTAGTGGAAAACTCTAGTTGAATGTACCTCTGTGTGGTGGTGGCCTCTAGGTGAATGTACCACTGTGTAGTGGAGGAGTCTAGTTGAATTTACCTCTTTGTGGTGGTGGCCTCTAGGTGAATGTACCTCTGTGTGGTGGTGGCCTCTAGGTGAATGTACCACTGTGTAGTGGAGGACTCTAGTTGAATGTACCTCTGTGTGGTGGTGGCCTCTAGGTGAATGTACCTCTGTGTGTTGGTGGCCTCTAGGTGAATGTACCTCTGTGTGTTGGTGGCCTCTAGGTTAATGTACCTCTCTGTGTTGGTGGCCTCTAGGTGAATCTACCTCTATGTGTTGGTGGCCTCTAGGTGAATGTACCTCTGTGTGGAAAATTGGATTCTGTGTGATGTGCAACATCCCCCACTGGGACCTAGCCTATTTTTGGTGGATGTAGACAGGGCTGGCTTGTGCGGTCTTGGTCATGCTATGGTCACGGTGCTTGGTATTGGGACCAGAGGATGGGCCTACAGCCTGGCATGTCTCCAACAGGTGGTGTGTGCAAGAGTAATGGAGGGAGAGGCTGATGCTATAGGTTTCTCCCTGGGGCAAAACCCAAGGTGTATGTAGGAGTCCCTGGTTGATGGAGGATGGGGAGCCCATGATGGTCAAATAGCCTGATCCAGGGATCTCACGAGGGCACGTTGTGCAAATCAACTCACGGTTCTATATTCAACTTCAAACGGCAGGCAACGGCCAAACATTAGCAGCAGATTCAGCAGAGCAGGAAAGCTGGCGGGAGATAGATGGTCCACAGAAAGGGTTTCTCACAGCCTGGTGATAGCTTCAGGCTGGGATGGTAAAGATGGAATCCAGATGGTGGACCTTTGCTCTGGGGCTTAGTTTGCTAAATTGCCCAGGGTTTTAGGTAGTGGCCTAAGACACTTCTGCTTGCAGTATTATGACACTGGCTGTTGCAGCACAGACATGTGCTCCCGCCCACCATGGGTTTTTATAACTCCCCTGGTCAGGTGTCAGCACCCTCCAGTCAGGTTCCAGCTTGCTTCACAATGGTACAAAGGATCATTGGTGGATAACATTTTACAGCGTTAACTCTTCTTTTACCAGGAGAGGGCGCTATTTGCAACACGTACCTACTTTATGCTTTGGCAAGGTTGCGCTGACATAATCACAGTCATGTCTGCATTGTGTGAAGTAACTGGGAGCAGATACATGAGGAGACCTGGTGACTACATGATCTCCTGTGGTAATAATTCCTCTATATATGATATATCAGCCATGTCTGCAGTGTATGAGGTGACTGGGAGCAGATACATGAGGAGACATGGCGACTACATGATCTCCTGTGGTAATAATTCCTCTATATATGATATATTAGCCATGTCTGCAGTGTATGAGGTGACTGGGAGCAGATACATGAGGAGACATGGAGACTTAATGAGCTATTTTGGTAACAATTACTCTACATATGAAATATATCAGTAATGAGCCATGTTCTTAGATACACTATGACTATATGAACTACCGTATATACCGGCGTATAAGACGACTTTTGAAGACAGAAAAATCTTCTGTCTTCTCTGGGGTCGTCTTATTCACCGGTAATCGTCTTATATGGCGGGTCCCGGTGCATGGAGAGGGCTCACGGGCTGAGCCCTCTCCATAGCCGGTAAGTCTTTGCTGCATATTGCAGCAAAGGCTTACCGGTAACACCCGCGATCGGTGCTAGCACCGATCGCGGGTGTTTGCACAGCGATGGCTGCCGACAGCCTCAAAAATCTGCCGGCAGCCTCAAAAAGACATCGGGGTGCATACTCACCCTCCGTTGGCCCCGATGTCCGCGCGGATCGTCTTCCACGCAGTCTTCTTTCTTCTGCTGGGCGCCGCCATGCTTTTCCCCGGGGCGGCGCCTAGTATGACGTCAGCAGCGGCGCGTCATACTAGGCGCCGTCCAGGGGAGAACAATGGAGGCGCCCGGCACGAAGTTAGTGAAGACAGAAGACGGGCGCCGAAGCCAGAAGAGGACCCACGCGGACATCGGGGGAGCAGCGCTGCAGGTCGGGGCCACCGGAGGGTGAGTATATAAGTTTATTATTTTCTATTAATGCTGGGCTGGCTGGATATTACTGGGGGCAGTGCTGTATACTACTGGGGGCAGTGCTGTATACTACTGGGGGCAGTGCTGTATACTACTGGGGGCAGTGCTGTATACTACTGGGGGCAGTGCTGTATACTACTGGGGGCTGTGCTGTATACTACTGGGGGCTGTGCTGTAATGGTAATGTTGTTGTTGTATGCCTTATGTTTATGAGCGACAGTTTTCCTGCTATATACCTGCATGTCATAAGAATTTACATTAAAAAAAGGACCATGTTAAATTCAAATGTTTTTTTTTTTTAATTTTTACCGGTGTTTTGTATGCGTTGGAAAAGGGGTAGTCTTATACGGCGAATATATCTTAAACTCTATATTTTAAACAGGAAAGTAGGGGGGTCGTCTTATACACCAGGTCGTCTTATACGCCGGAATATACGGTATATGAAAGAATAATTTTTTTATATTTAAAAACGCCATGTGTGAAAGCATGGTGGGCTGGGTCATTTTTCCAGTCAATAATTAGCTGATGAAGTATCTGGAAACATTTTCATTTTGTATGGAAACAACATGAAGTTGAGTGGAGAGGGGACTCAGAAATCTCTGGAGTGGGTATGCAGGCGGCTTGGGGCACGGCAAAACCCCCTAAAACTACAAGATTATAGATGGCTAAAAACAGATTGTTCCCTTTGCTAACTTGAACTTCCATTTGAATGTGTCCTTTAATAAAACAGTAGACAAGATCTCTGATTGCTATCAATTATTGGTAACATTCTAGTTGAGCTCAGAGTCCTAGATGATCCATATTACCGACCCTGACACATTATAGCAGTATATCAGTAAGTTGAAGCTTCCAGTTACATCTACTGTGTGACTGTCTCTTGCACCTAGGATGTTTATGACCCAAAAGAGTCAGGAGGTGTTTGTCCTCCATCTTAGCTTCACATGTAAGATGCTGCCAATCGGTAAATAACATTTGAAGGAGACCCACACCCTACCTGTACAATGTGCGCACAGATGTCTAGAGTTAAGTCTGAAACTGCCATCGGGCATCAGCTCTGCCAACTGCTCTGGGCCATAGAGCGTTCCTCTAATTGGGATTTCAAAGAAGTTAGTGCATACTTCAAGGATTTGACTTTCCGTCCTGCATCCTCTTTGGATCTGGTGCAAAGAACCTGAGCAAATATCTGCAGGGGAACTGTCTACATTCGAGCTACCGTCTGCACATTTTGTTCAGTGTCCCTTTGCTTTCAGCAGAAAAGCGGGTACACGTGTACCATCGACTTCCATTTTGGAAGTTGCTGAAGCATGCTGAGACATGGATATAATGCTTTATACATAATAAAGTGCACAATATTGTAACCATGTGCTCCTCATATGGAATCCATACAGCCAGTACAGCCATCTGTCCCTGTAAGTCCCAGTTACTTATCACCTCATTTGTAGAGCAGCCATGTGCCCCAGTGTAACGTCATCAATGCAAATTACTCACCTTTCCCAGAGTCCCCTCCATCCCTGCTAGGACTTTCTAGACATACATATTTGCTCTCATCCAGAAGGTATGAAACTGTCTGTCTAATGCCTATTCATCAATACTCTAAAAGTAAATGTCCTCCATAAACTACCCATCAATTACCAGCCATGGGTAGGTCCTATAATTTAGTTGATATTGACTTGGAATCTCTCATTAGGTCGATGTAGTATTCATGAATTTATAAAGAGTTGGACATGAACTCAGTTTTGTTGTTGCAGCCTAATGAGACTACATGAAGTGGAGAGCTTTTGAGACCTGTCCACATGTTGTGGTGCTGAATGGTGTCCATTGTTGCTGTTGTGTTGTGCCTGTGGGATGTTAGGTACCAGAGAAATGGGGGAAGAAGCTGGTAATATGGGTTTTGCTTGGCTGTAGTGTCTTGGCCCCTGTGGTTGCTTTGTTGCTGGGAGTGAAGCCATATGATGACATACTCCCTAGTATGGGCCTCTTTTAATATTTTATGTATTGGGTTTCTATTTATGATATATGTGGGGGCACAGTGTGGTCAGTTGTGGTATGAGGTTTATATATGATATATGTGGGAGCACAGTGAACTCAGTTGTGGTGTGAGGTTTATATATGATATATGTGGGAGCACAGTGAACTCAGTTGTGGTGTGAGGTTTATATATGATATATGTGGGAGCACAGTGTAGTCAGTTGTGGTGTGAGGTTTATATATGATATATGTGGGAGCACAGTGTGGTCAGTTGTGGTGTGAGGTTTATATATGATATATGTGGGAGCACAGTGTGGTCAGTTGTGGTGTGAAGGGTATATATGATATATGTGGGAGCACAGTGTGGTCAGTTGTGGTGTGAGGTTTATATATGATATATGTGGGAGCACAGTGTAGTCAGTTGTGGTATGAGGGGTATATAAGATATATGTGGGGGGCACAGTGTAGTCAGTTGTGGTGTGAGGGGTATATGAGATATATCTGCAGTGTATGAGGTGACTGGAGCAGATGCATGAGGAGACATGGTGACTACATTACCCATACCCCCCAACTTTTCAAAAATAGAAAGAAGTACATTAACCACGCCCTTGGTTACACCCCCTAGCCACGCCCCTTCCCACTATTCAGTGATTGCTTTCTTTCAAAGCTGAATTTTACAAAGGTGATCCACATTATTTTTGAAAGACTCGGAGTGCGGTTACACGTACCACTAGTGCTGCATTTACAAACGTAGCGCTAGTGTATTGTGCGATCCTCGATTTAATCGCATTTATGTTTTCAATTAAACACATGTGATCAGTAAGCAATCAGATGCGTTTCACTGGAAATGCAAATGAGATCGGGCCGAGGCCTGCCCCCATGTTTGAGTGTTGCATGTGTAAACACTGTGGTATGTTTGATCGCACCCTGATGTGTATACATGCAGTATGCACATATGCAATGGTGCCCTCAAGAATGCCCACACTTGCCCCTCTGCTTCTGGGCACCATCTGAATTGTCTGCATTGGTCTGGTATGGAGTTAGAGACATTAGTTTAATCCTGTGTCACTAATGCCCTTTTTCATTTTTGCATTTTTTAATCCCAAACTTTTTATATTTTTCCCTGTACAGAGCTGTGTGACGGCTTGTTGTCAGCGTAAAAAAATTCACTTTATAGTGACGGTATTTAATATTCCATTTTGTGTACTGGGAAGGGGGAAAACATTCCAAATGTAGTGAAATTGGTGAAAAAATGCTTTTGCACCATTTTCTTGTGCCCATCATTTTTACAGCTTCCACTGCGCGCCCCAAATTACTTGTCTATTTTATTCTTTGGGTCGCTATGATCACAGGGTTTCCTAAGAGAACTTTTTCATACTTCGATGTACAGAGCTGTGTGTGGTGCCATTTTCAATGCTACCATATTTAGCACTGTACGACCTTTTGATCACTTTTATTACATCTTTTATATTTTGCAAAATGGCAAAAAATCGGCATTTCTTAACTTGGGAGCTATTTTCCGTTATGGAGTTAAACTCTGGGAATAACCATTATTATATTTTGATGGATCAGGCATTCGTGGGACTCGGTGATAACTAACGTGTTTATGAATTTTACTGTTTATTTATATTTATAACAGTTCTAGGGATAGGAGGGTGATTTTAAATTTTATGGGTTTAAGTTATTTATTTTTTTTAATTTTTCAGCCCCCTAGAGTACTTTAACCCTGGGTTGCCTGATTGATCCTACCATATACTGCCATACTGCAGTGTGGAAGTATATGGGGATTTTCCACATCATATATCACAATGTGCACATTGTTATAGATCGGCTAAAATCAGAAAGGTGTGGAATTGCTTAGTAACCTGCAAACTTTCAATCATGAAAGTTGACAGGTTCTAGCGAGGGTGCAGGCGCCGCTGTCCGCATTTCCTTCATGCCCTCTTGGTGTGGAGATGGTTTGAGGAGCAAAATAATCGCAATGTCTGGCGGTTTGCAAGGCATTGCGATAATTTAAGGGCTTGTACGTCACAAAACTGACACACAAGCCCTGATGAATGTCTTCTATCATACAGTACATTGACATTACTTACTGTATGATGCGAGTGGCTGTCCACCCTCATCCCTGCTGTGGAGATGGTCATTGTAGGTGTGCAGCTGCTGGGGCTTCACAGAAGGCAGCGATGTAGCCTCTGTCTGTGCTGCCACCCTCCCCCTGCACCTTCACAACTACCAGGAGCTGCAGTGGAGTCTCCAGTGTGTATGGCAGAGTCACCTCTCCTGGTGCCACCCCGTGATGATACCTGCACTGACTGGAGACACTAAGGCACAGCTCACAAAGGAGGGAGGGCCGGCCCGGGGGAGGAGGAGGAGGAGGAGGGAGCTGGGAACTCTCAGCTCACTGCCTTGCAACGAAGCTGCCGCTACATCTATAGTAGTGTGTTCAGGGACCCGGAGATGAGAACTTGTCTCTTGGTCTGGGACAATGACGGGAACAGCGTAACAATCTCTCAACCTCCTGTGGCGACGTGACAGAGGAATAAAACCGTGACTGTCCCGTCAAAGCCAGGATGGTTGGGAGGTATGCATTTTCTCCTGTGGTAATAATCCTCATATATATGATATATCAGCCATGTCTGCAGTGTATAAGGTGACTGGGAGCAGATACATGAGGAGACATGGTGCCTACATGATCTCCTGTGGTAATGATTCCTCTATATATGATATATCAGCCATGTCTGCAGTGTATGAGGTGACTGGGAGCAGATACATGAGGAGACATGGTGACTACATGATCTCCAGTGGTAATAATTCCTCTATATATGATATATCAGCCATGTCTGCAGTGTATGAGGTGACTGGGAGCAGATACATGAGGAGACATGGAGACTACGTCATCTCCTGTGGTAATAATTCTCCTATATATGATATATAAGCCATGTCTGCAGTGTATGAGGTGACTGGGAGCAGATACATGAGGAGACATGGTGACTACATCATCTCCTGTGGTAATAATTCTCCTATATATGATATATCAGCCATGTCTGCAGTGTATGAGGTGACTGGGAGCAGATACATGAGGAGACATGGAGACTACGTCATCTCCTGTGGTAATAATTCTCCTATATATGATATATAAGCCATGTCTGCAGTGTATGAGGTGACTGGAGCAGATACATGAGGAGACATGGTGACTACATGATCTTCTGTGTTAATAATAACTCTATATATGATATATAAGCCATGTCTGCAGTGTATGAGGTGACTGGGAGCAGATACATGAGGAGACATGGTGACTACATGATGTCCTGTGGTAATAATTCTCCTATATATGATATATCAGCCATGTCTGCAGTGTATGAGGTGACTGGGAGCAGATACATGAGGAGACATGGAGACTACATGATCTGTGGTAATAATTCCTATATATATGATATATCAGCCATGTCTGCAGTGTATGAGGTGACTGGGAGCAGATACATGAGGAAACATGGAGACTTAAAGGACACTTGTCATCAGGTCTGTGTCACTAGTCCTGTCACCTCTACCTGTTGGAGCAGTTCACAAGGATCCCATCCCAGCCTTAATCTAGTCAATTTTTTATATTTAAAAACGCCATGTGTGAAAGCATGGTGGGCTGGGTCATTTTTCCAGTCAATAATTACCTGATGAAGTATCTTGAAACATTTTCATTTTGTATGGAAACAACATGAAGTTGAGTGGAGAGGGAACTCAGAAATCTCTGGAGTGGGTATGCAGGCGGCTTGGGGCACGACAAAACCCCCTAAGACTACAAGATTATAGATGGCTAAAAACAGATTGTTCCCTTTGCTAACTTGAACTTCCATTTGAATGTGTCCTTTAATAAAACAGTAGACAAGATCTCTGATTGCTATCAATTATTGGTAACATTCTAGTTGAGCTCAGAGTCCTAGGTTATCCATATTACCGACCCTGACACATTATAGCAGTATATCAGTAAGTTGAAGCTTCCAGTTACATCTACTGTGTGACTGTCTCTTGCACCTGGGATGTTTACGACCCAAAAGAGTCAGGAGGTGTTTGTCCTCCAGCTTAGCTTCACCTGTAAGATGCTGCCAATCGGTAAATAACATTTGAAGGAGACCCACACCCTACCTGTACAATGTGCGCACAGATGTCTAGAATTAAGTCTGAAACTGCCATTGGGCATCAGCTCTGCCAACTGCTCTGGGCCATAGAGCGTTCCTCTAAGTAGGATTTCAAAGAAGTTAGTGCATACTTCAAGGATTTGTCTTTCCGTCCTGCATCCTCTTTGGATCTGGTGCAAAGAACCTGAGCAAATATCTGCAGGGGAACTGTCTACATTCGAGCTACCGTCTGCACATTTTGTTCAGTGTCCCTTTGCTTTCAGCAGAAAAGCGGGTACACGTGTATCATCGACTTCCATTTTGGAAGTTGCTGAAGCATGCTGAGACATGGATATAATGCTTTATACATCATAAAGTGCAAAATATTGTAACCATGTGCTCCTCATATGGAATCCATACAGCCAGTACAGCCATCTGTCCCTATAAGTCCCAGTTACTTACTTATCACCTCATTTGTAGAGCAGCCATGTGCCCCAGTGTAACGTCATCAATGCAAATTACTCACCTTTCCCAGAGTCCCCTCCATCCCTGCTAGGACTTTCTAGACATACATATTTGCTCTCATCCAGAAGGTATGAAACTGTCTATCTAGTGCTATTCATCACTACTCTGAAAGTCAATGCCCAACCCATAAACTCCTCCATAAACTACCCATCAATTACCAGCCATAGGTTGGTCCTTTAATTTAGTCGATATTGACTTGGAATCTCTCATTAGGTCGATGTAGTGTTCATGACTTTATAAAGGGTTGGACATTAACTCAGTTTTGTTGTTGCAGCCTAATGAGACTACATGAAGTGGAGAGCTTTTGAGACCTGTCCACATGTTGCGGTGCTGAATGGTGTCCGTTGTTGCTGTTGTGTTGTGCTTGTCGGGTGATAGGTCCCAGAGCAATGGGGACAGAAGCTGGTAATATGGGGTTTGCTTGGCTGTAGTGTATTGGCCCCTGTGGTTGCTTTGTTGCTGGGAGTGAAGCCATATGATGACATACTCCCTAGTATGGGCCTCTTTTAATATTTTATGTATTTGGTTTCTATTTATGATATATGTGGGGGCACAGTGTACTCAGTTGTGGTGTGAGGGGTATATATTATATATGTGGGAGCACAGTGTGGTCAGTTGTGGGGGGTACAGTGTGCTCAGCTGTGGTAGGAGGGGTATATATGATATATGTGGGGGGCACATTGTGGTCCGTTGTGGTGTAAAGGGTATAAATAATATATGTGGGGGCACAGTGTGATCAGTTGTGGTGTGAGGGGTATATATGATATTTGTAGGGGAACAGTGTGATCAGTTGTGGTGTGAGGAGTATATATGATAGATGTGGAGGCACAGTGTAGTCAGTTGTGGTGTGAGGGGTGTATATGATATATGTGAGGACACAGTGTGGTCAGTTGTGTGAGGGGTATATATGATATGTGTGGGGACACAGTGTGGTCATTTGTGGTGTGAGCGGTATATATGATATATGTGGGGACAAAGTGTGGTCAGTTGTGGTCAGTTGTGGTGTGAGGGGTATATATGATATTTGTAGGGTCACAGTGTGGTCAGTTGTGGTGTGAGATATATATATATGATATATGTGGGGCACAGTGTGGTCAGTTGTGGTGTGAGGGGTATATATGTTATATGTGGGGGGGCACAGTGTGGTCAGTTGTGGTGTGAGGGGTATATATGATATATGTGGGGGTACAGTGTGATCAGTTGTGGTGTGAGGGGTATATATGATTATTTGTAGGGTCACAGTGTGGTCAGTTGTGGTGTGAGGGGTATATATGATATATGTGGGGGCACAGAGTCGTCAGTTGTGGTGTTAGGGGTATATATGTTATATGTGGGGGGGCACAGTGTGGTCAGTTGTGGTGTGAGGGGTACAAATGAAATATGTGAGGAGCACAGTGTGGTCAGTTGTGGTGTGAGGGGTATATATGATGGGGCAGATTTATTTACCCGGTCCGTTCGCGATCCAGCGGCGCGTTCTCAGCGGTGGATTCGGGTCCGGCCGGGATTCATCAAGGTAGTTCCTCCGCCGTCCACCAGGTGGCGCTGCTGCGCTGAAAAGCATCTGAACGCACTCAGGTTCACCGAGCCGGACCAAGTGAAGGTAAGCGCGTCCCAAGCGACACATTTCTTTTTTTAAATGCGGCGGTTTTTCCGAATCCGTCGGGTTTTCGCTCGGCCACGCCCCCCGATTTCCGTCGCGTGCACGCCGGCGTCGGTGCGACACAATCCGATCACGTGCGCCAAAATCCCGGGGCAATACAGGGGAAATCGGCGCAAATCGGAAATATTCGGGTAACACGTCGGGAAAACGCGAATCGGGCCCTTAGTAAATGACCCCCGATATGTTTGGGGGCTACCGTGTGGTCAGCTGTGGTGTGAGGGGTATATATGATATATGTGGGGGTACAGTGTGGTCAATTGTGGTAGGAGGGGTATATATGATATATGAGGAGCACAGTGTGGTCAGTTGTGGTGTGAGGGGTGTATATGATATGTGTGGTGCACAGTGTGGTCAGTTGTGGGGTTAGGGGTATATATGATAGATGTGGGGGCATAGTGTAGTCAGTTGTGGTGTGAGGGGTATATATGACATATTTGGGGACACAATGGGCCAGATTTACTTACTTACGGTCCATTTGCAATCCAGCGGCGCGCTCTCTGCTCTGGATTCGGGTCCGGCCGAGATTTATTAAGGCAGTTCCTCTGACGTCCACCAGGTGGCGCTTTTGCGCTGAAGTTCCCCGGAACGCACTGGAATACACAGAGCCGGGCTGAGTGAAGGTAAGTGCAAGCTCCGCGACACATTTTTTGTTTTAAATGCGGCGGTTTTTCCGAATCCGTTGGGTTTTCGTTCGGCCACGCCCCCGATTTCCGTCGCGTGCATGCCAGCACCGAAGCGCCACAATCCGATCGCGTGCGCCAAAAACCCGGGGCAATTCAGGGGAAATCGGCACAAAATGGAAATATACAGGTAACACGTCGGGAAAACGCGAATGGGGCCCTTAGTAAATGACCCCCAGTGTGGTCAATTGCGGTGTGAGGGATATATATGATATATGTGGGGGTACCATGTGGTCAGTTGAGCAGTGAGAAGTATATATCTAATATTTATGTGGAAACAGTGTGATCAGTTATGGTGTGAGGGGTATATGTGATATGTGTGGGGACACTGTGTGATGAGTTGTGGTGTGAGGGGTATATATGATATGTGTGGTGCACAGTGTGATCAGTTGTGGTGTGAGGGGTATATATGATATTTGTGGGGGAACACTGTGATCAGTTGTTGTGTGAGGAGTATATATGATAGATGTGGAGGCACAGTGTAGTCAGTTGTGGTGTGAGGGGTGTATATGATATATGTGAGGACACAGTGTGGTCAGTTGTGTGAGGGGTATATATGATATGTGTGGGGACACAGTGTGGTCATTTGTGGTGTGAGCGGTATATATGATATATGTGGGGACAAAGTGTGGTCAGTTGTGGTGTGAGGGGTATATATGATATTTGTAGGGTCACAGTGTGGTCAGTTGTGGTGTGAGATATATATATATATGATATGTGTGGGGCACAGTGTGGTCAGTTGTGGTGTGAGGGGTATATATAATATATGTGGGGGTACAGTGTGATCAGTTGTGGTGTGAGGGGTATATATGATTATTTGTAGGGTCACAGTGTGGTCAGTTGTGGTGTGAGGGGTATATATGATATATGTGGGGGCACAGAGTGGTCAGTTGTGGTGTGAGGGGTATATATGTTATATGTGGGGGGGCACCGTGTGGTCAGTTGTGGTGTGAGGGGTATATATGATATATGTGGGGGTACAGTGTGGTCAATTGTGGTAGGAGGGGTATATATGATATATGAGGAGCACAGTGTGGTCAGTTGTGGTGTGAGGGGTGTATATGATATGTGTGGTGCACAGTGTGGTCAGTTGTGGGGTTAGGGGTATATATGATAGATGTGGGGGCATAGTGTAGTCAGTTGTGGTGTGAGGGGAATAAAAGAAATATGTGAGGAGCACAGTGTGGTCCGTTGTAGTGTGAGGGGTATATATGATATATGTGGGGGTACAGTGTGGTTAGTTGTGGTCGGAGAGGAATATATGATATATGTGAGGAGCACAGTGTGGTCAGTTGTGGTGTGAGGGGTATATATGATATATGTGGGGGGCACAGTGTGGTCAGTTGAGAAGTGTGGGGTATATATGATAGATGTGGGGGCACAGTGTAATCAGTTGTGGTGTGAGGGGAATAAATGAAATGTGTGAGGAGCACGGTGTGGTCAGTTGTGGTGTGAGGGGTATATATGATATATGTGGGGGTACAGTGTGGTCAGTTGTGGTAGGAGGCATATATATGATATACGTGGGGGGCACAGTGTGGTCAGTTGTGGTGTGAAGGGTATAAATTATATATGTGGGGGGCACAGTGTGGTAAGTTGTGGTGTGAGGGGTATATATGTTATATGTGGGGGGCACAGTATGGTCAGTTGTGGTGTGAGGGGTATATATGTTATATGTGGGGGAACAGTGTGGTCAGTTGTGGTGTGAGGGGTATATATGATATATGTGGGGGGCACAGTGTGGTCAGTTGTGGTGTGAGGGGTATATATGATATATGTGGGGGGCACAGTGTGGTCAGTTGTGGTGTGAGGGGTATATATGATATATGTTGGGGGCACAGTGTGGTCAGTTGTGGGGTTAGGGGTATATATGATATATGTGGGGGTACAGTGTGATCAGTTGTGTTAGGAGTGTTTTTTATGATGTATGTGGGGGCACAGTGTAGTCAGTTGTGGTGTGAGGGGTATATATGACATATTTGGGGACACAATGGGGCAGATTTACTTACCCGGTCCATTTGCAATCCAGCGGCGCGCTCTCTGCTCTGGATTCGGGTCCGGCCGGGATTTATTAAGGCAGTTCCTCCGACGTCCACCAGGTGGCGCTTTTGCGCTGAAGTTCCCCGGAACGCACTGGAATACACAGAGCCGGGCTGAGTGAAGGTAAGTGCAAGCTCCGCGACACATTTTTTGTTTTAAATGCGGCGGTTTTTCCGAATCCGTCGGGTTTTCGTTCGGCCACGCCCCCGATTTCCGTCGCGTGCATGCCAGCACCGAAGCGCCACAATCCAATCGCGTGCGCCAAAAACCCGGGGCAATTCAGGGGAAATCGGCACAAAACGGAAGTATACGGGTAACACGTCGGGAAAACGCGAATGGGGCCCTTAGTAAATGACCCCCAGTGTGGTCAATTGCGGTGTGAGGGATATATATGATATATGTGGGGGTACCATGTGGTCAGTTGAGCAGTGAGAAGTATATATCTAATATTTATGTGGAAACAGTGTGATCAGTTATGGTGTGAGGGGTATATGTGATATGTGTGGTGCACAGTGTTTTCAGTTGTGGTAGGAGGGGTATATAAGATATATGTGGGGGGCACAGTGTGGTCAGTAGTGGTGTGAGGGGTATATATGATATATGTGGGGGGCACAGTGTGGTCAGTTGTGTGAGGGGTATATATGATATATCTTGGGGGCACAGTGTGGTCAGTTGTGGTAGGAGTGTTTTTTATGATATATGTGGGGTGCACAGTGTGCTCAGTTGTGGTGTGAGGGGTATATATGATATATAGGTGGGGGGCACAGTGTGGTCAGTTGTGATGTGAGGGGTATATATGATATACACTCACCGGCCACTTTATTAGGTACACCTGTCCAACTGCTCGTTAACACTTAATTTGTAATCAGCCAATCACATGGTCGGCAACTCAGTGCATTTAGGCATGTAGACATGGTCAAGACAATCTCCTGCAGTTCAAACCGAGCATCAGTATGGGGAACAAAGGTGATTTGAGTGCCTTTGAACGTGGCATGGTTGTTGGTGCCAGAAGGGCTGGTCTGAGTATTTCAGAAACTGCTGATCTACTGGGATTTTCACGCACAACCATCTCTAGGGTTTACAGAGAATGGTCCGAAAAAGAAAAAACATCCAGGGAGCGGCAGTTCTGTGGGCGGAAATGCCTTGTTGATGCCAGAGGTCAGAGGAGAATGGGCAGACTGGTTCGAGCTGATAGAAAGGCAACAGTGACTCAAATCGCCACCCGTTACAACCAAGGTAGGCAGAAGAGCATCCCTGAACGCACAGTACGTCGAACTTTGAGGCAGATGGGCTACAGCAGCAGAAGACCACACCGGGTGCCACTCCTTTCAGCTAAGAGCAGGAAACTGAGGCTACAATTTGCACAAGCTCATCGAAATTGGACAGTAGAAGATTGGAAAAATGTTGCCTGGTCTGATGAGTCTCGATTTCTGCTGCAACATTCGGATGGTAGGGTCAGAATTTGGCGTCAACAACATGAAAGCATGGATCCATCCTGCCTTTTATCAACGGTTCAGGCTGGTGGTGGTGGTGTCATGGTGTGGGGAATATTTTCTTGGCACTCTTTGGGCCCCTTGGTACCAATTGAGCATCGTTGCAATGCCACAGCCTACCTTAGTATTCTTGCTGACCATGTCCATCCCTTTATGACCACAATGTACCCAACATCTGATGGCTACTTTCAGCAGGATAATGCGCCATGTCATAAAGCTGGAATCATCTCAGACTGGTTTCTTGAACATGACAATGAGTTCACTGTACTCAAATGGCCTCCACAGTCACCAGATCTCAATCCAATAGAGCATCTTTGGGATGTGGTGGTACGGGAGATTCACATCATGGATGTGCAGCCGACAAATCTGCGGCAACTGTGTGATGCCATCATGTCAATATGGACCAAAATCTCTGAGGAATGCTTCCAGCACCTTGTTGAATCTATGCCACAAAGAATTGAGGCAGTTCTGAAGGCAAAAGGGGGTCCAACCCGTTACTAGCATGGTGTACCTAATAAAATGGCCGGTGAGTGTATGTGGGGGTACAGTGTGGTCAGTTGTGGTGTGTGGGGTATATATGATATATGTGAGGAGCACAGTGTGCTCAGTTGTGGTGTGAGGGGTATTAATGATAGATGTGGTGGCACATTGTAATCAGTTGTGGTGTGAGGGGTATATATGATATACCTGTATGTGAGGACCACAGTGTGGTCAGTTGTGGTGTGAGGGGTATATATGATATATCCTGTCGTAGTGATCCAAATGAATCCAAATGAATTTTGAAAAAAATGCAATGTTACTGGATACTGAGGGCAAGCACTGTGACTACTGTCCACTAGCAACAGCATCTAGAACTTCTGGCTAGTGAGGACAGTGATCTAACTCTGACTGCCTGGCTACTGAGAGCAGAAACTAGGACTGCTGACTACTGGGGGAAGCACCTAGGAGAGCTAGCTCCTGGGGGCAGCACCTATAACTGCTTGCTACTGGGGGAAGCACCTAGGATTCCTGACTAATGGGTGCAATATATAGGACTGCTGGCTACTGTGGCTGCACCTAGGATTCCTGACTACTGGGTGCAATACCTAGGACTGCTGACTACCGGGGGCAGCACCTAGGACTACTGGCTACTGGGGGTGCACCTAGGAATTCTGACTACTGGGGGCAGCACCTAGGACTGCTGGCTACTGGGGGCAGCACCTAGGACTGCTGGCTAATGGGAGCAGCACCTAGGACTGCTGGCTACTGGGGGCAGCACTTAGGACAGCTGACTACTTGGGGAAGCACCTAGGACAGCTGGCTACTGGGGGAAGCACCTAGAACTTCTGGCTACTGGGGGCAGCACTTAGGACAGCTGACTACTGGGGGAAGCACCTAGGACTGCTGGCTACTGGGGGCAGCACTTCGGCAGCTGACTACTGGGGGCAGCACCTAAGACTGCTGGTCTACTAGGGGTATCACCTAGGACTGCTGAGTTCTGGGTTCAGCACCTAGGACTGCTGGCTACTGGGGGCAGCATCTAGGCCTGCTGGCTACTGAGGGCAGCACTTAGGACAGCTGACTACTGGGGGCAGCACCTAGGACAGCTGGATACTGGGGGAAGCCCATAGGACTTCTGGCTACTGGTCGCAGCACTTAGGACAGCTGACTACTGGGGGAAGCCCATAGGACCATAGGCCCATAGGAAGCAGTACTTGGGCTACTTGGGGTGACTATCGGCTACTTTGTGGGGGCAATGTAACTACTATCTATTGTATGGGGTCAATGTTGAATCTGGCTTTGCACGGCGTTGCACTAGCAGTAATTCTATGTTTACGCCAGTGTAGGGAATTGTCCTGTGTGACTTTTTAGTGACTTTTATACACCAAAAAAGCCCAGCAAAACCAATGATAAATCTTCTCCAATGTGACTTGCTTGTAGATTCATTATGACTGTAATAGTAACTATATGGGTGCACTATTACTATACTGACTATTGTGGGGGCACTGTTAGTATATATTTGATACTGTGGGATACAGTTACTATATTTTGTACAATAGGAGGCCACTGTCACTATATTGCTACTGTGGGAGCACTGTTACTATATTGGCTACTGTGGGAGCACTGTTATTATATTGGCTACTGTGGGAGCACTGTTACTGTATTGGCTACTGTGGGAGCACTGTTACTGTATTGGCTACTGTGGGAGCACTGTTACTATATTGGCTACTGTGGGAGAAAGTTAAGGAACAAGTCACTAGCTGGAAGAGGCTGAAATCTTCTTCTTATATGATTGCATTTGAAAACAGCTGAAAGTTGTTACATTTTGCAGATACTGTAAATCTAAATTACCCTGGGGCTGAATCACTTTTCAAACCTCTGGAAATGAGGTGATCCGTGTCCCCTGTAACCCACCGTGATGTGGAGGCAGGTAACACAAGGGCAGCAGTGGCCTTGGCATAGGATCTATTTGCTGTCTGAGATTCTACTGACGTGGCTGTCTGTGTCTAGTCTTTCTACAGATCAGCCAGATTAAACAATACGCTTCTCCCTGCCAGGGCTGTAGTCTATGCCACGGTACTTGAGTCAGTTCTAAGAAATTCTGCTTTAGAAGCTGGCACCAGGTGATTGCCTACAGGTGGCATCACAAGAGCTTCACCTCTTCTGAGCTAATTCCTCCATGGAGTCCTATAATATTATGCATATGTCCCCATACCAACTTTGTTAGAGCCCCTGCAAATCTTAAAATGTAAGATTATGCATCATCTTGGGACTGTATTGATGTAAAATTCCTAATTAGTGGCGTAAGACGACACCTGTGCAACGGGACCTAAGCTCTCACTGCCACCCCCATTCTGCTCACTTTACTTCAGAATACACATACAGATGCAGAAGCCTCACTTTATTCCTGAAATGAGCAGTTGTCTCCCCTCGTTGATAAAAAACATGCAGCAACCCCCCCTCCAAAAAAAGTCCAGCAACCTTCCCTTACTAATTAAAGGTCCCGCAGCCTCCCCTATCGAATTAAATGTCTAGCAGACTTTCCTCATTAATGAAATGTCCAGCAGAAGCCTCCCATCACTATATAAATATCCAGCAGCCCCGTCCTCACTAATGAAATGTCCAGCATCTGCCTCCTCTCAATAATAACATGTCCAGCATCTGCCTCCTCTCAATAATAACATGTCCAGTAGCCGCCTCCCCTCACTAATGAAATGTCCAGCAGCCGCCTCCCCTCACTAATGAAATGTCCAGCAGCAGCCTCCCCTCACTAATGAAATGCCCAGCAGCAGCCTCCCCTCACTAATGAAATGCCCAGCATCTGCCTCCCCTCACTAATAACATGTCAACATGTCAAATAGCCTGATCTAGGGATCACACTAAGGCACGTTGTGCAAATCAACTCATGGTTCTATATTCAACTTCAAATGGCAGGCAACGGCCAAACATTAGCAGCAGAGCAGGAAAGCTGGCGGAAGATAGATGGTCCGCAGAAAGGGTTTCTCACAGCCTTCTGCTTCCTGGTATTATGACACTGGCTGTTGCAGCACAGACATGTGCTCCCGCCCACCATGGGTTTTTATAACTCCCCTGGTCAGGTGTCAGCACCCTCCAGTCAGGTTCCAGCTTGCTTCACAGTGGTACAAAGGATCATTGGTGGATAACATTTCCATGTTAACTCTTGTTTCACCAGGAGAGGGCGCTATTTGCAACAAGTACCTACTCTATGCATCGGCAAGGTTGCGCTGACATAATCGCAATTATTTGAGCACTGCAAAACATTTCTATTACATTTGCGACTATGCCACCTCTACAACAAGTGGGCATGGAGGGGCGAGGCCACCGCCAAAGTTGGCAGCCCTAGGTGTTCCTGTTCCATGGCTGAATACTCTTTGGCAACCTGGTGTAGTTTTGCCGTGCAGCGTAGCGACCCCACAGGTACATCAAGAGGCGGGTCTGGGCCAGGCACATATGATGATGCACAAGCGTCGGCGTATGATAAACCTCCCCCTATGTGAACCCCTTTGTTAATAATTCCTCAGTCAGTAATATCTGCATTGTGTGAAGTAACTGGGAGCAGATACATGAGAAGACCTGATGACTACATGATCTCCTGTGGTAATAATTCCTCTATATATGATATATCAGCCATGTCTGCAGTGTATGAGGTGACTGGAGCAGATACATGAGCATACCTCCCAACATTTGTGATAAGGAAAGAGGGACAAAATGGCGGCACGCGTAGCGATCCCCCTAAGCCACACCCCCAATCACTCCCTGGCCACGCCCCAAATTTTAACCATATTAAAATAATAAAAATCATCTCAATAAAAAAAAAAAAATAATCCTCATTGGGAATAGAACCCAGAACCTGCAGTGTCCATGTACAATAATAACACAGTGCCTCAACCAACTGAGCTATAGCCTCAGTGATTAACAAGGTGAAGAATTTTGGTAACTAAGAACTATGACTATATACTGCCTTGGTATATAGGGAGGGATCTTCTCAGATTATTGTAATTATTGAGACTATTATTATTATTATGGAGATTATTATTATTAATTATTATTATTGAGATGATTATTATTATTATTTTTACCATTATTAATAATCATCTCCATAATAATAAAAATAATAAAATTTATAATAATAATAATAATAATAGTCTCAATAATTACAATAATAACCTCTGAGAAGATCCCTCTCTATATATCAGTGCATTAGTCTGTATCACAATGTAACACTGGCTGATAACATGTCTTAGTTACCAGAAATCCTCAGCTCTGTATCACTGACCTTATAGCTCAGTTAGTTAAGCTCCAGTTAGTTAAGCTCCTGTCTATGGTGCACAAGGTCCCAGGTTCGAATCTCAGCCTGGCCAAAACTTTATGTAATTTTATTATATAAAGAGCTTGTGTCTGGGGAAGCCCTGGAGACCATATATGGACACATGCTGACCTGATGACGTGGTCCCTGCTCTCTGGCTGAGCCGACACTTCTCTGAAAAGGATTCCCTGCCCGATGTCTGCTCTGGGGAACCCTAGGAGATGCAGTGACCATATATGGACAGAGATCTGAAGCTGATGACGTGGTCCCTGCTCTCTCCGCTAAGCCGGATACTTCTCTGAAAAGGATTCCCTCCCGATGTCTGTAGAAGCCATTCTGTACTGTGAGTTCAGGCTTTCAAAGTATTTACTATGCGGACACAGCGCCGGGACACAGCGGGACCTGGGGGGAGATTCCGCGACAATCTCATAGCTGCCCATGACGCGGGGCAGAGGTACGAAAAACGGGAAAGTCCCGTCAAAATCGGGACGGTTGGGAGCTATGCATGAGGAGACATGGTGACTACATGATCTCCTGTGGTAATAATTCCTCTATGTATGATATATCAGCCATGTCTGCAGTGTATGAGGTGACTGGGAGCAGATACATGAGAAGACCTGGTGACTACATGATCTCCTGTGGTAATAATTCCTCTATGTATGATATATCAGCCATGTCTGCAGTGTATGAGGTGACTGGGAGCAGATACATGAGAAGACCTGGTGACTACATGATCTCCTGTGGTAATAATTCCTCTATGTATGATATATCAGCCATGTCTGCAGTGTATGAGGTGACTGGGAGCAGATACATGAGAAGACCTGGTGACTACATGATCTCCTGTGGTAATAATTCCTCTATAGATGATATATCAGCCATGTCTGCAGTGTATGAGGTGACTGGAGCAGATACATGAGGAGACATGGTGACTACATGATCTCCTGTGGTAATAATTCCTCTATATATATGATATATCAGCCATGTCTGCAGTGTATGAGGTGACTGGGAGCAGATACATGAGGAGACATGGTGACTATATGATCTCCTGTGGTAATAATTCCTCTATATATGATATATCAGCCATGTCTGCAGTGTATGAGGTGACTGGAAGCAGATATGCAACACCCTCGCCGATGCAATGGCGAGGTAGTGCTTGCGAATACGTCCCACCTGCATGTACCTACATTACATTACATGGTCCTGATAGGACATAGGGGTATTGCAGTGGTGAATCCTGCCTGGCAAGGCAGAGGTTAAGTATTTTGTATAATGCAAGATGCTGTTGTCCAATGATATGTGTTACATCCTGTGCTCTGTAAGCTGAGATGTGATTGGAGGAGCAGCCACCACCTGACCAAAGGGAGGTAATAAAACCTCTGGCCAGGAATGTTCTGGAGACTAGATTATTCTAGTAAGGATTCAGAGAGATTCTGTTGTAGGAGAATCAGTGAGTGAGTGAGTAATCTCTGTCTAGCCCATACCAGAGCAGGAAGAGCCTAGCCCCTGCCTCTGAAGAGTGGAGCATTAGACTAGAGTTAGTGTAGTGCGGAAAGGGGTATCATCTTACCTTTGAAGGTGATACCTGAAGCCCTACAGGACAAGCTGAAGCTTCCTACCAGGACACAGCTGCCTCCCAGCCTGCCCTCTACTTCCAGGCTGGTGAACTATCTCCTGAGGCTCCCTCCAACTCACATCTCGGCACCCTACCTACCTGTTAAAGGCACGTTGCTGCGGTTCCTGCCGGTTCAAATAAAGAACTGTAAGTTGTTTTCTTCAACTTCTGTCTCCGTCTGGTCCCTGCTAATACGGCTGCCTACATCACCGGCACCCTGTCCATCACCCAGAGACTCACACTCGGGACATTAAGGGGTTGCCCCAGGGAGATCCGCTATAGCAGCCTCTCCCTCATCTTTTCTTGCCAACACCACCCTGCTGGAGACCTGCCAGGCTGTAGGACAGCCCTCCGGTTCCCCCGTACCAAGCACCGTGACAATAGCGTGCTTAGGCCGCAACCGCCAGCCACTCCGGTACCGCGGGCCCCGGCTGTCACCAGGTCTCACTTCAAAGGCTAGGCCCCGGTGGGGGATGTTGCAAGTGGCGTCACGAACAGGATATAGACTTCTGTGCCTTATTACGGCATTAAAGACTTTCCTTTATTAAAAGACTGTGCTGCCTAACCCTGCTGCCATCCGGGTTTAGGCCTAAGGACTTGTACGTTTCTGGAATGAACTGTGTTATACTGCTGCCACGTGCGGTCGAGCGCCGCTCCCGCACTCCAGAGGTTAATCCTGGCAAGAACTGTACCAGCTCTGCTACATCCGGCGCTGCCGCGCCCGAAGATTTTTTCCTCAGGAACTGTGGCGCAGCAAATAATTCCAGCCCGCCAAAACCTTCACTGGCGGGAAACCCAGATGACGCATCAAGCTCCACCCACGCGCGAAGCGCGCAAACCCCGCCTCCTGTGGCGCAGGAAAAATTAGAGCCCGCCACAGCTCTTGGCGGGAAGGACTCGGACTCCTCCCACTGGCTCGAGGCGGACTTCCTGCCCTGCCTCAGAGAAGGGCCAGAACTGGAGTGGACTTTGGACAGAGAGGACAACGCCATGTGGGGTCCTCCGCCTCTCCCTCCTGTGGAGCGTCCGGAGTTTTACGAGGTCCTAGAGACTATGGTGGTGGTCTCTGCGCAGCCTGTCCGAAGACCCTCCGCTGGACATCGGCTGCACCGAGGATTGACTCGGGCCTTCGTCACCAGGACATGCTACCAAACGGTGACGCAGTACCAAATCCCACCCGGGCGGTTCCTCGTCCCTATCCCGGCTACCATCCCGGTACCGCGGGTCCACGTGGAGGCGCCACGTGGGGAGGCCCCGACTCCTGCTGAGCCAACGCCTGGGCCTCGTGTTGCCGCTCCACCTGCTCCGAGGCCTACTACTCCGGCTGCGCGGCCTGCTAGCCCCGATGTGGTGGTTCCTGACCCTCCGGTGGTTCCTGCTCCTGTTCCGGCACCTACCTGTCGTCCAAGGAGATCCGAGCCTGAACCGGAGCCACGAGCCCCAGCACCGAAACCTCCGCAGCCTCAAGGCCGAGGTGAGGCCGCCTGTCGGCGACTCCGAGACGCTGTCGCGGACCAGCGACGCAGAGAGAAGGAGGCCCAGCGGTATATGGCCGGTCGATCGACAGCTGGAGCTTGGGTCGAGAAGAACCGCACCACCGGCATGGTCCGGTTCTTTGACAAGCGGAAGGGCTATGGCTTCGCCACCCAGGACTACACCGGACGGGAAGTATTTATACCCCGCCGGTCCGTCAAGAGGCCTGATCTGCCGGAGAGCCAGCACAACCTGAAGCCAGGCGAGTGTATTGAGTTCTCCCTGCAAGAGGGGCCCCGAGGACCTTGGGCGGCTGGCGTGATCCGGATCCCCGACTCCGACGAGGACCGCTACTTCCCGCAGGACGACTGGTATGAGGACGACGAGTGGCCGGAGTCTCCGAACACCTCTTCCTCCTCGGCTGCAAGTCCCCGGGCGGTGACCCACGTGAATGCCCCATCCACAGTAATTGTGAGTACGGGTCCCATTGCCATCCATGGGCCGGGCATGATACAGGGCGCCACCCCCACCGGTTCCCCTGCCGGGAGCATTGCCAGGTCCCGCGGCTCTTCTGTGGGAGAAGACATCCCGGCTAGCGAACCTTGTCCGGAGGTTCCATCTAGGCCTGCATCTCCCCTTGCCGGTTACCAATGGGGTGATGACCCGGCCCCGGAAGAACCGGAGCTGGAAGGAGCCGCGGCACGGCCGCTGGACTCTGTTTATTTCTTCCTGGACCCCTCTGTGGTCCCTGGCTCAGTTGAGCCCCCGGCTGGAACAGCCGACACCCCGGGCGACAGCGCTCCTCCCCCTGAAGGTCCGGAGGATGTTGCTGCACCTGCAGTACCCACTGCTGCCACCGGGTGTCCCCAGCCGACACCTACTCCCGCTGAGGATGCACAGGATTCCCTGCAGGAGCTGGATCCTGTCTTTGCTGAACCCAGCGAAGATGCTGACTAACCCCTGAAGGGCTGTAGCCCACTTCAGGTACTGTACATATTGTATATTTCTGCCTATCCCTATAGAGCCAGAGACTTTCCTGAGACTCTTACCCTTATTTATCTCAGTCAAGAGACATACCTTGAACTGATCACTGTCATGTGCTATGACAGCACCTCTTCCTCTGCCACAGCAGAGAATTTCCTACCCAAAGGACTCTGTCCCTCTACAAATAGAGGAGACCCTTTGCTTCTACTGCACTTTTCCCCACATCAAGGGCTGTACCCAGAAGATGGACTTTGTCATTAGAGACCTTCTGTGAGACTTTTGCCAGATACTACCAGGGAAAAGTTGCTATGTCTATTGACTATTATTTTGCACTTAATGCCTTCCTTTTTAGGTATGGACATTCTGCATGCACTCTTTATGCCTTTTCTTTGCAGGAAAAGAGACATTTACTATCGTGCTACCCTGAGTAGCCTATCTACCTCTGTAACGTTTGTAACGTTCAAGATGGGTACCCATTGGGCTCCTAAGCCAATGTGAATTTATCTTAACCTGTTTGCACACTGTCATATTTGCCAGTAGTCTGCATTAACCCTTTCATAGGCTTTTCAGGTTGTAGTGTGGCTGTGTCGGACCGTCTTTTTGTAAAACACTGACCGCTACCTGATCCCTCAAACCGAGGTTTGCACATGGGGGTAGTCCGTAAACTGCGGGTCTTTAGGGGACCGGGGGTGTTACACAGATAGCACCTGGATGCCACTCATACATGGGTAAGGATGCCAGTCAGGAGGTACTCGTGTCGCATATGCTCATGCAATGCAGATAGACACCATATAATTGCCGCCAGGGAAGAAGCGTTGATCAAACAAATATACAGGCCTTGGTGCAAGGAGTGGATTACAGGACATGACACCACACCTTTCCTACTGTACAGTTCGGTTTAATGGCGTCAGCGACCAACTGTCATACAGATATACATATTTTTGTCTTAGTCCGACACCAACCCAGGTGCCTGTTTCCAGGACCATGGGCGGTTTGTCCCTACACCTCACATAGCCTGCACTTCCCAGAAGTGCCTTAGCCCCCTCTGTGTCCCAAAACATCGGTAGTCGAGCCGAGGGCGGCTCTTTCAATTGCCCCCGGGGTATGCAACACCCTCGCCGATGCAATGGCGAGGTAGTGCTTGCGAATACGTCCCACCTGCATGTACCTACATTACATTACATGGTCCTGATAGGACATAGGGGTATTGCAGTGGTGAATCCTGCCTGGCAAGGCAGAGGTTAAGTATTTTGTATAATGCAAGATGCTGTTGTCCAATGATATGTGTTACATCCTGTGCTCTGTAAGCTGAGATGTGATTGGAGGAGCAGCCACCACCTGACCAAAGGGAGGTAATAAAACCTCTGGCCAGGAATGTTCTGGAGACTAGATTATTCTAGTAAGGATTCAGAGAGATTCTGTTGTAGGAGAATCAGTGAGTGAGTGAGTAATCTCTGTCTAGCCCATACCAGAGCAGGAAGAGCCTAGCCCCTGCCTCTGAAGAGTGGAGCATTAGACTAGAGTTAGTGTAGTGAGGAAAGGGGTATCATCTTACCTTTGAAGGTGATACCTGAAGCCCTACAGGACAAGCTGAAGCTTCCTACCAGGACACAGCTGCCTCCCAGCCTGCCCTCTACTTCCAGGCTGGTGAACTATCTCCTGAGGCTCCCTCCAACTCACATCTCGGCACCCTACCTACCTGTTAAAGGCACGTTGCTGCGGTTCCTGCCGGTTCAAATAAAGAACTGTAAGTTGTTTTCTTCAACTTCTGTCTCCGTCTGGTCCCTGCTAATACGGCTGCCTACATCACCGGCACCCTGTCCATCACCCAGAGACTCACACTCGGGACATTAAGGGGTTGCCCCAGGGAGATCCGCTATAGCAGCCTCTCCCTCATCTTTTCTTGCCAACACCACCCTGCTGGAGACCTGCCAGGCTGTAGGACAGCCCTCCGGTTCCCCCGTACCAAGCACCGTGACAATAGCGTGCTTAGGCCGCAACCGCCAGCCACTCCGGTACCGCGGGCCCCGGCTGTCACCAGGTCTCACTTCAAAGGCTAGGCCCCGGTGGGGGATGTTGCAGATACATGAGGAGACATGGTGAGTACATCATCTCCTGTGGTAATAATTCCTCTATATATGATATATCAGCCATGTCTGCAGTGTATGAGGTGACTGGGAGCAGATACACGAGGAGACATGGTGACTACATGATCTCCTGTGGTAATAATTCCTCTATACATATGATATATCAGCCATGTCTGCAGTGTATGAGGTGATTGGATCAGATACATGAGGAGACATGGTGACTACATGATCTCCTGTGGTAATAATTCCTCTATATATGATATATCAGCCATGTCTGCAGTGTATGAGGTGACTAGGAGCAGATACATGAGGAGACATGGTGACTACATCATCTCCTGTGGTAATAATTCTCCTATATATGATATATCAGCCATGTCTGCAGTGTATGAGGTGACTGGGAGCAGATACATGAGGAGACATGGTGACTACATGATCTCCTGTGGTAATAATTCTCCTATATATGATATATCAGTCATGTCTGCAGTGTATGAGGTGACTGGGAGCAGATACATGAGGAGACATGGTGACTACATGATCTCCTGTGGTAATAATTCCTCTATATATGATATACCAGCCATGTCTGCAGTGTATGAGGTGACTGGGAGTAGATACATGAGGAAATATGGTGACTACATTATCCATACCTCCCAACTTTTTAAAAATAGAAAGAGGTCCATTAACCACGCCCTTGGTCACACCCCTAGTCACGCCACTTCCCACTATTCAGTGATCGCTTTCTTTCAAAGCTGAATTTTACAAAGGTGATCCACAATATTTTTGAATGACTCGGAGTGCGGTTACACGTACCACTAGTGCTGCATTTACAAACGTAATGCTAGTGTATTGTGTGTGCCTCGATTTAATCGCATTTTTGTTTTTAATTAAACACATGTGATCGGTAAGCAATCACATGTGTTTCACTGGAAACGCAAATGAGATGGGGCCGAGGCCTGCCCCCATGTTTGAATGTTGCATGTGTAAACACTGTGGTATGTTTGATTGTGCCCTGATGTGTATACATCGGAGGGCTTGGCCGAACGAAAACCCGACGGATTTGGAAAAACTGCCGCATTTTTAAAAAAAAAAATTGGTCGCACGGGCCATACTCACATGCACCACGATGAAGACGATGAACTCCAGGGCACCTCGGCGGACTTCGGCACAGCAGCGACGCCTGGTGGACATCGGGCGCAGGACCTTCATGAATCGCCGGAAGACCCGAACGATCGTCGGAGAAGCCGCCGCTGGACCGCGAATGGACCTGGTAAGTAAATGTGCCCCATTAGTTTAATCCTGTGTCACTAATGCCCTTTTTCATTTTTGCATTTTTCAATCCCAAGCTTTTTATATTTTTCCCTGTACAGAGCTGTGTGACGGCTTGTTGTCAGCGTAAAAAAATTCACTTTATAGTGACGGTATTTAATATTCCATTTTGTGTACTGGGAATGGGGAAAACATTCCAAATGTAGTGAAATTGGTGAAAAAATGCTTTTGCACCATTTTCTTGTGGCCATCATTTTTACAGCTTCCACTGCGCGCCCCAAATTACATGTCTATTTTATTCTTTGGGTCGCTATGATCACAGGGTTTCCTAAGAGAACTTTTTCATACTTCGATGTACAGAGCTGTGAGTGGTGCCATTTTCAATGCTACCATATTTAGGACTGAACGACCTTTTGATCACTTTTATTACATCTTTTATATTTTGCAAAATGGCAAAAAATCGTCATTTCTTAACTTGGGAGCTATTTTCCGTTATGGAGTTAAACTCTGGGAATAACCATTATTATATTTTGATGGATCAGGCATTCATGGGACTCGGTGATAACTAACGTGTTTATGAATTTTACTGTTTATTTATATTTATAACAGTTCTAGGGATAATTTTTCAGCCCCCTAGGGTACTTTAACCCTGGGTTGCCTGATTGATCCTACCATATACTGCCATACTGCAGTGTGGAAGTATATGGGGATTTTCCACATCGTATATCACAATGTGCACATTGTTATAGATCGGCTAAAATCAGAAAGGTGTGGAATTGCTTAGTAACCTGCAAACTTACAATCATGAAAGTTGACAGGTTCTAGCGAGGGTGCAGGTGCCGCTGTCCGCATTTCCTTCATGCCCTCTTGGTGTGGAGATGGTTTGAGGAGCAAAATAATCGCAATGTCTGGCGGTTTGCAAGGCATTGCGATAATTTAAGGGCTTGTACGTCACAAAACTGACACAAGCCCTGATGAATGTCTTCTATCATACAGTACATTGACATTGCTTACTGTATGATGTGAGTGGCTGTCCTCCCTCATCCCTGCTGTGGAGATGGTCATTGTAGAGGTGTGCAGCTGCTGGGGCTTCACAGAAGGCAGCGATGTAGCCTCTGTCTGTGCTGCCACCCTCCCCCTGCACCTTCACAACTACCAGGAGCTGCAGAGGAGTCTCCAGTGTGTATGGCTGAGTCACCTCTCCTGGTGCCACCCCGTGATGATACCTGCACTGACTGGGGACACTAAGGCACAGCTCACAAAGGAGGGAGGGCCGGCCCGGGGGAGGAGGAGGAGGAGGGAGTACTGGGAACTCTCAGCTCACTGCCTTGCAACCAAGCTGTCGCTACATCTATAGTAGGGTGTTCAGGGACCCGGAGATGAGAACTTGTCTCTTGGTCTGGGACAATGACGGGAACAGCGTAACAATCTCTCAACCTCCTGTGGCGACGTGACAGAGGAATAAAACCGTGACTGTCCCGTCAAAGCCAGGATGGTTGGGAGGTATGCATTTTCATAATAATCCTCATATATATGATATGTCAGCCATGTCTGCAGTGTATGAGGTGACTGGAGCAGATACATGAGGAGACATGGTGACTACATGATCTTCTGTGTTAATAATAACTCTATATATGATATATCAGCCATGTCTGCAGTGTATGAGGTGACTGGGAGCAGATACATGAGGAGACATGGTGACTACATGATCTCCTGTGGTAATAATTCCTCTATATATGATATATCAGCCATGTCTGCAGTGTATGAGGTGACTGGGAGCAGATACATGAGGAGACATGGTGACTACATGATCTGCTGTGGTAATAATTCCTCTATATATGATATATATCAGCCATGTCTGCAGTGTATGAGGTGACTGGGAGCAGATACATGAGGAGACATGGTGACTACATGATCTCGTGGTAATAATTCCTCTATATATGATATATCAGCCATGTCTGCAGTGTATGAGGTGACTGGAGCAGATACATGAAGAGACATGGTGACTACATGATCTCCTGTGGTAATAATTCCTCTATATATGATATATCAGCCATGTCTGCAGTGTATGAGGTGACTGGAGCAGATACATGAGGAGACATGGTGACTACATGATCTCCTGTGGTAATAATTCCTCTATATATGATATATCCGCCATGTCTGCAGTGTATGAGGTGACTGGAGCAGATACATGAGGAGACCTGGTGACTACATGATCTCCTGTGGTAATAATTCCTCTATATATGATATATTAGCCATGTCTGCAGTGTATGAGGTGACTGGGAGCAGATACATGAGGAGACATGGTGACTACATCATCTCCTGTGGTAATAATTCCTCTATACAGGCGGTCCCCTACTTAAGGACACCCGACTTACAGACAACCCATAGTTACAGACGGACCCCTCTGCCCACTGTGACCTCTGGTGAAGCTCTCTGGATGCTTTACTATAGTCCCAGGCTGCAATGATCAGCTGTAAGGTGTCTGTAATGAAGCTTTATTGATAATTCTTGGTCCAATTACACCAAAAATTTTGAAACTCCAATTGTCACTGGGGCAAAAGAAAAAAAATTGTCTAGAACTTCCATTATAAAATATACAGTTTCGACTTACATACAAATTCAACTTAAGAACAAACCTCCAGACCCTATCTTGTATGTAACCCGGGGACTGCCTGTATATGATATGTCAGCCATGTCTGCAGTGTATGAGGTGACT
This sequence comes from Engystomops pustulosus, assembly GCF_040894005.1. Taxonomy (NCBI): domain Eukaryota; kingdom Metazoa; phylum Chordata; class Amphibia; order Anura; family Leptodactylidae; genus Engystomops; species Engystomops pustulosus. Next base: position 178,393,115 of record NC_092416.1, on the reverse strand, counting down.
GGAGCAGATACACGAGGAGACATGGTGACTACATGATCTCCTGTGGTAATAATTCCTCTATATATGATATGTCAGCCATGTCTGCAGTGTATGAGGTGACTGGGAGCAGATACATGAGGAGACATGGTGACCACATGATCTCCTGTGGTAATAATTCCTCTATATATGATATATCAGCCATGTCTGCAGTGTATGAGGTGACTGGAGCAAATACATGAGGAGACATGGTGACTACATGATCTCCTGTGGTAATAATTCCTCTATATATGATATATCATCCATATCTGCAGTGTATGAGGTGACTGGAGCAGATACACGAGGAGACATGGTGACTACATGATCTCCTGTGGTAATAATTCCTCTATATATGATATTTTAGCCATGTCTGCAGTGTATGAGGTGACTGGGAGCAGATACATGAGGAGACATGGTGACTACATGATCTCCTGTGGTAATAATTCCTCTCTATATGATATATCAGCCATGTCTGCAGTGTATGAGGTGACTGGAGCAGATACATGAGGAGACATGGTGACTACATGATCTCCTGTGGTAATAATTCCTCTATATATGATATATCAGCCATGTCTGCAGTGTATGAGGTGACTGGAGCAGATACATGAGGAGACATGGTGACTACATGATCTCCTGTGGTAATAATTCCTCTATATATGATATATTAGCCATGTCTGCAGTGTATGAGGTGACTGGGAGCAGATACATGAGGAGAAATGGAGAATTAATGAGCTATTTTGGTAACAATTACTCTACATATGAAATATATCAGTAATGAGCCATGTTCTTAGATACACTATGACTATATGAACTATATGAAAGAATAATTTTTTTATATTTAAAAACGCCATGTGTGAAAGCATGGTGGGCTGGGTCATTTTTCCAGTCAATAATTAGCTGATGAAGTATCTGGAAACATTTTCATTTTTGTAAGGAAACAACATGAAGTTGAGTGGAGAGGGGACTCAGAAATCTCTGGAGTGGGTATGCAGGCGGCTTGGGGCACGACAAAACCCCCTAAAACTACAAGATTATAGATGGCTAAAAACAGATTGTTCCCTTTGCTAACTTGAACTTCCATTTGAATGTGTCCTTTAATAAAACAGTAGACAAGATCTCTGATTGCTATCAATTATTGGTAACATTCTAGTTGAGCTCAGAGTCCTAGATGATCCATATTACCGACCCTGATACATTATAGCAGTATATCAGTAAGTTGAAGCTTCCAGTTACTTCTTGCACCTGGGATGTTTACGACCCAAAAGAGTCAGGAGGTGTTTGTCCTCCAGCTTAGCTTCACATGTAAGATGCTGCCAATCGGTAAATAACATTTGAAGGAGACCCACACCCTACCTGTACAATGTGCGCACAGATGTCTAGAATTAAGTCTGAAACTGCTCTGGGCCATAGAGCGTTCCTCTAATTGGGATTTCAAAGAAGTAAGTGCATACTTCAAGGATTTGTCTTTCCGTCCTGCATCCTCTTTGGATCTGGTGCAAAGAACCTGAGCAAATATCTGCAGGGGAACTGTCTACATTCGAGCTACCGTCTGCACATTTTGTTCAGTGTCCCTTTGCTTTCAGCAGAAAAGCGGGTACACGTGTACCATCGACTTCCATTTTGGAAGTGGCTGAAGCATGCTGAGACATGAATATAATGCTTTATACATTATAAAGTGCACAATATTGTAACCATGTGCTCCTCATATGGAATCCATACAGCCAGTACAGCCATCTGTCCCTATAAGTTCCAGTTACTTATCACCTCATTTGTAGAGCAGCCATGTGCCCCAGTGTAACGTCATCAATGCAAATACTCACCTTTCCCAGAGTCCCCTCCATCCCTGCTAGGACTTTCTAGACATACATATTTGCTCTCATCCAGAAGGTATGAAACTGTCTGTCTAATGCCTATTCATCACTACCCTTAAAGTCCATGCCCGACCCATAAACTCCTCCATAAACTACCCATCAATTACCAGCCATAGGTAGGTCCTATAATTTAGTCGATATTGACTTGGAATCTCTCATTAGGTCAATGTAGTGTTCATGACTTTATAAAGGGTTGGACATTAACTCAGTTTTGTTGTTGCAGCCTAATGAGACTACATGAAGTGGAGAGCTTTTGAGACCTGTCCACATGTTGCAGTGCTGAATGGTGTCCATTGTTGCTGTTATTTGTGCCTGTGGGGTGTTAGGTCCCAGAGCAATGGTGACAGAAGCTGGTAATATGGGTTTTGCTTGGCTGTAGTGTATTGGCCCCTGTGGTTGCTTAGTACGGGCCTCTTTTAATATTTTATGTATTGGGTTTCTATTTATGATATATGTGGGGGGCACAGTGTGGTCAGTTGTGGTGTGAGGTGTATATATGATATATGTGGGGGGCACAGTGTGGTCAGTTGTGGTGTGAGGGATATATATGATATATGTGGGGGCACAGTGTGGTCAGTTTTGGTGTGAGGGGTATATATGATATAAGTGGGGACACAGTTTGGTCATTTGTGGTGTGAGGGGTATATGTGATATTTGTAGGGTCACAGTGTGATCAGTTTTGGGGTGAGGGGTATATATGATATATGTGGGTGTACAGTGTGGCCAGCTGTGGTATGAGGGGTATATATGATCTATGTGGGAGGTACAGTGTGATCAGTTGTGGTGTGGGAGGTATATAGGATAGATTTGGGGGCACTGTTTTAGTCAGTTGTGGTGTGAAGGGTATATATGATATATGTGGGGGAACCGTGTGATCAGTTGTGGTAGGAGGGGTATATATGATATATGTGAGGAGCACAGTGTGTTCAGTTGTGTTGTGAGCGGTATTAAGTATATGATAGATGTTGGGGCACAGTGTAGTCAGCTGTGGTTTGATGGTATATATGATATGTGTGGGGACACAGTGTGGTGAGTTGTGGTGTGAGGGGTATATATGATATGTGTTGGGACACAGTGTGGTCAGTTGTGGTGTGAGGGGTATATATGATATATGTGGGGTACAGTGTGGTCAGTTATGGTAGGAGGGGTATATATGATATATGTGGGGGTACAGTGGGGTCAGTTGTGGTAGGAGGGGTATATATGATATATGTGAGGAGCACAGTGTGGTCAGTTGTGTTGTGAGGGGTATACAGTATATGGTGTGATGGATATATATGATATGTGTGGGGACACAGTGTGGTGAGTTGTGGTGTGAGGGGTATATATATGTGTGGGGACACAGTGTGGTCAGTTGTGGTGTGAGGGGTATATATGATATATGTGGGGTACAGTGGGGTCAGTTGTGGTAGGAGGGGTATGTATGATATATGTGGGGGCATTGTGTAGTCAGCTGTGGTGTGAGGGGTATATATGATATATGTGGGGAGCACAGTGCGGTCAGTTGTGGTGTGAGGGGTATATATGATCTACCTGTATGTGAGGAGCACAGTGTGGTCAGTTGTGGTGTGAGGGGTATATATGATATATCCTGTCAGTGATCCAAATGGATCCAAATGAATTTAGAAAAAAATGCAATGTTACTGGATACTGAGGGCAAGCACTGTGACTTCTGTCCACTAGCAACAGCATCTAGGACTACGGGTTACTGAGGACAGTGATCTAACTGACTGCCTGGCTACTGTGGGCAGCAACTAGGATTGCTTACTACTGGGGCAGCACCTATGACTGCTTGCTACTGGGGAAGCACCTATAACTGCTGGCTACTGGGGTAAGCACTTAGGACTGATTGCTACTGGGGATAGCACCTAGGACTGATGGCTACTGGGGGCAGCACCTAGGACTGATGGCTACTGGGGGCAGCACCTAGGACTGATGGCTACTGGGGGCAGCACCTAGGACTGATGGCTACTGGGGGCAGCAACTAGGACTGATGGCTACTGGGGGCAGCAACTAGGACTGATGGCTACTGGGGGCAGCACCTAGGACTGATGGCTACTGGGGGCAGCACCTAGGACTGATGGCTACTGGGGGCAGCACCTAGGACTTCTGGCTACTGGGGGCAGCACCTAGGACTTCTGGCTACTGGGGGCAGCGCCTAGGACAGCTTGCTACTGGGGGAAGCGCCTAGGACTGCTGGCTACTGGGGGAAGCGCCTAGGACTGCTGGCTACTGGGGGAAGCGCCTAGGACTGCTGGCTACTGGGGGAAGCGCCTAGGACTGCTGGCTACTGGGGGAAGCGCCTAGGACTGCTGGCTACTGGGGGAAGCGCCTAGGACTGCTGGCTACTGGGGGAAGCGCCTAGGTCTGCTGGCTACTGGGGGAAGCGCCTAGGACTGCTGGCTACTGGGGGCAGCATCTAGGACTTCTGGCTACTGGGGGAAGCGCCTAGGACTGCTGGCTACTGGGGGCAGCATCTAGGACTTCTGCCTACTGGGGGCAGCATCTAGGACTTCTGCCTACTGGGGGCAGCATCTAGGACTTCTGCCTACTGGGGGCAGCATCTAGGACTTCTGCCTACTGGGGGCAGCACCTAGGACTTCTGCCTACTGGGGGCAGCACCTAGGACTTCTGCCTACTGGGGGCAGCACCTAGGACTTCTGCCTACTGGGGGCAGCACTCAGGACTTCTGCCTACTGGGGGCAGCACTTAGGACTTCTGCCTACTGGGGGCAGCACTCAGGACTTCTGCCTACTGGGGGCAGCACTCAGGACTTCTGCCTACTGGGGGCAGCACTTAGGACTTCTGCCTACTGGGGGCAGCACTTAGGACTTCTGCCTACTGGGGGCAGCACTTAGGACTTCTGCCTACTGGGGGCAGCACTTAGGACTTCTGCCTACTGGGGGCAGCACTTAGGACTTCTGCCTACTGGGGGCAGCACTTAGGACTTCTGCCTACTGGGGGCAGCACTTAGGACTTCTGCCTACTGGGGGCAGCACTTAGGACTTCTGCCTACTGGGGGCAGCACTCAGGACTTCTGCCTACTGGGGGCAGCACTCAGGACTTCTGCCTACTGGGGGCAGCACTCAGGACTTCTGCCTACTGGGGGCAGCACTTAGGACTTCTGCCTACTGGGGGCAGCACTTAGGACTTCTGCCTACTGGGGGCAGCACTTAGGACTTCTGCCTACTGGGGGCAGCACTTAGGACTTCTGCCTACTGGGGGCAGCACTTAGGACTTCTGCCTACTGGGGGCAGCACTTAGGACTTCTGCCTACTGGGGGCAGCACTTAGGACTTCTGCCTACTGGGGGCAGCACTTAGGACTTCTGCCTACTGGGGGCAGCACTTAGGACTTCTGCCTACTGGGGGCAGCACTTAGGACTTCTGCCTACTGGGGGCAGCACTTAGGACTTCTGCCTACTGGGGGCAGCACTTAGGACTTCTGCCTACTGGGGGCAGCACTTAGGACTTCTGCCTACTGGGGGCAGCACTTAGGACTTCTGCCTACTGGGGGCAGCACTTAGGACTTCTGCCTACTGGGGGCAGCACTTAGGACTTCTGCCTACTGGGGGCAGCACTTAGGACTTCTGCCTACTGGGGGCAGCACTTAGGACTTCTGCCTACTGGGGGCAGCACTTAGGACTTCTGCCTACTGGGGGCAGCACTTAGGACTTCTGCCTACTGGGGGCAGCACTTAGGACTTCTGCCTACTGGGGGCAGCACTTAGGACTTCTGCCTACTGGGGGCAGCACTTAGGACTTCTGCCTACTGGGGGCAGCACTTAGGACTTCTGCCTACTGGGGGCAGCACTTAGGACTTCTGCCTACTGGGGGCAGCACTTAGGACTTCTGCCTACTGGGGGCAGCACTTAGGACTTCTGCCTACTGGGGGCAGCACTTAGGACTTCTGCCTACTGGGGGCAGCACTTAGGACTTCTGCCTACTGGGGGCAGCACTTAGGACTTCTGCCTACTGGGGGCAGCACTTAGGACTTCTGCCTACTGGGGGAAGCACTTAGGACTTCTGCCTACTGGGGGAAGCACTTAGGACTTCTGCCTACTGGGGGAAGCACTTAGGACTTCTGCCTACTGGGGGCAGCACTTAGGACTTCTGCCTACTGGGGGCAGCACTTAGGACTTCTGCCTACTGGGGGCAGCACTTAGGACTTCTGCCTACTGGGGGCAGCACTTAGGACTTCTGCCTACTGGGGGCAGCACTTAGGACTTCTGCCTACTGGGGGCAGCACTTAGGACTTCTGCCTACTGGGGGCAGCACTTAGGACTTCTGCCTACTGGGGGCAGCACTTAGGACTTCTGCCTACTGGGGGCAGCACTTAGGACTTCTGCCTACTGGGGGCAGCACTTAGGACTTCTGCCTACTGGGGGCAGCACTTAGGACTTCTGCCTACTGGGGGCAGCACTTAGGACTTCTGCCTACTGGGGGCAGCACTTAGGACTTCTGCCTACTGGGGGCAGCACTTAGGACTTCTGCCTACTGGGGGCAGCACTTAGGACTTCTGCCTACTGGGGGCAGCACTTAGGACTTCTGCCTACTGGGGGCAGCACTTAGGACTTCTGCCTACTGGGGGCAGCACTTAGGACTTCTGCCTACTGGGGGCAGCACTTAGGACTTCTGCCTACTGGGGGCAGCACTTAGGACTTCTGCCTACTGGGGGCAGCACTTAGGACTTCTGCCTACTGGGGGCAGCACTTAGGACTTCTGCCTACTGGGGGCAGCACTTAGAACTTCTGCCTACTGGGGGCAGCATTTAGGACTTCTGCCTACTGGGGGCAGCACCTAGGACTTCTGCCTACTGGGGGCAGCACCTAGGACTGCTGGCTACTGGAGGCAGAACTTAGGCGAGCTGACTACTGGGGTCAGCACCTAGAATTCCTGACCACTGGGGACAATGCCTAGGGCTGCTGGCTACTGGGGTCAGCACCTAGGACTGCTGGCTACTGGGGTCAGCACCTAGAATTGCTGACTACTGGGGACAACGCCTAGGACTGCTGGCTACTGGGGGCAGCACCTAGGACTGCTGGCTACTGGGGGCAGCACCTAGGACTGCTAACTACTGGGGGCAGCACCTAGGACTGCTAACTACTGGGGAAACCACCTATGACTGCTTAATATTGGGGGCAGCACCTAGGACTGCTGGCTACTGGGGGAAGCACCTAGGACTGCTGGCTATTATGGTTAGCACCTAGGACTGCTGGTTACTGAGATCAGCACCTAGGACTTATGGGTACAGGAAGCAGTACTTGGACTACTTGGGGCAAGCATGGTGACTATTGTTGGCATAAACTGTTACTACTGTGGCAAACACTGTTTCTTTGGCTACTCTGTGGGGTAAATGTGACTGTTGCCTTCTGTGTTGGGAACATGTGACTATCGGCTACTTTGTGGGGGCAATGTAACTACTATCTATTGTATGGGGTCAATGTTGAATCTGGCTTTGCACGGCGTTGCACTAACAGTAATTCTATGTTTACGCCAGTGTAGGGAATTGTCCTGTGTGACTTTTTAGTGATTTTTATACACCAAAAAAGCCCAGCAAAACCAATGATAAATCTTCTCCAATGTGACTTGCTTGTAGATTCATTATGACTGTAATAGTAACTATATGGGTGCACTATTACTATACTGACTATTGTGGGGGCACTGTTAGTATATATTTGATACTGTGGGATACAGTTACTATATTTTGTACAATAGGAGGCCACTGTTACTATATTGGATACTGTGGGAGCACTGTTACTATATTGGCTACTGTGGGAGCACTGTTATTATATTGGCTACTGTGGGAGCACTGTTACTATATTGGCTACTGTGGGAGCACTGTTATTATATTGGCTACTGTGGGAGCACTGTTACTATATTGGCTACTGTGGGAGCAAGTTAAGGAACAAGTCACTAGCTGGAAGAAGCTGAAATCTTCTTCTTATATGATTGCATCTGAAAACAGCTGAAAGTTGTTACATTTTGCAGATACTGTAAATCTAAATTACACTGGGGCCGAATCATTTAGCAAAATTCTGGAAATGAGGTGATCCGTGTCCCCTGTAACCCACCGTGATGTGAAGGTAGGTAACACAATGGCAGCAGTGGCCTTGGCATAGGATCTATTTGCTGTCTGAGATTCTACTGACGTGGCTGCCTGTGTCTAGTCTTTCTACAGATCAGCCAGATTAAACAATACGCTTCTCCCTGCCAGGGCTGTAGTCTATGCCACGGTACTTGAGTCAGTTCTAAGAAATTCTGCTTTAGAAGCTGGCACCAGGTGATTGCCTACAGGTGGCATCACAAGAGCTTCACCTCTTCTGAGCTAATTCCTCCATGGAGTCCTATAATATGATGCATGTGTCCCCATACCAACTTTGTTAGAGCCCCTGCAAATCTTAAAATGTAAGATTATGCATTATCTTGGGACTGTATTGATGTAAAATGCTTAATTAGGGGCGTAAGACGACACCTGTGCAACGGGACCTAAGCTCTCACTGCCACCCCCATCCTGCTCATTATACTTCAGAATACACATACAGATGCAGAAGCCTCACTTTATTCCTAAAATGAGCAGTTGCCTCCCCTCATCGATGAAAAACATGCAGCAGCCCCACTTCAAAAAAAAGTCCAGCAACTTTCCCTTACTATTTAAATGTCATGCAGCCTCCCCTATGGAATTAAATGTCCAGCAGACTTTCCTCATTAATGAAATGTCCAGAAAAAGCCTCCGATCACTATATAAATATCCAGCAGCCCCATCATCACTAATGAAATGTCAAGCATGTGTATCCCCTCACTAATGAAATGTCCAGCAGCCGCCTCCCCTCACTAATGAAATGTCCAGCAGCCGCCTCCCCTCACTAATGAAATGTCCAGCATCTGCCCCCTCACTAATAACATGTCCAGCATCTGCCTCCTCTCACTAATAACATGTCCAGCATCTGCCTCCTCTCACTAATAACATGTCCAGCATCTGCCTCGCCTCACTAATAACATGTCCAGCATCTGCCTCGCCTCACTAATAACATGTCCAGCATCTGCCTCGCCTCACTAATAACATGTCCAGCATCTGCCTCCTCTCACTAATAACATGTCCAGCATCTGCCTCCTCTCACTAATAACATGTCCAGCATCTGCCTCCTCTCACTAATAACATGTCCAGCATCTGCCTCCTCTCACTAATAACATGTCCAGCATCTGCCTCCCCTCACTAATAACATGTCCAGCATCTGCCTCCTCTCACTAATAACATGTCCAGCATCAGCCTCCTCTCACTAATAACATGTACAGCATCTGCCTCGCCTCACTAATAACATGTCCAGCATCTGCCTCGCCTCACTAATAACATGTCCAGCATCTGCCTCCTCTCACTAATAACATGTCCAGCATCTGCCTCCTCTCACTAATAACATGTCCAGCATCTGCCTCCTCTCACTAATAACATGTCCAGCATCTGCCTCCTCTCACTAATAACATGTCCAGCATCTGCCTCCTCTCACTAATAACATGTCCAGCATCTGCCTCCTCTCACTAATAACATGTCCAGCATCTGCCTCGCCTCACTAATAACATGTCCAGCATCTGCCTCGCCTCACTAATAACATGTCCAGCATCTGCCTCGCCTCACTAATAACATGTCCAGCATCTGCCTTGCCTCACTAACAACATGTCCAGCATCTGCCTCCCCTCACTAACAACATGTCCAGCATCTGCCTCTTCTCACTAATGACATGTCCAGCATCAGCCTCCCCTCACTAATAACATGTCCAGCATCTGCCTCCCCTCACTAATAACATGTCCAGCATCTGCCTCCTCTCACTAATAACATGTCCAGCATCAGCCTCCTCTCACTAATAACATGTACAGCATCTGACTCCCCTCAGTAATGAAATGTCCAGCATCTGCCTCTTCTCACTAATAACATGTCCAGCATCTGCCTCCCCTCACTAATAACATGTCCAGCATCTGCCTCCTCTCACTAATAACATGTCCAGCATCAGCCTCCTCTCACTAATAACATGTACAGCATCTGACTCCCCTCAGTAATGAAATGCCCAGCATCTGCCTCTTCTCACTAATAACATGTACAGCATCTGCCTCCCCTCAGTAATTAAATGTTCAGCATCTGCCTTCTCTCACTAATAACATGTCCAGCATCTGCCTCCTCTCACTAATAACATGTCCAGCATCTGCCTCCCCTCACTAATAACATGTCCAGCATCTGCCTCCCCTCACTAATAACATGTCCAGCATCTGCCTCCCCTCACTAATAACATGTCCAGCATCTGCCTCCCCTCACTAACAACATGTCCAGCATCTGCCTCCCCTCACTAACAACATGTCCAGCATCTGCCTCCCCTCACTAACAACATGTCCAGCATCTGCCTCCTCTCACTAATAACATGTCCAGCATCTGCCTCTTCTCACTAATAACATGTCCAGCATCTGCCTCCTCTCACTAATAACATGTCCAGCATCTGCCTCTTCTCACTAATGACATGTCCAGCATCAGCCTCCCCTCAGTAATGAAATGTTCAGCATCTGCCTCCCCTCACTAATAACATGTGCAGCATCTGCCTCCCCTCACTAATAACATGTCCAGCATCTGCCTCCCCACAAAAACAAAAAGTATTCCCCAAAAAGTCAATTCAGAAATCTCCTTAAAGATCCAGAAAACTGCTGTCTAATATCTAACCCTTGTGACATCACAATAAAAGATACAGACATTTTTAAATTGATGAAAACATAAAGCAGACATATGGGAAATATTAGGTGATATGTTACAATCTTGAATTTCTTTTTGCCCAAAACATAATAACCCACTAACATCAAGTAGAACGGGTCTCGAAAAAACTCACTGAGATGACGTCTCACCACAACAGCGGCCATTCTGGATGCACTGCAAGCAACCGACTACAGCCTAACATAGTGGTGATCACATGACCTGCCCAGGCTGCAGCAGGACATGTGACATGGACATGTGCCTAGCAGGAAACGGCACCGCACGGCCATTTTTACAGCCGAATGTAGATCAGGGTCTTTTTTGTGGCCATTACACGGAACAGTGACCACATCTTGTGCTCACCATACCATGCCTGGTGCCATAAGCGTCTACTGGGGCGCACATCCAACTTTTTCCTACTTTGGTGTACGGAGCTGTTTGTGGTGTCACCTTTTGCGAGATGAAATGATGTTTTCATTGCTTCCATTTTGAGAACTGCTATTTTCTGGTATGGGATTATAACCGTGGATTAACTGTCTTTATTTTCTGATACATTGGACATTTTGGGATGTGGCGATACCTGCCATGTTTATCATTTTTACTGTTTATTAATTTTGATATCAGATCTAGGGAAAAGGGTGTATTTAAATTTTGTGTGTTTTTTTTATTTATTTTAAACTTTTTATTTTTATTTTTTTTTTACTATTTTTCAGAATCCCCTAGGGTACTTTATCCCTAGGTTGTCTGATTGATGCTACCATACACTGCAATACTACAGTATGTAAGTACATAGCAATTCTACTCATTTGTTACAGTGTGCCACTGGCACATTGTAACAAATGGCCAGAAATCATGCAGCCTTGGGTCTTACAAATACCCAAGGCTGTCATGGAGACAGGTTGTCACCCCTGTGTGTCAAGGGGAGCCACAGGTTTTTGCTGCAGGTGCTCCACAGGTTAGCACCCTAAATCGGTGCCGGAACCGATTGCGGATGTTACCAGTGGGTGTTGGATTGCAATATGCAGCAAACACCCACCTTGTACGGAGTAGTCACAGGTCGGTAAGGGGTTAACCATTTCTGTTAGCAGACTAAGCATTGTATAGCAGACAATCATGTATTGTCTTATATACATTTAGTCCATTCCTTGTTTGAACTTGATTGATTTTTGTCTTTTTTTCAACCATATAAACTAACTCTGTACTTTCTGTAGTGAAGTAGCAAACACTGTGTAGCAGTAGACATATTTATACTGCAGGTGTAATGGACTTCTGAAACCTGTCTTTAGTGAAGATGAGGTCCCTTTAATTACCTTTTACTGAAACGATGCTACAGTTTAGCATATTTATGGCTCATACAAATCTGACATGAAGGCTTAGTAGCAATTTAATCTGCAAAGATCCGCCACTACTACTACCACCAGGCAACCAGACATCTGCACTGCTGCAGCCGCTACTACTACCACCACCAGGCAACCAGACATCTGCACTGATGCAGCCAATACTACTACCACCTCACAGCCAGACATCTGTACTGCTGCAGCCACTACTACTACTACCACCAGGCAACCAGACATCTGCACTGCTGCAGCCGCTACTACTACCACCACCAGGCAACCAGACATCTGCACTGATGCAGCCAATACTACTACCACCTCACAGCCAGACATCTGTACTGCTGCAGCCACTACTACTACTACCACCGCACAGCCAGACATCTGTACTGCTGCATCCACTACTACTACTACCACCACACAGCCAGACATCTGTACTGCTGCAGCCACTACTACTCATACCACCACACAGCCAGACATCTGTACTACTGCAGCCGCCACTACTACTACTACCACCACACAGCCAGACATCTGTACTGCTGCAGCCACTACTACTCATACCACCACACAGCCAGATATCTGTACTGCTGCGTCCACTACTACTACTACTACTACCACCACACAGCCAGACATCTGTACTGCTGCAGCCACTACTACTACCACCACACATCCAGACATCTGCACTGCTGCAGCCGCTACTACTACCACCACACAGCCAGACATCTGTACTACTGCAGCCGCCACTACTACTACTACCACCACACAGCCAGACATCTGTACTGCTAAAGCCGCTATTACTACTACCACCACACAGCCTTACATCTGTACTGCTGCAGGCGCTACTACTACTACCACCAGGCAACCAGACATGTGTACTGCTGCAGCCGCTACTACTACTACCACCAGGCAACCAGACATGTGTACTGCTGCAGCCGCTACTACTACTACCACCAGGCAACTAGACATCTGTACTTCTGCAGCCACTACTACTACTACCACACCACAGCCTTACATCTGTACTGCTGCAGGCGCTACTACTATTACCACCAGGCAACCAGACATCTGTACTTCTGCAGACACTACTACTACCACCACACAGCCAGACATCTGCACTGCTGCAGCCGCTATTACTACTACTACCACCACACAGCCTTACATCTGTACTGCTGCAGGCGCTACTACTACTACCACCAGGCAACCAGACATGTGTACTGCTGCAGCCGCTACTACTACTACCACCAGGCAACCAGACATCTGTACTTCTGCAGACACTACTACTACCACCACACAGCCAGACATCTGCACTGCTGCAGCCGCTATTACTACTACTACCACCACACAGCCTTACATCTGTACTGCTGCAGGCGCTACTACTACTACCACCAGGCAACCAGACATGTGTACTGCTGCAGCCGCTACTACTACTACCACCAGGCAACCAGACATGTGTACTGCTGCAGCCGCTACTACTACTACCACCAGGCAACTAGACATCTGTACTTCTGCAGCCACTACTACTACTACCACACCACAGCCTTACATCTGTACTGCTGCAGGCGCTACTACTACTACCACCAGGCAACCAGACATGTGTACTGCTGCAGCCGCTACTACTACTACCACCACATAGCCAGACATCTGTACTGCTGCATCCACTACTACTACTACTACCACCACACAGCCAGACATCTGTACTGCTGAAGCCGCTACTACTACTACTACCACAACACAGCCAGACATCTGTACTGCTGCAGCCGCTACTACTACTACCACCACACAGCCAGACATCTGTACTGCTGCGTCCACTACTACTACCACCACACAGCCAGACATCTGTACTGCTGAAGCCGCTACTACTACCACCACACAGCCAGACATCTGTACTACTGCAGCCGCCACTACTACTACTACCACCACACAGCCAGACATCTGTACTGCTGCGTCCACTACTACTACTACTACCACCACACAGCCAGACATCTGTACTGCTGCAGCCGCCACTACTACTACCACCACACAGCCAGACATCTGTACTGCTGCGTCCACTACTACTACTACTACCACCACACAGCCAGACATCTGTACTACTGCAGCCGCCACTACTACTACTACCACCACACAGCCAGACATCTGTACTGCTGCGTCCACTACTACTACTACTACCACCACACAGCCAGACATCTGTACTGCTGAAGCCGCTGCTACTACTACCACCACACAGCCAGGCATCTGTACTGCTGCGTCCACTACTACTACCACCACACAGCCAGACATCTGTACTGCTGCAGCCACTACTACTACCACCACACATCCCGACATCTGTACTACTGCAGCCAGTACTACTACTACCACCACACAGCCAGACATCTGTACTACTGCAGCCGCCACTACTACTACTACCACCACACAGCCAGACATCTGTACTACTGCAGCCGCCACTACTACTACTACCACCACACAGCCAGACATCTGTACTGCTGCAGCCGCTACTACTACTACCACCACACAGCCAGACATCTGTACTGCTGCAGCCACTACTACTACTACCACCACACAGCCAGACATCTGTACTGCTGCAGCCACTACTACTACTACCACCACACAGCCAGACATCTGTACTGCTGCAGCCACTACTACTACTACCACCCAACTCCCTGGGGTATCCATAATAGTGTAGAAATTGCTCCCTGTAAATGATAAAATATACCTCTGAGATTTGGGTTTATGGCAGGTAAAGCTGACGTCTCACACGTCTCCTCCTGTAGAAAGTCACCTGATGCCAGGTTCTGTCTCGGAGCCTTTGCTTTGGAAGATCTGAAGACGTTGGCATCTGAACCTGAAACAACAGGTGCAGTTGGTAGATGCGTTGCCAGCCCTGCTGCTGTCATCATGTGGCCTCATAAATCTATCTCCTCACAACAATAACGAACAAATCCACATATAACCGAAACATCTTCACCTTGTAAGAGATCCTCCATTACAATGTGAGAAGGCAAGAAGACCCTAAGTTGTCATGAAACCACCATTCTCGTCATACTGCTTTCTATCATAGCCAGCAGTGGTCAGGGGTCAGCATGGATGCTCTGACCCCTCTGTGACTACACCCCCCATACACAACGAGCTGCCATGTCCTGTGTGTCCTGACACCTTTCTATCATAGCCAGCAGTGGTCAGGGTTCAGCATGGGCGCTCTGACCTCTCTGTGACTACACCCCCATACACAGCGAGCTGCCATGTCCTGTGTGTCCTGACACCTTTCTATCATAGCCAGCAGTGGTCAGGGTTCAGCATGGGCGCTCTGACCCCTCTATGACTACATCCTCCATACACAGCGAGCTGCCATGTCCTGTGTGTCCTGACACCTTTCTATCATAGCCAGCAGTGGTCAGGGTTCAGCATGGGCGCTCTGACCTCTCTGTGACTACACCCCCATACACAACGAGCTGCCATGTCCTGTGTGTCCTGACACCTTTCTATCATAGCCAGCAGTGGTCAGGGTTCAGCATGGGCGCTCTGACCCCTCTATGACTACATCCTCCATACACAGCGAGCTGCCATGTCCTGTGTGTCCTGACACCTTTCTATCATAGCCAGCAGTGGTCAGGGTTCAGCATGGATGCTCTGACCTCTCTGTGACTACACCCCCATACACAGCGAGCTGCCATGTCCTGTGTCCTGACACCTTTCTATCATAGCCAGCAGTGGTCAGGGGTCAGCATGGGCGCTCTGACCTCTCTGTGACTACACCCCCCATACACAACGAGCTGCCATGTCCTGTGTGTCCTGACACCTTTCTATCATAGCCAGCAGTGGTCAGGGGTCAGCATGGGCGCTCTGACCTCTCTGTGACTACACCCCCCATACACAACGAGCTGCCATGTCCTGTGTGTCCTGACACCTTTCTATCATAGCCAGCAGTGGTCAGGGGTCAGCATGGGCGCTCTGACCCCTCTGTGACTACACCCCCCATACACAGCGAGCTGCCATGTCCTGTGTCCTGACACCTTTCTATCATAGCCAGCAGTGGTCAGGGGTCAGCATGGGTGCTCTGACCCCACTGTGACTACACCCCCCATACACAGCGAGCTGCCATGTCCTGTGTGTCCTGACACCTTTCTATCATAGCAGCAGTGGTCAGGGGTCAGCATGGGTGCTCTGACCCCTCTGTGACTACACCCCCCATACACAGTGAGCTGCCATGTCCTGTGTGTCCTGACACCTTTCTATCATAGCCAGCAGTGGTCAGGGTTCAGCATGGGCGCTCTGACCCCTCTATGACTACATCCTCCATACACAGCGAGCTGCCATGTCCTGTGTGTCCTGACACCTTTCTATCATAGCCAGCAGTGGTCAGGGTTCAGCATGGGCGCTCTGACCTCTCTGTGACTACACCCCCATACACAGCGAGCTGCCATGTCCTGTGTCCTGACACCTTTCTATCATAGCCAGCAGTGGTCAGGGGTCAGCATGGGCGCTCTGACCTCTCTGTGACTACACCCCCCATACACAACGAGCTGCCATGTCCTGTGTGTCCTGACACCTTTCTATCATAGCCAGCAGTGGTCAGGGGTCAGCATGGGCGCTCTGACCTCTCTGTGACTACACCCCCCATACACAACGAGCTGCCATGTCCTGTGTGTCCTGACACCTTTCTATCATAGCCAGCAGTGGTCAGGGGTCAGCATGGGCGCTCTGACCCCTCTGTGACTACACCCCCCATACACAGCGAGCTGCCATGTCCTGTGTCCTGACACCTTTCTATCATAGCCAGCAGTGGTCAGGGGTCAGCATGGGTGCTCTGACCCCACTGTGACTACACCCCCCATACACAGCGAGCTGCCATGTCCTGTGTGTCCTGACACCTTTCTATCATAGCAGCAGTGGTCAGGGGTCAGCATGGGTGCTCTGACCCCTCTGTGACTACACCCCCCATACACAGCGAGCTGCCCTGTCCTGTGTGTCATGACACCTTTCTATCATAGCCAGCAGTGGTCAGGGGTCAGCATGGGCGCTCTGACCTCTCTGTGACTACATCCCCCATACACAGTGAGCTGCCATGTCCTGTGTGTCATGACACCTTTCTATCATAGCCAGCAGTGGTCAGGGGTCAGCATGGGCGCTCTGACCTCTCTGTGACTACATCCCCCATACACAGTGAGCTGCCATGTCTTGTGTGTCCTGACACCTTTCTATCATAGCCAGCAGTTGTCAGGGGTCAGCATGGGCGCTCTGACCCCTCTGTGACTACACCCCTCATACACAGCGAGCTGCCATGTCCTGTGTCCTGACACCTTTCTATCATAGCCAGCAGTGGTCAGGGGTCACCATGGGCGCTCTGACCCCTCTATGACTACTCTCCCCATACACAGCGAGCTGCCATGTCCTGTATGTCCTGACACCTTTCTATCATAGCCAGCAGTGGTCAGGGGTCAGCATGGCGCTCCGACCCCTCTGTGACTACACCCCCCATACACAGCGAGCTGCCATGTCCTGTGTGTCCTGACACCTTTCTATCATAGCCAGCAGTGGTCAGGGGTCAGCATGGGCGCTGTGACCCCTCTGTGACTACACCCCCCCATACACAGCGAGCTGCCATGTCCTGTGTGTCCTGACACCTCTCTATCATAGCCAGCAGTGGTCAGGGGTCAGCATGGGCGCTCTGACCGCTCTGTGACTACACCCCCCAGACACAGCGAGCCGCCATGTCCTGTGTGTCCTGACACCTTTCTATCATAGCCAGCAGTGGTCAGGGGTCAGCATGGGTGCTCTGACCCCTCTGTGACTACACCCCCCCATACACAGCGAGCTGCCATGTCCTGTGTATCCTGACACCTTTCTATCATAGCCAGCAGTGGTCAGGGGTCAGAATGGGCGCTCTGACCCCTCTGTGACTACACCCCCCATACACAGCGAGCTGCCATGTCCTGTGTGTCCTGACACATAGCCAGCAGGGGTCAGCATGGGTGCTCTGACCCCTCTGTGACTACACCCCCCATACACAGCGAGCTGCCATGTCCTGTGTATCCTGACACCTTTCTATCATAGCCAGCAGTGGTCAGGGGTCAGCATGGGCGCTCTGACCCCTCTGTGACTACACCCCCCATACACAGCGAGCTGCCATGTCCTGTGTATCCTGACACCTTTCTATCATAGCCAGCAGTGGTCAGGGGTCAACATGGGCGCTCTGACCCCTCTGTGACTACACCCCCCATACACAGCAAGCTGCCATGTCCTGTGTGTCCTGACACCTTTCTATCATAGCCAGCAGTGGTCAGGGGTCAGCATGGGCGTTCTGACCGCTCTGTGATTACACCCCCCATACACAGCGAGCTGCCATGTCCTGTGTGTCCTGACACCTTTCTATCATAGCCAGCAGTGGTCAGGGGTCAGCATGGGTGCTCTGACCCCTCTGTGACTACACCCCCTATACACAGCGAGCTGCCATGTCCTGTGTGTCCTGACACCGTTCTATCATAGCCAGCAGGGGTCAGGGATAAGCATGGGCGCTCTAACCTCTCTGTGACTACAACCCCATACACAGCGAGCTGCCATGTCCTGTGTGTCCTGACACCTTTCTATCATAGCCAGCAGTGGTCAGGGGTCAGCATGGGTGCTCTGACCCCTCTGTGACTACACCCCCCATACACAGCGAGCTGCCATGTCCTGTGTGTCCTGACACCTCTCTATCATAGCCAGCAGTGGTCAGGGGTCAGCATGGGCGCTCTGACCCCTCTGCGACTACACCCCCCATACACAGCGAGCTGCCATGTCCTGTGTGTCCTGACACCTTTCTATCATAGCCAGCAGTGGTCAGGGGGCAGCATGGGCGCTCTGACCCCTCTGCGACTACACCCCCCATACACAGCGAGCTGCCATGTCCTGTGTGTCCTGACACCTTTCTATCATAGCCAGCAGTGGTCAGGGGTCAGCATGGGCGCTCTGACCCCTCTGTGACTACACCCCCCATACACAGCGAGCTGCCATGTCCTGTGTGTCCTGACACCTTTCTATCATAGCCAGCAGTGGTCAGGGGGCAGCATGGGCGCTCTGACCCCTCTGTGACTACACCCCCCATACACAGCGAGCTGCCATGTCCTGTGTGTCCTGACACCTTTCTATCATAGCCAGCAGTGGTCAGGAGTCAGCATGGGCGCTCTGACCCCTCTGTGACTACACCCCCCATACACAGCGAGCTGCCATGTCCTGTGTGTCCTGACACCTTTCTATCATAGCCAGCAGTGGTCAGGGTTCAGCATGGGCGCTCTGACCCCTCTGTGACTACACCCCCCTTACACAGCGAGCCGCCATGTCCTGTGTGTCCTGACACCTTTCTATCATAGCCAGCAGTGGTCAGGGGTCAGCATGGGTGCACTGACCCCTCTGTGACTATACCCCCCATACACAGCGAGCTGCCATATCCTGTGTGTCCTGACACCTTTCTATCATAGCGAGCAGTGGTCAGTGGTCAGCATGGGCGCTCTGACCCCTCTGTGACTACACCCCCATACACAGCGAGCTGCCATGTCCTGTGTGTCCTGACACCTTTCTATCATAGCGAGCAGTGGTCAGTGGTCAGCATGGGCGCTCTGACCCCTCTGTGACTACACCCCCATACACAGCGAGCTGCCATGTCCTGTGTGTCCTGACACCTTTCTATCATAGCCAGAAGTGGTCAGGGGTCAGCATGGGCGCTCTGACCCCTCTGTGATTACACCCCTCATACACAGCAAGCTGCCATGTCCCATGGGTGCCCATAGATGTCTTCCTGTCTCAGCAGTTGTGCTCTTTATGCCCACTTTTGGTGGGATCAGTGGTGGTTATGTAAGTGCATAAAATATGAGGTTAGTTCCTCCTAGTGGTGAACGTCTGCAAACAAAAGTTTCTCAATTTACTTGCTGTTTAACCTTCCGCACATTGTGGTGATGGATATTTTCCTACTACATTGCATTCAATACCAATAAAAAATGTTTAAAGATTAATAAAATACTGAATTCTCCATTTTTCCTTTAAAAATATATTGACTTGGTTATTATTTCTCCGGTACTAATAAAAATGACAACTCAGCTCAGGGAAAAAACAAGCCTTCAACTGACTCCCTTGATAGAAAAATAAAAAGAATTGCATGACAAGTGTTTTAAGGTAAATAAGACTTCAAAATGGGTCAGAATAGAACTGATTTAGAGATTTAAAAAAACATATTTTTGTTGCACAGTTTTGTAGATCTGCAAAAAATGTGTATTTTTTTTTTAACATCTTCACATTTAAAAGTCTTTTTGTCAATAAGTAAAAGGCACCCCGTCCCATCATGACATCACTACTGACAATAGATGATGTCACAGCTTATCCCCTCCCCCTCCTGTACAATGACCTCTATATAGATAACACTGACTCATCATTACATCACTACTGACAATAGATGATGTAACAGCTTATCTCCTCCCCTCCTGTACAATGACCTCTATATAGATAACACTGACCCATCATTACATCACTACTGACAATAGATGATGTCACAGCTTATCCCCCCCTCCCTGTACAATGACCTCTATATAGATAACACTGACCCATCATTACATCACTACTGACAATAGATGATGTCACAGCTTATCTCCTCCCCCTCCCTGTACAATGACCTCTATATAGATAACACTGACCCATCATTACATCACTGCTGACAATAGATGATGTCACAGCTTATCTCCTCTCCCTCCCTGTACAATGACCTCTATATAGATAACACTGACCCATCATGACATCACTACTGACAATAGATGATGTCACAGCTTATCTCCTCCCCCTCCCTGTACAATGGCCTCTATATAGATAACACTGACCCATCATTACATCACTACTGACAATAGATGATGTCAGAGCTTATCTCCTCCCCTCCGTGTACAATGGCCTCTATATAGATCAGTGATTTTCAACCTTTTTTGAGCCGCGGCACACTTTTTATACTTAGAAAATCCTGGGGCACACCACCAACCAAAATAGCACAAAATGACACTAAAACAGTCATAAAAGGCCTCCCTTTACTAATAAAAAGGCCCTAGCTGCCTCCCTTTACTAATAAAAAGGCCCTAGCTGCCTCCCTTTACTAATAAAAAGGCCCTAGCTGCCTCCCTTTACTAATAAAAAGGCCCTAGCTGCCTCCCTTTACTAATAAAAAGGCCCTAGCTGCCTCCCTTTACTAATAAAAAGGCCCTAGCTGCCTCCCTTTACTAATAAAAAGGCCCTAGCTGCCTCCCTTTACTAATAAAAAGGCCCTAGCTGCCTCCCTTTACTAATAAAAAGGCCCTAGCTGCCTCCCTTTACTAATAAAAAGGCCCTAGCTGCCTCCCTTTACTAATAAAAAGCCCCTGGCTGCCTCCCTTTACTAATAAAAAGCCCCTGGCTGCCTCCCTTTACTAATAAAAAGCCCCTAGATGCCTCCCTTTACTAATAAAAAGCCCCTGGCGGCCTCCCTTTACTAATAAAAAGCCCCTAGCTGCCTCCCTTTACTAATAAAAAGCCCCTACATGCCTCCCTTTACTAATAAAAAGCCCCTGGCGGCCTCCCTTTACTAATAAAAAGCCCCTAGCTGCCTCCCTTTACTAATAAAAAGCCCCTGGCGGCCTCCCTTTACTAATAAAAAGCCCCTAGCTGCCTCCCTTTACTAATAAAAAGCCCCTAGCGGCCTCCCTTTACTAATAAAAAGCCCCTAGATGCCTCCCTTTACTAATAAAAAGCCCCTGGCGGCCTCCCTTTATTAATAAAAAGGCCCTAGCGGTCTCCCATTACAAAGTAAGAGCCCGTAGCGGCCTCCCTTTACAAATTAAGAGCCCGTAGCGGCCTCTCTTTACTAATTAATAGGCCCTAGAGGCCTCCATTTACTATTTAAAAGGCCCTAGAGCCCCCCTTTACTAATTAAAAGGCCCTAGAGCCCCCCCTTTACTAATTAAAAGGCCCTAGAGGCCTCCCTTTACTAATTAAAAGGCCCTAGAGGCCCCCCTTTACTAATTAAAAGGCCCTAGAGGCCCCCCTTTACTAATTAAAAGGCCCTAGAGGCCCCCCTTTACTAATTAAAAGGCCCTAGAGGCCCCCCTTTACTAATTAAAAGGCCCTAGAGGCCCCTCTTTACTAATTAAAAGGCCCTAGAGGCCCCCCTTAACAAATAAAAAGCCCCAGCCTACCTTTACTAATAAAAAATAAAATCCCTTGCTACCTTCCTTATACAAATAATAACCTTATATACTTACCCTTGATGTCTTCTTCCGCGTACCGTCACTCCTAATGGCGATCCGCTCACCTTCTGTAGCTCCTGCACCGCGCGCCTCTGGTCACGTGACTGACGCGACCTGACGTCAGGTCGCGTCAGTCACGTGACATGGGCCGCGCGGTACAGGAGCTACAGAAGATGGGCGGATCGCCGACGCGGGACTTGGAGGTAAGTATGGGGCAGAAATACGGGGGCGCGGCGGCAGCTCGACACCGGGGCAGCCTAGTTCGGGCAACTTTCCCCCGCGGCACACTCAACCTTGTGTCGCGGCACACTAGTGTGCCGCGGCACACAGGTTGAAAATCACTGATATAGATAACACTGACCCATCATTACATCACTACTGACAATAGATGATGTCACAGCTTATCTCCTCCCCCTCCCTGTACAATGACCTCTATATAGATAACACTGACCCATCATTACATCACTACTGACAATAGATGATGTCACAGCTTATCTCCTCCCCCTCCCTGTACAATGACCTCTATATAGATAACACTGACCCATCATTACATCACTACTGACAATAGATGATGTCACATCTTATCTCCTCTAACAGATAACAGGAAGTAAAGGTCAAACCCTGCATGTACACCAATAAAAATGTATTATGTATTAATATATTATATATTTATTTTTATTTGACAATTTAAAATGGCGGCCATTTTGAAGTCAGCCATTTTGGATCCAACTTTAATTTTTTCCAATGAGAAGAGGGTTATGTAACACATAAAACTTATTCAGTTTTAAAGTAACTTTATTATTCCATGAGTTATTTACAAGTGTATGAGCACTTTGGGGTCATCTGAAGGCAATGGTCTATGCTGTGAAGATGTGCAGCATCTGAAACTACGGATACTGGAGAAATCTGCTTACATAAGGTGACAATAAGGTGACAAGGGGTTAATGTACCTAGTCTGCAGCTTCTAGAACTTTATAATTACTTTCTAAAAAATTAGCAGAAACTCAAACAAACGTCACGTGCCAAACACGTGCAGGAGCTCCCGCCTGGCACTATATATACAGCGGCAGCACCCGCTACCGGGTATCCACAGCTGAGGTCGTGTAGTCAACAGCTACATCCCAGCTCCACCATGAAGCCGGTCAGACTTCTCCTCCTCGTGGGCTTCGCCACATTCTTTGGTGAGTTCCGATATCATTGCATGGGTTCTTAAAAGGGTTGTCCACTTTACCTTAAGCTTTTGTAATGTGTGTGTAAGTGTGGGGGCAGGTGACTACCTCATGTTTTGTGCAGTGTGAGGGACAGAATAATAGGTAATTTACCTGGGAGGGTCATGTGATCTCTAACTGTCCATGAGCAATCGCCCTGCCAGGACCTTATGATAGTAGGACAGAAGGTCAGTCAGAGATCACATGACCCTCCATCTGCGGCCATTTTCTGGACAGGAATCTCCGGCTGATGAGGTAAAGGACAGGAGGCTTCACTTTACATATCGAGAAAGAGGAGCAAAACATTTAACCCCTTAATGACAGGACCTAAAACGGCTTCAATGACTGAAGACTATCTACTGGTTTAGGGGCCATTTCTTTTTTTTTTCTTTTTTTTATGCCGTCTACCTTAAAAGTTTTTGCAGTGTTTTTTTTTTTTGTCATGGCATCGGGGCTGTTTAAAATTTCACAAAAGTTGAAGGACGTTTTAAAGAACATTTTTAGTTCTTTTGGGGTTAAATTTACAAAACATAGAGAAAAAGTCTTTTTTTTTTGTAATATATGTATTATATATCATATATATATATATACATACACACCGTATATACTCGTGTATAAGCCTAAATGCAGATGCTATATTCATAAACAAAAGCTTGTCCAATAGTTACTATATAGGTTTATATTTCAGATGACTAGGGGTGCAAGTAGTTGAGCAGAGAGATGAACGCCCCCTGTAAATAAAGCTTTGACGTAAATATGTCAGGGGTGCTGTAAAAGGAAATCTACCATGAAAACTCATAGATTATAAGCTCTTGTGTCACCCCCTCATCCTCATAGACTGTAAGCTCTTGTGTCCCCCCCTCATCCTCATAGACTGTAAGCTCTTGTGTCACCCCCTCACCCTCATAGACTGTAAGCTCTTGTGTCCACCCTCATCCTCATAGATTGTAAGCTCTTGTGTCCCCCCTCATCCTCATAGACTGTAAGCTTTGTGTCACTCCCTCATCCTCATAGACTGTAAGCTCTTGTGTCACCCCCTCATCCTCATAGACTGTAAGCTCTTGTGTCACCCCCTCATCCTCATAGACTGTAAGCTCTTGTGTCAACCCCCTTCATCCTCACAGACTGTAAGCTCTTGTGTCACCCCCTCATCCTCGTAGACTGTAAGCTCTTGTATCAACCCCCTTCATCCTCATAGACTGTAAGCTCTTGTGTCACCTCCTCATCCTCATAGACTGTAAGCTCTTGTATCAACCCCCTTCATCCTCATAGACTGTAAGCTCTTGTGTCACCTCCTCATCCTCATAGACTGTAAGCTCTTGTGTCAACCCCCTTCATCCTCACAGACTGTAAGCTCTTGTGTCACCCCCTCATCCTCGTAGACTGTAAGCTCTTGTGTCACCCCCATCCTCATAGACTGTAAGCTCTTGTGTCACCCCCTCGTCCTCATAGACTGTAAGCTCTTGTGTCACCCCCTCGTCCTCATAGACTGTAAGCTCTTGTGTCACCCCCATCCTCATAGACTGTAAGCTCTTGTGTCACCCCCTCATCCTCATAGACTGTAAGCTCTTGTATCAACCCCCTTCATCCTCATAGACTGTAAGCTCTTGTATCAACCCCCTTCATCCTCATAGACTAAACTCTTGTGTCACCCCCTCATTCTAATAGACTGTAAACTCTTGTGTCACCCCCTCGTCCTCATAGACTGTAAGCTCTTGTGTCACCCCCTCATCCTCACAGACTGTAAGCTCTTGTGTCCACTCGTCCTCAGACTGTAAGCTCGTGTCCACTCGTCCTCATAGACTGCAAGCTCTTGTGTCACCCCTCATCCCCATAGACTGTAAGCCCTTGTGTCCCCCCTCATCCTCATAGACTGTAAGCTCTTGTGTCAACCCCCTTCATCCTCATAGACTGCAAGCTCTTGTGTCAACCCCCTTTATCCTCACAGACTGTAAGCTCTTGTGTCCACTCGTCCTCATAGATTGTAAGCTCTTGTGTCACCTCCTCATCCTCATAGACTGTAAGCTCTTGTGTCACCTCCTCATCCTCATAGACTGCAACCTCCTGTGTCACCCCCTCATCCTCATAGACTAAGCTCTTGTGTCCCCCTCATCCTCATAGACTGTAAGCTCTTGTGTCACCCCCTCATCCTCATAGACTGTAAGCTCTTGTGTCACCTCCTCATCCTCATAGACTGTAAGCTCTTGTGTCACCCCCTCATCCTCATAGACTGTAAGCTCTTGTGTCACCCCCTCATCCTCATAGACTGTAAGCTCTTGTGTCACCCCCTCGTCCTCATAGACTGTAAGCTCTTGTGTCACCCCCTCATCCTCATAGACTGTAAGCTCTTGTGTCACCCCTCATCCTCATAGACTGTAAGCTCTTGTGTCACCTCCTCATCACCATAGACTGTAAGCTCTTGTGTCACCCCCTCATCCTCATAGACTGTAAGCTTTTGTGTCACCCCCTCATCCTCATAGACTGTAAGCTCTTGTGTCCCCCCTCATCCTCATAGACTGTAAGCTCTTGTGTCACCCCCTCATCCTCATAGACTGTAAGCTCTTGTGTCCCCCCTCATCCTCATAGACTGTAAGCTCTTGTGTCACCCCCTCATCCTCATAGACTGTAAGCTCTTGTGTCACCCCCTCATCCTCATAGACTGTAATCTCTTGTGTCACCCCCTCGTCCTCATAGACTGTAAGCTCTTGTGTCACCCCCTCGTCCTCATAGACTGTAAGCTCTTGTGTCTCCGCCTCATCCTCATAGACTGTAAGCTCTTGTGTCACCCCTCATCCTCATAGACTGTAAGCTCTTGTGTCCCCCTTCGTCCTCATAGACTGTAAGCTCTTGTGTCACCCCCTCACCCCCATAGACTGTAAGCCCTTGTGTCCCCCCTCATCCTCATAGACTGTAAGCTCTTGTGTCAACCCCCTTCATCCTCATAGACTGCAAGCTCTTGTGTCAACCACCTTCATCCTCACAGACTGTAAGCTCTTGTGTCCACTCGTCCTCATAGACTGTAAGCTCTTGTGTCCCCCCTCATCCTCATAGACTGTAAGCTCTTGTGTCACCCCCTCATCCTCATAGACTGTAAGCTCTTGTGTCACCTCCTCATCCTCATAGACTGCAACCTCCTGTGTCACCCCCTCATCCTCATAGACTAAGCTCTTGTGTCCCCCTCATCCTCATAGACTGTAATCTCTTGTGTCACCCCCTCATCCTCATAGACTGTAAGCTCTTGTGTCACCTCCTCATCCTCATAGACTGTAAGCTCTTGTGTCATCCCCTCATCCTCATAGACTGTAAGCTCTTGTGTCACCTCCTCATCCTCATAGACTGCAACCTCCTGTGTCACCCCCTCATCCTCATAGACTAAGCTCTTGTGTCCCCCTAGTCCTCATAGACTGTAATCTCTTGTGTCACCCCCTCATCCTCATAGACTGTAAGCTCTTGTGTCACCTCCTCATCACCATAGACTGTAAGCTCTTGTGTCACCCCCCTCATCCTCATAGACTGTAAGCTCTTGTGTCACCCCCTCATCCTCATAGACTGTAAGCTCTTGTGTCCCCCCTCGTCCTCATAGACTGTAAGCTCTTGTGTCACCACCTCATCCTCATAGACTGTAAGCTCTTGTGTCACCTCCTCATCCTCATAGACTGCAACCTCCTGTGTCACCCCCTCATCCTCATAGACTGTAAGCTCTTGTGTCCCCCTCATCCTCATAGACTGCAACCTCCTGTGTCACCCCCTCATCCTCATAGACTGTAAGCTCTTGTGTCACCCCCTCATCCTCATAGACTGTAAGCTCTTGTGTCACCCCCTCATCCTCATGGACTGTAAGCTCTTGTGTCCCCCCTCGTCCTCATAGACTGTAAGCTCTTGTGTCCCCCCTCGTCCTCATAGACTGTAAGCTCTTGTGTCACCTCCTCATCACCATAGGCTGTAAGCTCTTGTGTCACCCCCTCATCACCATAGACTGTAAGCTCTTGTGTCCCCCCTCGTCCTCATAGACTGTAAGCTCTTGTGTCACCCCCTCATCCTCATAGACTGTAAGCTCTTGTGTCACCTCCTCATCACCATAGACTGTAAGCTCTTGTGTCACCCCCTCATCATCATAGACTGTAAACTCTTGTGTCACCCCCTCGTCCTCATAGACTGTAAGCTCTTGTGTCACCCCCTAGTCCTCATAGACTGTAAGCTCTTGTGTCACCTCCTCATCACCATAGACTGTAAGCTCTTGTGTCACCCCCTCGTCCTCATAGACTGTAAGCTCTTGTGTCACCCCCTAGTCCTCATAGACTGTAAGCTCTTGTGTCACCTCCTCATCACCATAGACTGTAAGCTCTTGTGTCACCCCCTCATCCTCATAGACTGTAAGCTCTTGTGTCACCCCCTCATCCTCATAGACTGTAAGCTCTTGTGTCACCCCCTAGTCCTCATAGACTGTAAGCTCTTGTGTCACCTCCTCATCACCATAGACTGTAAGCTCTTGTGTCACCCCCTCATCCTCATAGACTGTAAGCTCTTGTGTAACCCCCTAGTCCTCATAGACTGTAAGCTCTTGTGTCACCCCCTCATCCTCATAGACTGTAAGCTCTGGTGTCACCCCCTCATCCTCATAGACTGTAAGCTCTTGTGTCACGCCTCATCCTCATAGACTGTAAGCTCTTGTGTCACCCCTCTTCCTCATAGACTGTAAGCTCTTGTGTCACCCCTCATCACCATAGACTGTAAGCTCTTGTGTCACCCCTCATCACCATAGACTGTAAGCTCTTGTGTCACCCCCTCGTCCTCATAGACTGTAAGCTCTTGTGTCACCCCCTCATCCTCATAGACTGTAAGCTCTTGTGTCACCCCTCATCCTCATAGACTGTAAGCTCTTGTGTCACCCTCCTCATCCTCATAGACTTTAAGCTCTTGTGTCACCCCTCATCCTCATAGACTGTAAGCTCTTGTGTCACCCCTCTTCCTCATAGACTGTAAGCTCTTGTGTCACCTCCTCATCCTCATAGACTGTAAGCTCTTGTGTCACCCCCTCATCACCATAGACTGTAAGCTCTTGTGTCCCCCCTCGTCCTCATAGACTGTAAGCTCTTGTGTCCCCCCTCGTCCTCATTGACTGTAAGCTCTTGTGTCCCCCCTCGTCCTCATAGACTGTAAGCTCTTGTGTCCCCCCTCGTCCTCATAGACTGTAAAGCTCTTGTGTCATCCCCTCATCACCATAGACTGTAAGCTCTTGTGTCCCCCCTCGTCCTCATAGACTGTAAGCTCTTGTGTCCCCCCTCGTCCTCATAGACTGTAAGCTCTTGTGTCCCCCCTCGTCCTCATTGACTGTAAGCTCTTGTGTCCCCCCTCGTCCTCATAGACTGTAAGCTCTTGTGTCACCCCCTCATCCTCATAGACTGTAAGCTCTTGTGTCACCCCTCATCCTCATAGACTGTAAGCTCTGGTGTCACCTCCTCGTCCTCATAGACTGTAAAGCTCTTGTGTCATCCCCTCATCCTCATAGACTGTAAGCTCTTGTGTCCCCCCTCGTCCTCATAGACTGTAAGCTCTTGTGTCACCCCCTCATCCTCATAGACTGTAAGCTCTTGTGTCACCCCCTCATCACCATAGACTGTAAACTCTTGTGTCACCCCCTCGTCCTCATAGACTGTAAGCTCTTGTGTCACCCCCTAGTTCTCATAGACTGTAAGCTCTTGTGTCACCTCCTCATCACCATAGACTGTAAGCTCTTGTGTCACCCCCTCATCCTCATAGACTGTAAGCTCTTGTGTCACCCCCTAGTCCTCATAGACTGTAAGCTCTTGTGTCACCTCCTCATCACCATAGACTGTAAGCTCTTGTGTCACCCCCTTATCCTCATAGACTGTAAGCTCTTGTGTAACCCCCTAGTCCTCATAGACTGTAAGCTCTTGTGTCACCTCCTCATCACCATAGACTGTAAGCTCTTGTGTCACCCCCTCATCCTCATAGACTGTAAGCTCTTGTGTAATCCCCTAGTCCTCATAGACTGTAAGCTCTTGTGTCACCCCCTAGTCCTCATCACCATAGACTGTAAGCTCTTGTGTCACCCCCTAGTCCTCATCACCATAGACTGTAAGCTCTTGTGTCACCCCCTCGTCCTCATAGACTGTAAGCTCTTGTGTCACCCCCTCATCCTCATAGACTGTAAGCTCTTGTGTCACCCCCTCATCCTCATAGACTGTAAGCTCTTGTGTCACCCCCTCATCCTCATAGACTGTAAGCTCTTGTGTCACCCCCTCATCCTCATAGACTGTAAGCTCTTGTGTCACCCCCCTCATCCTCATAGACTGTAAGCTCTTGTGTCACCCCCTCATCCTCATAGACTGTAAGCTCTTGTGTCACCCCTCATCCTCATAGACTGTAAGCTCTTGTGTCACCCCCCTCATCCTCATAGACTGTAAGCTCTTGTGTCACCCCCTCATCCTCAGACTGTAAGCTCTTGTGTCACCCCCTCATCCTCATAGACTGTAAGCTCTTGTGTCACCCCCTCGTCCTCATAGACTGTAAGCTCTTGTGTCACCCCCTTGTCCTCATAGACTGTAAGCTCTTGTTTCACCTCCTCATCCTCATAGACTGTAAGCTCTTGTGTCACCTCCTCATCCTCATAGACTGTAAGCTCTTGTGTCACCTCCTCATCCTCATAGACTGTAAGCTCTTGTGTCACCTCCTCATCCTCATAGACTGTAAGCTCTTGTGTCACCCCCTCATCCTCATAGACTGTAAGCTCTTGTGTCACCCCTCTTCCTCATAGACTGTAAGCTCTTGTGTCACCTCCTCATCCTCATAGACTGTAAGCTCTTGTGTCACCACCTCATCCTCATAGACTGTAAGCTCTTGTGTCACCCCCTCATCCTCATAGACTGTAAGCTCTTGTGTCACCTCCTCATCCTCATAGACTGTAAGCTCTTGTGTCACCCTCTCATCACCATAGACCAGTGGTGGCGAACCTATGGCACTGGTGCCAGAGGTGGCACTTCATGCACTCTCTGTGGGCACCCAGGCCATCACCCCAGCACAGAGTCTCCAGACAGGACACAAAGCCTCCTCTTGCAGTCCCCGGCCACCCAGGATGTGCTGTGATCAGGGCTATTTTAAAGCTACACATAGTTATCTGCCCAGGACTACAGGAGGAGTAAGGAGGTGCAGGCAAGGCTGCGTTATCATTGGAGCTCCTGCTCTGGGTCCAGCAGTTCTTCCTCTTCAGGGTACCATGGAAGGAAGCTCTTGTGTCACAACCTCTGTATACCTCTGGGGGAGCTGTATACAGTAATTACTGGGGGCTGTATATAGTGATTGAATAAAATGTCCATATAATGAAATGTCCAGCAGCAGTGCCCCCCCAATTATAGAAATGTCTAGAATCAGCAGCCCCCCATTATTGTAATGTTCACAGAAGTCGCCCCAATTATTGAAATGTCCAGCAGCAGCAGCAGCCCCCCATTACTGAAATGTCCAGGTCCAGCAACAGCCCCCCACTATTGAAATATGCAGCAGAAACCCCCCATTATTGAAATGTCCAGATCCAGTAGCAGCCCCCTTTTATTGAAATGTCCAGCAGCATCAGCTCCCCATTATTCAAATGTTGAGGTGCAGCAGCAGCCCCCAATTATTAAAATGTCCAGGTCCAGCAGCAGTATATAGCCAACCTGCCCCCACCTGTATTTAGCCAGCCAGCCATCCATGTATATAGCCAGTCTGTCCCCCTAGTATATGGCCAGCCTGCCCCCCAGTATATAGCCAGCCAGTTCCCCCAAATATATAGCTACCCAGGCCCCTCCTTATACAGACAGCCAGTCCCCCCAGTATATAGCCAGCCAGTCCTCCAAGCATGCAGCCAGCCTGTCCCCCCAGTATACAGCCAGGCTTCCCCCTCAGTGTACAGCCAGCATGTCCTTCCAGTATATAGCCAGTCAGCCCCCCCCCCAGTATATAGCCAGTAAGCCCCTTCAGTATACAGCCAGCCCCACCCTCAGTATACAGCCAGCCTGCCCCCCCTCAGTATACAGCCAGCCTGCCCCCCCTCAGTATACAGCCAGCCTGCCCCCCCTCAGTATACAGCCAGCCTGCCCCCCCCTCAGTATACAGCCAGCCTGCCCCCCCCTCAGTATACAGCCAGCCTGCCCCCCCCTCAGTATACAGCCAGCCTGCCCCCCCCCCTCAGTATACAGCCAGCCTGCCCCCCCTCAGTATACAGCCAGCCTGCCCCCCCCTCAGTATACAGCCAGCCTGCCCCCCCCTCAGTATACAGCCAGCCTGCCCCCCCCCTCAGTATACAGCCAGCCTGCCCCCCCCCCTCAGTATACAGCCAGTCTGCCCCCCCTCAGTATATAGCCGGCATGCCCCTCCAGTATATAGCCGGCATGCCCCTCCAGTATATAGCCAGCTAACCTCCTGGTATACAGTCAGCAAGCCCCTTCAGTATACAGCCAGCCCCACCCCCAGAATAAAGCCAGCCCCCCCCCAGTATACAACTAGCCTGCCCCCCCTCACTATACAACCAGCCTGTCCCCCTCAGTACATAGCCAGCCTGCCTACCTCAGTATACAGCCAGCCTGCCCCCCTCAGTATACAGCCAGCCTGCCCCCCTCAGTATACAGCCAGCCTGCCCCCCTCAGTATACAGCCAGCCTGCCCCCCTCAGTATACAGACAGCCTGCCCCCCTCAGTATACAGACAGCCTGCCCCCCCAGTATACAGACAGCCTGCCCCCCTCAATATACAGACAGCCTGCCCCCCTCAATATACAGACAGCCTGCCCCCCTCAGTATATAGACAGCCTGCCCCCCTCAGTATACAGACAGCCTGCCCCCCTCAGTATACAGACAGCCTGCCCCCCTCAGTATACAGACAGCCTGCCCCACCCTCAGTGTACAGACAGCCTGCCCCACCCTCAGTATACAGACAGCATGCCCCTCCAGTATATAGCCAGCTAACCCCCTGGTATAAAGCCAGCAAGCCCCTTCAGTATACAGCCAGCCCCACCCCCAGCATAAAGCCAGCCTTCCCAGTATACAACCAGCATCAACCTTAAAGATTGTAGAGATGTAATTTAGTTGTAACAAGACAAGGAGGCGGAGAGATTAACACTGAAGTCAAGCTCTCCTCATCTCAGAATGCCGTCTTCACTGTAACCCATGGCCCTGCATCCAGACACATCACTAACCAGATCTCCTGAAGTCTGGTTGATGTTAATCACCGCGAAGGAGGTGTTCAGAAGTGAGGAGAGCTTGACTTCAGTGCTGAGTTCTCCGCCTCCATGACTTTATACAGCCAATTTACATCTCCCTTCCAGGTAGATTTTCTGGATGATGTCACCGCACTGGGCCATGAAAAAAAACTATGTAGAAGGTGATCATCTACTTCACAACATAATGGTGGTGGTCAGGGGCGGACTGGGAATTTAAAATGGCCCTGGAAAAAATTATAAAAGAACCACATCTTATGGGCGGAGTCAAAACAAGTGGGTGTGGTCAGATAATGTGGGCGGAGTTATAACAGACAAATTGTTGGTAGATGGCCTTAATGCAAAACAAGAACATCTTTTGCTAGTAAGTGAATCTAATGTGCAAAGAATGTGACCTGTCGATCAGTAAATTATGCCTTAATTACCTTTCCCCTGTGCCATACATGTAGAATTCAGAGAAAAAATATATTGATACTGCCTCCTATGTACAGGAATAATGCTACAATAACACATTTAGTATAACACATTCAATCTTGCCTTCTATATACAAAATAAAACTACTACAATACCTTCTCCCATTTACAAGCCAACTACTATAATACTGCCCTCTATGTACAGGAATATAACTCCTATAATACTGCCCCTATGTACAGGAATATAACTCCTATAATACTGCCCCTATGTACAGGAATATAACTACTATAATACTGCCCTCTATGTACAGGAATATAACTCCTATAATACTGCCCCTATGTACAGGAATATAACTCCTATAATACTGCCCCCTATGTACAGGAATATAACTACTATAATACTGCCCCCTATGTACAAGAATATAACTACTATAATACTGCCCCCTATGTACAGGAATATAACTACTATAATACTGCCCCCTATGTACAAGAATATAACTACTATAATACTGCCCCCTATGTACAGGAATATAACTACTATAATACTGCCCCCTATGTACAAGAATATAACTACTATAATACTGCCCCCTATGTACAAGAATATAACTACTATAATACTGTCCCCTATGTACAGGAATATAACTACTATAATACTGCCTCCTATGTACAAGAATATAACTACTATAATACTGCCCCCTATGTACAAGAATATAACTACTATAATACTGCTCCCTATGTACAAGAATATAACTACTATAATACTGTCCCCTATGTACAAGAATATAACTACTATAATACTGCCCCCTATGTACAGGAATATAACTACTATAATACTGCCTCCTATGAACAAGAATATAACTACTATAATACTGCCCCCTATGTACAAGAATATAACTACTATAATACTGCCTCCTATGTACAGGAATATAACTACTATAATACTGCCCCCTATATACAAGAATATAACTACTATAATACTGCCCCCTATGTACAGGAATATAACTACTATAATACTGCCCCCTATGTACAGGAATATAACTACTATAACACTGCCCGCTATGTACAGGAATATAACTACTATAATACTGCCCCTATGTACAGGAATATAACTACTATAACACTGCCCGCTATGTACAGGAATATAACTACTATAATACTGCCCCTATGTACAGGAATATAACTACTATAATACTGTCCCCTATGTACAAGAATATAACTACTATAATACTGCCCCTATGTACAGGAATATAACTACTAAAATACTGCCCCTTATGTACAAGACTATAACTACTATAATACTGCACCCTATGTACAGGAATATAACTACTATAATACTGCCCCCTATGTACAGGAATATAACTACTATAACACTGCCCGCTATGTACAGGAATATAACTACTATAATACTGCCCCCTATATACAAGAATATAACTACTATAATACTGCCCCCTATGTACAAGAATATAACTACTATAATACTACCCCCTATGTACAAGAATATAACTACTATAATACTGCTCCCTATGTACAGGAATATAACTACTATAATACTGCCCCCTATGTACAGGAATATAACTACTATAATACTGCCCCCTATGTACAGGAATATAACAACTATAATACTGCCCCTTATGTACAAGACTATAACTACTATAATACTGCACCTTATGTACAGGAATATAACTACTATAATACTGCTCCCTATATACAAGAATATAACTACTATAATACTGTCCCCTATGTACAAGAATATAACTACTATAATACTGCCCCTTATGTACAAGACTATAACTACTATAATACTGCACCTTATGTACAGGAATATAACTACTATAATACTGCTCCCTATATACAAGAATATAACTACTATAATACTGCCCCCTATGTACAAGAAAATAACTACTATAATACTACCCCCTATGTACAAGAATATAACTACTATAATACTGCTCCCTATGTACAGGAATATAACTACTATAATACTGCCCCCTATGTACAGGAATATAACTACTATAATACTGTCCCCTATGTACAAGAATATAACTACTATAATACTGCCCCTTATGTACAAGAATATAACTACTATAATACTGTCCCCTATGTACAGGAATATAACTACTATAATACTGCCCCCTATGTACAGGAATATAACTACTATAATACTGTCCCCTATGTACAGGAATATAACTACTATAATACTGTCCCTTATGTACAAGACTATAACTACTATAATACTGCACCCTATGTACAGGAATATAACTGCTATAATACTGCCCCCTATGTACAAGAATATAACTACTATAATACTGCCCCTATGTACAGGAATATAACTACTATAATACTGTCCCCTATGTACAAGAATATAGCTACTATAATACTGCCCCTATGTACAGGAATATAACTACTATAATACTGCCCCTTATGTACAAGACTATAACTACTATAATACTGCACCCTATGTACAGGAATATAACTACTATAATACTGCCCCTATGTACAGGAATATAACTACTAAAATACTGCCCCTTTTGTACAAGACTATAACTACTATAATACTGCCCCCTATGTACAGGAATATAACTACTATAATACTGCCCCCTATGTACAGGAATATAACTACTATAACACTGCCCGCTATGTACAGGAATATAACTACTATAATACTGCCCCCTATATACAAGAATATAACTACTATAATACTACCCCCTATGTACAAGAATATAACTACTATAATACTGCTCCCTATGTACAGGAATATAACTACTATAATACTGCCCCCCATGACAAGGAATATAACTACTATAATACTGTCCCCTATGTACAAGAATATAACTACTATAATACTGCCCCTGTGTACAGGAATATAACTACTATAATACTGCCCCTTATGTACAAGACTATAACTACTATAATACTGCACCCTATGTACAGGAATATAACTACTATAATACTGCCCCCTATATACAAGAATATAACTACTATAATACTGCCCCCTATGTACAAGAATATAACTACTATAATACTACCCCCTATGTACAAGAATATAACTACTATAATACTGCACCCTATGTACAGGAATATAACTACTATAATACTGCCCCCTATGTACAGGAATATAACTACTATAATACTGTCCCCTTTGTACAAGAATATAACTACTATAATACTGCCCCTATGTACAGGAATATAACTACTATAATACTGCCCCTTATGTACAAGACTATAACTACTATAATACTGCACCCTATGTACAGGAATATAACTACTATAATACTGCCCCTTATGTACAAGACTATAACTACTATAATACTGCACCCTATGTACAGGAATATAACTACTATAATACTGCCCCCTATGTACAAGAATATAACTACTATAATACTGCCCCTATGTACAGGAATATAACTACTATAATACTGTCCCCTATGTACAAGAATATAACTACTATAATACTGCCCCTATGTACAAGAATATAACTACTATAATACTGCCCCTTATGTACAGGAATATAACTACTATAATACTGCCCCTTATGTACAAGACTATAACTACTATAATACTGTCCCCTATGTACAAGAATATAACTACTATAATACTGCCCCTATGTACAGGAATATAACTACTAAAATACTGCCCCTTATGTACAAGACTATAACTACTATAATACTACCCCCTATGTACAGGAATATAACTACTACAATACTGTCCCCTATGTACAAGAATATAACTACTATAATACTACCCCCTATGTACAAGAATATAACTACTATAATACTGCTCCCTATGTACAGGAATATAACTACTATAATACTGCCCCCCATGTACAGGAATATAACTACTATAATACTGTCCCCTATGTACAAGAATATAACTACTATAATACTGCCCCTATGTACAGGAATATAACTACTATAATACTGCCCCTTATGTACAAGACTATAACTACTATAATACTGCACCCTATGTACAGGAATATAACTACTATAATACTGCCCCCTATATACAAGAATATAACTACTATAATACTGCCCCCTATGTACAAGAATATAACTACTATAATACTACCCCCTATGTACAAGAATATAACTACTATAATACTGCACCCTATGTACAGGAATAAAACTACTATAATACTGCCCCCTATGTACAGGAATATAACTACTATAATACTGTCCCCTATGTACAAGAATATAACTACTATAATACTGCCCCTATGTACAGGAA
The DNA here is from genome assembly GCF_040894005.1 of Engystomops pustulosus. Lineage (NCBI taxonomy): Eukaryota > Metazoa > Chordata > Amphibia > Anura > Leptodactylidae > Engystomops > Engystomops pustulosus. The sequence continues at coordinate 178,355,895 of NC_092416.1, read as the reverse complement.
TATAACTACTATAATACTGCCCCTTATGTACAAGACTATAACTACTATAATACTGCACCCTATGTACAGGAATATAACTACTATAATACTGCCCCCTATGTACAAGAATATAACTACTATAATACTGCCCCTATGTACAGGAATATAACTACTATAATACTGTCCCCTATGTACAAGAATATAACTACTATAATACTGCCCCTATGTACAAGAATATAACTACTATAATACTGCCCCTTATGTACAGGAATATAACTACTATAATACTACCCCCTATGTACAAGAATATAACTACTATAATACTGCTCCCTATGTTCAGGAATATAACTACTATAATACTGCCCCCTATGTACAGGAATATAACTACTATAATACTGTCCCCTATGTACAAGAATATAACTACTATAATACTGCCCCTATGTACAGGAATATAACTACTATAATACTGCCCCTTATGTACAAGACTATAACTACTATAATACTGCACCCTATGTACAGGAATATAACTACTATAATACTGCCCCCTATGTACAGGAATATAACTACTATAATACTACCCCCTATGTACAAGAATATAACTACTATAATACTGCTCCCTATGTTCAGGAATATAACTACTATAATACTGCCCCCTATGTACAGGAATATAACTACTATAATACTGTCCCCTATGTATAAGAATATAACTACTATAATACTGCCCCTATGTACAGGAATATAACTACTATAATACTGCCCCTTATGTACAAGACTATAACTACTATAATACTGCACCCTATGTACAGGAATATAACTACTATAATACTGCCCCTATGTACAAGAATATAACTACTATAATACTGCCCCCTATGTACAGGAATATAACTACTATAATACTGTCCCCTATGTACAAGAATATAACTACTATAATACTGCCCCTATGTACAGGAATATAACTACTATAATACTGCCCCTTATGTACAAGACTATAACTACTATAATACTGCACCCTATGTACAAGAATATAACTACTATAATACTGCCCCCTATGTACAGGAATATAACTACTATAATACTGCCCCCTATGTACAAGAATATAACTACTATAATACTGCCCCCTATGTACAGGAATATAACTACTATAATACTGCCCCCTATGTACAGGAATATAACTACTATAATACTGCCCCCTATGTACAAGAATATAACTACTATAATACGGATGGAGCGGTGGGACATAGGTGAACACGCACCGAACGCGTTTTCAAGAGCTACTGCTCTCTTCCTTAGGGCGCTGTCCCACGTTGCGTTTGCAAACTCAGACGGAGACAAAACCACGCCCACCAGGGCGGTCCGCGGTCCGATCGCATCGGCGTTTCTATGGAAACGCCTGCGATCGGGAACGAGCCGCCGGTGTAGTGCATTAATTTAACGCAAAACACCGGCGGCTCGTACCCGATCGCAGGCGTTTCCATAGAAACGCCGATGCGATCGGACCGCCCTGGTGGGCGCGGTTTTGTCTCCGTCTGCGTTTGCAAACGCAACGTGGGACAGCGCCCTCAGGGTAGAGTTCAACCTTCTGGGTGCGGTCACACGTCGCGTTTACCGCATGCGTTCAGCTATAGCTGAAGGGAGATTTGCCTAATTAAACAGCTGTTAACGCTTGCGTTTACTAAACGCAAGTGTTAACGCATGCGTTAACATCGCGGTTAACGCATGCGGTTGTTAACGCATTGTTAACACATGCATAGCATCGCGGTTAACGCATGCGTTTTGTAAACGCAGGTGTTAACAGCTGTTTAATTAGGCAAATCTCCCTTCAGCTATAGCAATGCGTTTTTAAACGCATGCGGTAAACGCGACGTGTGACAGCACCCTCTCTGCCACTGCTGTAATTTATCAACTTCCAATAGAGCTCCGCCCACTTGTTCTGCCTTCAGTCTTCTAAGTGCGGTCAGTGAAACATTCATCTGGATGTTGGTTGATATTTATTTGCAAATATCTTTGCGGGGTCTATTCAAGCAATCTATAAGCTATACTTCTGTTTGTGTCAAAAATATCGATGTTTACATAGACTGTGATTAAATAGATTTACACCCATTATTTAATCCCAATCTATGTAAACATCGATATTTTTGACACAAACAGAAGTATAGCTTATAGATTGCTTGAATAGACCCCGCAAAGATATTTGCAAATAAATATCAACCAACATCCAGATGAATGTTTCACTGACCGCACTTAGGCCGCGGTCACACGTACCGCTAGACGTCCGTTCATAACGCGACGCTAGCGCACAGGGGGAGGTCCTCGGCCCGAACGCACATGCGTTTTCAGAGAAACGCATGCGATCGTCTTAACAATCGCATGTGCGTTCGGGCCGAGGACCTCCCCCTGTGCGCTAGCGTCGCGTTATGACGGACGCCTAGCGGTACGTGTGACCGCGGCCTTAGAAGATTGAAGGCAGAACAAGTGGGCGGAGCTCTATTGGAAGTTGATAAATTACAGCAGTGGCAGAGAAGGTTGAACTCTACCCTGAGGAAGAGCCGTAGCTCTTGAAAACGGGTTCGGTGCGTGTTCACCTATGTCCCACCGCTCCATCCGTAACTTAAAGTGATGTCACTATTCACTTCGGACTCATCGTGTGGTCGAGCCACCGGCCGGGGCTCCCGCACTGAATCGCTCTGCTCTTGGACTGACTTCAAACTTGACTCACAGAAAAAGGCATCTACTACATTGGACACCTACTATCCTTGTGGGACTATTCACACTGCGGAGAAACTTCCTGACCATTACCACCTCCTCAATTGAAGACTGTTTTTTAAATCAGGTCAGTTCCCCACTCAGCCAATCCATCTCTGCACTTCATATATCATTGTTTGCATCAGTAGTCACAGTCAGCGCAGGTATATTGTTATTTGTCTTCTATTGTGTTGTACACTTATATGAGCTCGGGCGGCTCATATTATACCAGCAGCGACACCTATGCCATACCATTCATTCATATACCATTCATTCATATAGACCCCCGACTTTGCGCCAACGTCTCCCCTTTGTTTAATTAGTAATAGCAATAGCAATGGTCATGGTGTGGGGTATTATGTGGTAATAGCAGTGGTCATGGTGTGTGGGTATTATGTGGTAATAGCAGTGGTCATGGTGTGGGGGTATTATGTGGTAATAGCAGTGGTCATGGTGTGGGGGTATTATGTGGTAATAGCAGTGGCCATGTTGTGGGGGTATTATGTAGTAATAGCAGTGGTCATGGTGTGGGGGTAGTATGTGGTAATAGCAGTGGTCACGGTGTGGGGGTATTATGTGGTAATAGCAGTGGTCACGGTGTGGGGGTATTATGTGGTAATAGCAGTGGTCACGGTGTGGGGGTATTATGTGGTAACAGCAGTGGCCATGGTGTGGGGGTATTATGTGGTAGTAGCAGTGGTCATGGTGTGGTGGGGTATTATGTATTAATAGCAGTGGTCATGGTGTGGTGGGGTATTATGTAGTAATAGCAGTGGTCATGGTGTGGGGTATTATGTGGTAATAGCAGTGGTCATGGTGTGGGGGTATTATGTGGTAATAGCAGTGGTCATGGTGTGGGGGTATTATGTGGTAATAGCAGTGGGCACGGTGTGGGGGTATTATGTGGTAATAGCAGTGGTCACGGTGTGGGGGTATTATGTGGTAATAGCAGTGGTCACGGTGTGGGGGTATTATGTGGTTATAGCAGTGGTCACGGTGTGGGGGTATTATGTGGTAATAGCAGTGGTCACGGTGTGGGGGTATTATGTGGTAGTAGCAGTGGTCACGGTGTGGGGGTATTATGTGGTAATAGCAGTGGTCATGGTGTGAGGGTAGTATGTGGTAATAGCAGTGGTCATGGTGTGGGGGTAGTATGTGGTAATAGCAGTGGTCATGGTGTGGGGGTAGTATGTGGTAATACCAGTGGTCATGGTGTGGGGGTATTATGTGGTAATGTGGCACACTCTTTATATTTTGCAGTTGCTGTTTGGGGATTTCCTGTCGACGATGAAGAAAATGACGAACAAACTGGCGGAGGTGGACCGGGACAAGGAGGAGGCGTAGGCGGACCGGATCAAGGAGGAGGTGGAGGCGGACCGGGACAAGGAGGAGGCGTAGGCGGACCGGGACAAGGAGGAGGCGTAGGCGGACCGGGACAAGGAGGAGGCGTAGGCGGACCGGGACAAGGAGGAGGCGTAGGCGGACCGGGACAAGGAGGAGGCGTAGGCGGACCGGGACAAGGAGGAGGCGTAGGCGGACCGGGACAAGGAGGAGGCGTAGGCGGACCGGGACAAGGAGGAGGCGTAGGCGGACCGGGACAAGGAGGAGGCGTAGGCGGACCGGGACAAGGAGGAGGCGTAGGCGGACCGGGACAAGGAGGAGGCGTAGGCGGACCGGGACAAGGAGGAGGCGTAGGCGGACCGGGACAAGGAGGAGGCGGAGGCGGGCCTGGACAAGGAGGAGGCGGAGGCGGGCCTGGACAAGGAGGAGGCGGAGGCGGGCCTGGACAAGGAGGAGGCGGAGGCGGGCCTGGACAAGGAGGAGGCGGAGGCGGGCCTGGACAAGGAGGAGGCGGAGGCGGGCCTGGACAAGGAGGAGGCGGAGGCGGGCCTGGACAAGGAGGAGGCGGAGGCGGGCCTGGACAAGGAGGAGGCGGAGGCGGGCCTGGACAAGGAGGAGGCGGAGGCAATGATAACTCTGGTTACCCCTACACATATAACCCTTATGTAAGTGTCCACACTGTAGTGTTGCTATAGTCACTATTATCGGGATATATTCGGACCACCTGCTGACTGAGAATTTGTGGACTATGTCTCATGGATCCAGTCATTTCATGAAGAGAATTGGGTCAGTGAAAACAGGACAGATATGTGACATTATCCCCTAATGTGTGACAATGTCCGCCATTGTCACTTGTGTGTATTAGCCCTTAGGGTGATGCCACACGTGGCGTTTTGAACCCGTTTTTAAGCAGTCCATTAAAAATGCATCAATTTTTCACCATTTTTAATTAAGATAATTGTTAAAACCTGTCAAAAACGGATGCATTTTTTAACGGACTGCTTAAAAACGGACCAAAAACAGGTTCAAAATGCCACGTGTGGCATCGCCCTTATTCTGATTGCTGCTCCTGTGGTGGCGGCGCAGAATCATATATATATATATATAGAGATCCCTGGAATGAATTATATATAAGGTACAACCTCCCAATGTTCACATGTGGCTCAGGAAATGCGATACAAGCGGAGGGGTTTGGGGGGGGGTGCGTTTTTATCTAACGAAACACGTGTCGTCCGTTCCCAGGCGTAAGCGTTAATGTGTGAACGTATCAGTGATCGGGGCGAGTTCCTTCTCTCTGGGTTTGAGTTGGTTCTATACACAATTCGAATCATGTGAACACAGACTGAAGCCCCTGCTATTAGGGATGGATCCAAACTAGTGCGCACGTGCAGTTTTTGAAGCCAAAAGCGGGCGAGGATCATAATGAGGTTGAAAACTTATCACTGAGAGATTCTTCTCCTCCCCTTTTTGACTCCACTCCTGGTTTGGACATCAAAAACTTTATGTGTTACAGCACCCTAAGGGTGGTGACACACGTGGTGTTTTTAGGCCGTTTTTAGTGCGTTTTTAGATCATAAAAAAAGCATCCTTTTTCTGAAAAGCGAATGCTTTTTTGTCAGTTTTTAATTGCGCAAATTCGGAAAACCGGACAAAAACGCCATGTGTGACATCACCTTTAGCTTTGGACTCCTCTGTTTGGCAGTTTCACATAACACGGACATGTTGCTTGAGGCCTTACACCCCTTGCAACTTGGCATGGCTGTGATTGGTTACTTGTGTCTACCAGGTGTCCACCTGGCCAATCACAGCCATGACTAGTTGCTAGGGGCGTACAGCTCCTCAAGCAACATGCAGGATTAGGCGGAGCTTCCAAACAAATAATGCCACAGGGCGCGTTCACACGTTGCGCTTTGGTCGCGTTTCCGTTGCGTTTGAAACGCATTACAACAGCTGAGGAGAGGTGATTTGCCTAATTACATTACTAGTTACATTTGTTAACGTATATGTTAACAAAACACATGCATTAACGTATTGTTAACGCATGCGTTAACATCATGTTTACAATGCGTTTTGTAAACACAAATGTTAACAGTAATGTAATTAGGCAAATCCTCAGCTGTTGTAATGCGCTTTAAAACGCAATGAAAACGCAACCAAAGCGTAACGTGTGAAGGCGCTCTCACGCATGGCATTTTTAGGCCGTTTTTGGTTAGTGCGTTTTCAGATCGTAAAAAATGCATCCGTTTTTAATTGCGCAAATTCGGAAAACCGGACAAAAATGCATGCGGTTTCAAACGCATTGGCGTTTCTATGGTGACGCCTGCGATCGGGAACGAGCGGCCGGTGTTTTGCATTAAATTAACGCAAAACAACGGTGGCTCGTTCCCGATCGCAGGTGTTTCCATAGAAACACCGATGCGATTGGGCCGCGGCCCGCCCTGGTGGGTGTGGCTTCGTCTGTGCTTGCGTTTGCAAACGCAGACAAAGCGTCAGGTGTGGCACCAGCCTCAGGGTGATGTCACACATGGCGTTTTTGATCCGTTTTTAATCAAACCTTTTCATTCCGTTTAAAAACGCATTTGTTTTTCATGCGTGTGGCTGCTTACATCCTGTTTATTAAGATAATTGGGAAAAACTGTTAAAAACGAATGCGTTTTTACACGGGCTGAAAGCGTATGCTTAAGAAAATGACCAAAAATGGCCGTTGCCCGTCCATACCATACCGTAGCGGGCAACGGCAGTGCACGGGGAGAGGAGGAGGAGGTAAGTGCAGCTCACCCCCGCCCCTCTCCATAGGAAGTAATGGCGCACGGCGCCGTATTACGAGTAAAGATAGGACAGGTCCTATCTTTTTCCCGGGTACGGAGCGGTACGGTGCCGCACGTGTGCGCCCATTGCCGTCTATGGAGGACGTATATCGGCCGTATATATGTCCTCCATACGTTAGTGTTAATGCAGCCTTAGGGTGAAGACACGTGATGTTTTTAGGCCGTTTTTACTAAGTACGTTTTCAGATCTTAAAAACCGCATCCGTTTTTTGAAAACGCATGTGTTTTTGTCCGTTTTTAATTGCGCAAATTCGGAAAAGCAGACAAACGGATGCGTTTTCAAAAAACGGATGTGTTTTTTACGATCTGAAAAAACGGCCCAAAACGGCCTAAAAACGCCACGTGTGTCTTCACCCTCAGGGTGATGTCAGACTTGCCGTTCGTTTGCAAGCCGCACCCACCGGGGCGGGCCGCGGCCCGATCGCATCGGCGTTTCTATGGAAACGCCTGCGATCGGGAACGAACTGGCGGTGTTTTCCATTAAATTAACGCCGATGCGATCGGGCTTTGTCTGCGCTTGCGTTTGCACGTGTGCCACCACCCTCTATGTAGCGTCCACAGCAGGGATTCCCCCTCCCCCATTAATGTAATGTCCATAGCAGGGATTCCCCCTCCCCCATTAATGTAACTATTCCCCCTCCCCCATTAATGTAACAATTCCCCCTCCCCCATTAATGTAACGTCCATAGCAGGGATTCCCCCTCCCCCATTAATGTAACGTCCATAGCAGGGATTCCCCCTCCCCCATTAATGTAACGTCCACAGCAGGGATTCCCCCTCCCCCATTAATGTAACGTCCATAGCAGGGATTCCCCCTCCCCCATTAATGTAATATACACAGCAGGGATTCCCCCTCCCCCATTAATGTAATATACACAGCAGGGATTCCCCCTCACCCATTAATGTAACGTCCACAGCAGGGATTCCCCCTCCCCCATTAATGTAACGTCCATAGCAGGGATTCCCCCTCCCCCATTAATGTAATGTCCATAGCAGGGATTCCCCCTCCCCCATTAATGTAATATACACAGCAGGGATTCCCCCTCCCCCATTAATGTAACGTCCATAGCAGGGATTCCCCCTCCCCCATTAATGTAATGTCCACAGCAGGGATTCCCCCTCCCCCATTAATGTAACGTCCATAGCAGGGATTCCCCCTCCCCCATTAATGTAATGTCCACAGCAGGGATTCCCCCTCCCCCATTAATGTAACGTCCATAGCAGGGATTCCCCCTCCCCCATTAATGTAATGTCCACAGCAGGGATTCCCCCTCCCCCATTAATGTAACGTCCATAGCAGGGATTCCCCCTCCCCCATTAATGTAATGTCCATAGCAGGGATTCCCCCTCCCCCATTAATATAATGTCCATAGCAGGGATTCCCCCTCCCCCATTAATGTAATGTCCATAGCAGGGATTCCCCCTCCCCATTAATGTAATGTCCACAGCAGGGATTCCCCCTCCCCCATTAATGTAACGTCCATAGCAGGGATTCCCCCTCCCCCATTAATGTAATGTCCATAGCAGGGATTCCTCCTCCCCCATTAATATAATGTCCATAGCAGGGAGTCCCCCTCCCCCATTAATGTAATGTCCACAGCAGGGATTCCCCCTCCCCCATTAATGTAACGTCCATAGCAGGGATTCCCCCTCCCCCATTAATGTAATGTCCATAGCAGGGATTCCCCCTCCCCCATTAATATAATGTCCATAGCAGGGATTCCCCCTCCCCCATTAATATAATGTCCATAGCAGGGATTCCCCCTCCCCCATTAATGTAATGTCCATAGCAGGGATTCCCCCTCCCCCATTAATGTAATGTCCACAGCAGGGATTCCCCCTCCCCCATTAATGTAACGTCCACAGCAGGGATTACCCCTCCCCCATTAATGTAACAGTTCCCCCTCCCCCATTAATGTAATGTCTGATTTTTGTTGTATGTTTTTATAAAGGAAAGGGAGACAATGAGAACTTTTAGGGATCTTTTTTAGTTACAGTTTTTAGACTCCCTATGTACTTTAGCCCTAGGGGGTCTGATCAGTTCTGGTGTTCTGCCCTTGATCTGTTATGATATGACAAATCTGCAGCAATGGCAAGTCCTGGGGTCTTATAAAGACCCTGTGATGGTCCCTGATGATGTCACAGGGAGTGGCGATCACAGCCAAGATGGCGGCGCCCATGTGCTGCCGGCTGTTACATGCTACGGTGGCACGTTAAGAGTTCACACCCGTGTTCCCCCTTCATACACCCCTTGCGGCACACCAGCGGACTATCATGTTGGTTTGCGACAAGGGGTTAATAACAGAAAAGTGGCAGCAATCATCGCTAACGGCGGTGGAAGTGGTTTTACACCCAGTTCACACCAGTTTTGTGGAGTCTGTTGATATTTTGTTGATATTCCATAAAATAGCGGTTATAGAAAATGGAAGTGACTCCTACACCAAAATCTATAGGGACGGGCGGTAAAAGGAGAGGCTTCCGTGTCCCAGCAGTTTTAGGCACCACTAGCGGTTGTGTGAATGTCGCATCCCACATGGCGAATACACAAGGAAGGCCGATGATTGGGCAGATGGAGGTTACACACGTTAAAAACACATCCCGCACATAAAAACACTCATTAAAGGGACGAATTACAGAAAACGGCAAATCAAAGGAAATCAACCACCAAGATGAAGAATTGTAAACCCAGCACACTGACATACTAGTGTGCGCCCCCTTTGGCAGGATCCGCTCTTCTTTTACCTTGTTATGACCTTGATTTTAAAAAAAGGCTTTAAAATTATGCAAATGAGCCCAAGGGACTCCAAACTCCATAGGTGGTAATGAAGCCTGGAGCCCCTCGGGCTCATTTGCATAATTTTAAAACCTTTTTTTTTTTTGTAAAAACAAGGGCACCAGAAACTAAAAGAAGAGCGGATCCTGCCAAAGGGGGCACACACTGGTATGTCAGTGTGCTGGGTTTACAATCCTTCATCCTGGTGGTTGATTTCCTTTAACATTGTCTTTCTTCAATGAGATGAAGTTCCCACCAAAGACGTCCTGAGCTGAGGCGTCCTCAGGTTTCGCGCTGTAGGTGGCCGGACATTATAATGTCACCGGAGGTTGTGCCAGATGCCAACCTCAGCTCTCGGCCTACAACTAGTGTATATATATATATATGTATACAGTGAGGCTTCCGCCATAGGAGACTAACACCTCATATTGTACCTACAGGTGGGTCCACGCTATGCTCCTCCTCCTAATCTTTATGCCAAGTAGGAGAAACTGGCGACTGTCTTCCTGTAGAGACCCAGGTAAGAGGAGAAGATGTATTTGCAGTTATTATATGAAGAGATATTATATATAGTGATAATAACAGACGTATAATGTAATGATGGGGCTGGTAACAGGTGGAGACCGCGTCCTGGTCCTACTCCAGCATCTACATGGGGTCTGAGGCACGAGGGTCCTACTAACGGGGAGGGCTGCTCCTGGGGGGTCTGGTCCTCAGTCTGGATTACTTTATGTCTTTATATAAAGGGTCCGGAGTTTGTATTAGTTTGGGGGATCTGTTCCAGGAACAGTTTATATTCTGGGAGACTTCTTTGGAGGGTCCGTATTCAGGAGATCTGGTCCGGGGTCTGAGTTTAAGGTTTTTAATAATGAACCTGTATTTATTGAATGGAAAGCATTAGCCACGCCCATTTACATCACCTCCCCTGTAAGCCACACCCACAATATGGCTTCACTGGTGACCCACAAGTCCTATTTTTGTCTTCTAGGTACAGAAAAGAACTATGGACCAGAACCAGATGATTCTTCATTAGTGATTTCTTCTCCAGTGATTTTGTTTCCTCTTTTTCGATGATTTCATGATTTCTGTCAATGAATTTCTCTTCTTTCCTGTCTCATAATCAATAAAGTAGAATTTAGCAGCAAATCTCATCGTGGTCACTGACCCCTGCGCCTCATCTATAACATCTCCAGCTCCAGGCACCAAACCCTAAGATGTCCCCTATAGAGACCTCCATGTCCCCCCATAACAGTGTCACCTACACATCCCCCATAACAGTGTCACCTACACATCCCCCATAACAGTGTCACCTACACATCCCCCCATAACAGTGTCACCTACACATCCCCCCCATAACAGTGTCACCTACACATCCCCCCATAACAGTGTCACCTACACATCCCCCATAACAGTGTCACCTACACATCCCCCCATAACAGTGTCATCTACACATCCCCCATAACAGTGTCACCTACACATCCCCCATAACAGTGTCACCTACACATCCCCCCATAACAGTGTCATCTACACATCCCCCCATAACAGTGTCACCTACACATCCCCCATAACAGTGTCATCTACACATCCCCCATAACAGTGTCACCTCCACATCCCCCCCATAACAGTGTCATCTACACATCCCCCATAACAGTGTCACCTCCACATCCCCCCCATAACAGTGTCATCTACACATCCCCCATAACAGTGTCACCTACACATCCCCCATAACAGTGTCATCTACACATCCCCCATAACAGTGTCATCTACACATCCCCCATAACAGTGTCATCTACACATCCCCCCATAACAGTGTCACCTACACATCCCCCCATAACAGTGTCACCTACACATCCCCCCATAACAGTGTCACCTACACATCCCCCATAACAGTGTCATCTACACATCCCCCATAACAGTGTCACCTACACATCCCCCCATAACAGTGTCATCTACACATCCCCCCATAACAGTGTCATCTACACATCCCCCCATAACAGTGTCATCTACACATCCCCCATAACAGTGTCATCTACACATCCCCCATAACAGCGTCATCTACACATCCCCCCATAACAGCGTCATCTACACATCCCCCATAACAGTGTCACCTACACATCCCCCCATAACAGTGTCACATACACATTGTTACAAAAAAAAGGGTTTTGTATAGAGTATGAGTATATGCAAGTAAAGGAATAGATGGTACCACACTGCGCACCTAAATCACAAGATAAGCAAGTGCAACATCCCTGCCAATGCAAGGCAGAGGAGTTGTTGCGAATAAGCCCCTTATATGTGTGTAAGTAAACAAACCAGAAACTGGTGCACTAAATGCACAAACCGGGGATGCGGGGGATGAAGTAAAAACCTACATTGCAAATAAATAGATTACAAAAGTGGTATCTATAAAAATGTGCAGATCATGTGTATAAAAAAAGCACAAAATTGTATAGAATATACATGAAAAAAGGGGAAAGTACATAGAAAGGTTGTAGAGTGAAAATAGTGTAAGATAACAACATAAAAATCAGTGTATGTCACCCACATTATTGAAAAAAAACTCTATGCCAAAAAATTTTTGGGAATACAAAAAAATTCAGAAACAAGTAAAAAATTATTAGAAAATGGGACATCAAAAAAATAGTGAACTAACCCATAGCATGTAATATACTTAAAATACTATAGAACATATAATATATCCAGGGCCAGATCAAGGTTGGTGGGGGCCCCTGGGCGCAAAATATGGTGGGGCCCCCCAATGAATGTAGTCCAGAGAACAGCAATAACTATATACAGCATCCCCAATAATCACTATATACAGCTCCCCCAGCAATCACTATATACAGCTCCACCAGAAATCACTGTATACAGCTTCCCCGGCAATCACTGTATACAGCTCCCCCGGCAATCACTGTATAGAGCTCCCCCGGCAATCACTGTATACAGCTCCCCCGGCAATCACTGTATACAGCTCCCCCGGCAATCACTGTATACAGCTCCCCCGGCAATCACTATATACAGCTCCCCCAGCAATCACTATATACAGCTCCCCCAGCAATCACTATATACAGCTCCCCCAGCAATCACTATATACACCTCCCCCAGCAATCACTATATACAGCTTCCCCAGCAATCACTGTATACAGCTCCCCCAGTAATCACTGTATACAGCTCCCCCAGTAATCACTATATACAGCTCCTCCAGCAATCACTATATACAGCTCCCCAGCAATCACTATATACAGCTCCCCCCAGCAATTACTATATACAGCTCCCCCAGCAATCACTATATACAGCTCCCCCAGTAATCACTATATACAGCTCCCCCAGCAATCACTATATACAGCTCCCCCAGTAATCACTGTATACAGCTCCCCCAGCAATCACTGTATACAGCTCCCCCAGCAATCACTATATACAGCTCCCCCAGCAATCACTATATACAGCTCCCCCGGCAATCACTATATACAGCTCCCCCAGCAATCACGGTATACAGCTCCCCCAGCAATCACGGTATACAGCTCCCCAGCAATCACTATATACAGCTCCACCAGCAATCACTATATACAGCACCCCCAGACATCACTATATACAGCTCCCCCGGCAATCACTATATACAGCTCCCCCAGCAATCACGGTATACAGCTCCCCCAGCAATCACGGTATACAGCTCCCCCAGCAATCACTATATACAGCTCCCCTAGCAATCACTATATACAGCTCCCCAGCAATCACTATATACAGCTCCCCCAGCAATCACGGTATACAGCTCCCCCAGCAATCACTATATACAGCTCCCCCAGCAATCACTATATACAGCTCCAGCAGCAATCGCTATATACAATGTGTTCATGCCCAAGTGTAACACACATTCGGCTTTAGAGGCGGACGGATTAACACAGCTCGCCCCTCCCCTTTCCATAGGGACACCTTGCAGTAACCTGGGAGCAATGGGCTTGCTGGGTGTTGTGGTGTCACGTGGCAGTATGCAGCCCTAGAGTTCCCAAGTACCACACGGACCGCTTCAGTTCTTCTGAACACCTTTGTGCAGGGTAAATAACTTCTATCACAAAGTTCAGGTGAACCAGGTACTTTTTACTGAATGCAGTGCCAGAAATCTATCACAGTCATGTGCAGTATAACAGTTGTTTAGCAGTGTACAGCGGATAGATTCACCAGTAATCTCCTTCACTCTCTCTCTCTCTTGGGATGGGTAGGCAAGGATTAAGGCCGCGGTCACACGTACCGCAAGGCGTCCGTTCATAACGCGACGCTAGCGCACAGGGGGTGGTACTCGGCCCGAACGCACATGCGTTTCCAGAGAAACGCATGCGATCGGCTTAACAATCGCATGCGTTTCCCTGGAAACGCATGTGCGTTCGGGCCGAGGACCTCCCCCTGTGCGCTAGCATCGCGTAATGACGGATGCCTAGAGGTACGTGTGACCGCGGCCTAAGGAAACAGTCTCTTGTGCAGGTTAGGAAAATGGAGGCTCCTAGCTCAATGACTTTACTGCAACCCAGGGGACTTCCACAGCTTGGCTTACCGTGGGTAATGAGGCGGTCCAGCTCGATTAACGGATCCGTTTTCTTAAGCGTATTGCACTGGGGAACCCATTAAAGGCAACAATACTCGGCAGAGAAGCCCTTGACTTACTGTTATCTTCTCTAACGAATAACTGCAGGAATGTCTTCAAGAAAATTACCAAAATTTCCTCCTGGTTGCGGAGCTGGGCTCAAAAGTGCATGTGGTGTGCTTTGAATCAAAATAGCAAACCTGAGTCTTTGACTCTAGCCACCAGGGCAGCGGCTTAAGGTAGGTTATGGATGGAGAGAGCAGGATCAGGCCTCTGGCCTGGCTGAGGCCCAGCACACACTACTGAGTAGGCCCAGGGAAAACTAACCAAACACACCTCCTAGGGGGTGTTGACCTTGCACAGGGTCTCCCCAGCCAAACAGCAGGGAGCCCTGTGTAAACACACTGGGGGTCATTTACTAAGGGCCCGATTTGCGTTTCCTGACGTGTTTTACCCGAATATTTCCGATTTGCGCCTATTTTCCCTGAATTGCCCCGGGATTTTGGCGCACACAATCGGATTGTGGTGCATCGGCGCCGGCATGCACGCGCCGGAAATCTGGGGGCATGGTCGAACGAAAACCCAGCGGATTCGGAAAAACCGCCGCATTTTTTTTAAAAAAAAATGTGCGTTCCAGTGCTCTTCAGCACAGCGCCACCTGGTGGACATCGGAGGAACTGCATTAATGAATCCCGACCCGAATCCACCGCAAAGAACGCGCCGCTGGATCGCGAATGGACCGGGTAAGTAAATCTGCCCCACTATGTAAGGTCTTCACACAGGGACTTCCGGAGGGTTCCAGAATATTCTGAGTGAATCCAAGAGTGAGAGAAGAGGAGAGAAGATCCCTACAGTGACCTATCAGCTCTTACATAACTGTAGCAATCACATTTCAATCACAATGTCAAGTCAGTATAGGAAGTATAAAACAATATCAATCGGAAAATAGGTGTTTTTGTGCAAACCTGTAAAACCACACAGTGCAATACATCACCTATACAGTGCAACTATAACACCTGCCATCAAAGGTACAGGA
This sequence comes from Engystomops pustulosus, assembly GCF_040894005.1. Classification (NCBI taxonomy): domain Eukaryota; kingdom Metazoa; phylum Chordata; class Amphibia; order Anura; family Leptodactylidae; genus Engystomops; species Engystomops pustulosus. Next base: position 178,340,620 of record NC_092416.1, on the reverse strand, counting down.
AAACCCTAAAACATACCAAAGTGGCCCCTCTGGGTCACTGCAACCTGACCATACTTAGGGTGATGGCACACGCGGCATTTTGAATGTGTTTTTGGCCCATTTTTAAGCAGTCTGTCAAAAACCACATGTGTTTTTGACCAGTTTGAATTAAATTAATTGGTCAAACCTGTCAAAAACGCATGCGTTTTTTGAAGGACTGGTTCAAAATGGGCCAAAAACGCCACGTGTGCCATCACCCTCACAGGAAAAGACAGAGCAAGCTCTTTTTCCGTAGACATTATGGGACAGAGACACACCTTGTGTTCACTGTACTGTTGCCATAGGCGTCTATGGGGAAACATATCCTGCTGCAAAATGTGCGGCCAAATATACACTCACCGGCCACTTTATTAGGTCCACCATGCTAGTAACGGGTTGGACCCCCTTTTGCCTTCAGAACTGCCTCAATTCTTCGTGGCATAGATACAACAAGGTGCTGGAAGCTCCTCAGAGATTTTGGTCCATATTGACATGATGGCATCACACAGTTGCCGCAGATTTGTCGGCTGCACATCCATGATGCGAATCTCCCGTTCCACCACATCCCAAAGATGCTCTATTGGATTGAGATCTGGTGACTGTGGAGGCCATTTGTGTCCAGTGACCTCATTGTCATGTTCAAGAAACCAGTCTGCCCAGCTCGCAGGCTGTTTAAGCCTGGGGGCTACAGGACTGGCTGTGCTCCATACACTAGGAGCGCAGCCCCTCCTGCTGCCCTTTAACCCGGGCCACCGATTGGTTGCCTTTTTTGGCCACTTGGGGGCAGTGGCCTGCTGGGTATTAAAAGCTTGAGCGCGGAGCCAGCCCTTCCTCTCTGGACTGCTCCGCGATCAAGAGATTTGGCCCCGCAAGTATGGCGGACCCTGTTTTAATGTCCCTACTGGAGGAAAAGCTGAGGAGAGAGGGATCCGGCTGGCTGACCCCCTTGTTGGTCCAGCCGGAGCCCTCTGCTCCTGTGTTGGCTGCTCCGCTTACGCCCCCGTCAGCTGCCCGTCCTGCACGGCGCGGTCGTGCGCCGTGCAGGCTTAGCCCATCCCCCATAAAGACGCGGAGCCGTGCGCGGGGTCCGTCGCGGACCTCTGCCTCGGTGCCGCCGGCAGCAGAGCGCACGCTGCGCTCTGCTAAGTCTGGGAGAAGAGCCTCCGCTGCGGCTGGCATCCCCGTACAAGGCGGGGAGGGGATGCGGAGCACTGCTGCTCCCACATCCTCTCATCCGGACAACCTGGCTGTGCCTCTGAGCACAGTGCAGGTTTCAACTGCTCCCCCTGCTGGCCCGCCGCCCAAACAGCCTGGCAGGTTAGCTAGGTGGTTTGGGCTGGGGGCCAGTTCTTCTACTGTAGTATCACCTGCCCCTGCGCAGGAGACAGCCCAGCCCCAGCAAGTCTTAGTGGCGTCACAGTCGCCTACACATAACACCACACTGCCCGTGTTACAGTCATTCACCTTGCCCCCCCCCCCGCCACTTCCCCCCGGGTTATGTGCCGCTGGGGCAAGTGATAGAGATGTTAGTAGTGGGCCCGCGGGTGGCCGGTATGCTGGGGCCGGCGATCCGCGGGGCCGTTCTGAAAGGAGTTGTAGCCGCTCTAGCGTCGCCTGCAGCTGCGCGATATTCCCGCAGCGCGAGGGTCGCTCGAGGGCTGGATCTCGTGCGAGCAGCTCAGGGGAACGGTGTAGACACCGGTCCCGCTCGGCTCGTTCTTTTTCCCGCTCATCCGTTGCAAGCAGGAGGCGGTCCAGGTCTCGGGGTAGAGACAGTAGGTGTTCTGGTAGATCCAGTTGGGGCCGGACATATTCCAGGCGCTCTTCGTCCTCGTCCAGTGGTGGTTACACCCGCTCCAAAGACAGGCGGTCAAGGAGACGGCAGCGCACGTCTTCCCCTCGTGGGGTGGATGAAGCAAGGGTGGCTCCCACGGCTCCTCCGGCTGCGCAACCCAGCGCTCCAATGGCGCCTCCTCCTGTTCCGGTGTCTCAGGTCCCTGCTACGGCTGGTGAGTTACCTTGTGATAATGCATGGCGTAAATCTTCTGTTGAAGGCGATGATGTTGTTGGTGCATTAAGAGCGGTTTTAAATAAGATGGAAGCTGGTTCTGCTGGTGTTGCTCCAGGGGCGACGACGTTGCCGCCTGATGTGGCGGGGTCAGCTGGTGTTCTGTTCAGAGACTCTTATTTTTGTGGTGTAGCCCCATTGGGCACACGGGTAGCGGCTGACCTCAGAGAGAAAATTGTTAAGTTTGACTATGTTGATATTTGGACGCTGATTTGACGGTTGATAAGGAGAGACTTTTGGTAAAGGGTGAGGATAAGAGGCCAAAGGTGGCCAAGACGTTTGGTAACTGGCTGCAGGCTTTTGCGGTGATGGCCAGTGTTATAGTTCGGCAGAAGCCTGAATGTGCACAAGACCTGTTTGTGTACCTGGATACTATATATACTGCCCAGAAGTTACATGGAGGTTCGGCCTGGTGGAGATATGATGAGGAGTTTAGACGCCGGTTGGCAGACAGGCCGGAGGTGGGTTGGGCGACTAAGGCGACTGACGTGTGGATACAATTTATGATGTCGCAAAAGCAGCAGGCTCCCTTTCTTTCGGGAGCCGTCTCGGGCAATCAGTCAGGGGCGGCTTCAAAACGTCCGGGATCCTGCTGGCTTTTCAATGAAGGCCACTGTCGCTTCTTTGCATCTTGTAAATTCAAGCATGAATGCTCCATATGTGGAGGGGCGCATTCCGCCCTCAGATGCTTCAAGCGCCAAAGACCTCCCTCAAAACCGGCTGCGGGTGGCAAAGGGGAGGACGCCGGTGCTGGTGCAAAGGATGCGACCGTGGTTAGACAGCTACCATCTGAGGCAGGAGGCAAAGGTGTTGCTTGATGGTTTTACGCACGGTTTTGTTATTCCATTTGTGCCGAACACGGTTTTGCAGTTGTTGGATAATTTGAAATCGGTTAGGGATAATGAGTCGTTGGTTTTAGAGAAGTTGTTGAAGGAGGTGGAAATGGGCAGAATGTCTGGCCCGTTTTCTACACCACCTTTTGAGAACCTGCGGGTTTCTCCTTTGGGTTTGGTCCCGAAAAAGGAGTCGGGAAAATTCAGGCTAATTCACCATCTTTCTTACCCAGCAGGTGACTCGGTCAATGACGGCATTCCCAGGGAGGAGGTAGCGGTTTCTTACACCTCGTTTGACAAGGCGGTCCTGTTGGTCAATAGGGCTGGCCCTGGGGCTCTTATGGCCAAATCGGACATAGAGGCGGCCTTCCGCCTTCTCCCTGTGCATCCGTCCTGCTTTCATCTGTTGGGGTGCAAGTTGAATGGGTCCTTTTTTGTTGATATGTGCCTACCGATGGGTTGTTCAATATCTTGCAAATTGTTTGAAATGTTCAGCAGTTTTCTAGAATGGGTGGTTCGTTGGGAGTCTGGTTCGAACTGGGTCATCCATTATTTGGATGATTTCCTATTTGTGGGGGCGAAGGATGCGCCTGACTGTTTGCGGTTGTTGAATTTGTTCCGGCATTTGGCAGGATATTTTGGCGTCCCCTTGTCGGCAGAGAAGACTGAGGGTCCTACCCACCAGTTAACCTTTTTAGGCATCTTGATAAATTCTAGGGATATGACCCTCAGTCTTCCGGCCGATAAGTTGGAGCGTTTACGAGTTGACATTGATTTTTGTCTGGTTTCTGACAAGGTGACTTTGCAGCTGGCCTTTGCTTGTAGGATTTTTCCTATGGGCAGGGTGTTTGCAAGGAGGTTGTCTATGGCCACTGCGGGGACGACCAAGCCTTATCATCATATTCGTTTGACGGTAGTGATGAAAGACGATTTGAAGGTGTGGAGGTCTTTTCTTACAGATTACAGAGGCGTGTCGGCTTTTCTTGAACCGGAGATGGATAATGCGGATTTACAGTTGTATACTGATGCAGCTGGGTCCGTTGGTTATGGGGCCATCTTCGGCAAAAGGTGGTCGGCGGAACGTTGGCCGCCGCAGTGGTTGGAGACGGGTCTTAATAAAAATCTGACACTGTTGGAATTATTTCCTATTGTGGTTGCGGTGGAACTGTGGGGTTGTGAGATGGAGAATAAGAGAATTTGTTTTTGGTCTGACAATGAGAGTACAGTACAAGCATTGAACAGCCTCACGTCAAGTTCTTTGCAGGTTTTAGCACTGCTGCGGCATCTGGTGTTGCGTTGTTTACAGCTCAATATTGTCTTCAGGGCCAGGCATGTTCCGGGTGAGGTTAATGTGGTTGCTGACGCTTTGTCTCGTTTTCAGCTGCAGCGTTTCAGGGATTTCCACCCCCTGGCGGACCTGGAGGGGTCCCCCTGCCCCCTTTTCCTGTGGGACCTAGTGGTGAGCTGTTGACTCCTTTGATTCAGACCTCGCTGGCGGAAAGCACGTGGCACAGCCATGGTAAGGCGTGGGGAGAGTGGTATAGCATGCTGTCAGAGGAGCGGGGGGAGCGGGTATCAGTGGCCAAGGTCAATACTTTACGTTATATAGCTCATCTGCGCGCTGAAGGTGTGTCTATCGCAGCAGTTAAGAAACGGCTGGCCGGGGTGTCATTTATTTTTAAATTGTGGGGGATCCCAGATGTTACAAAGGACTTACAGATAAAATTGCTGTTGAGGGGGTGGGAGAAGGAGCCAGTTCGCAGGGACGCTCGCAGGCCGGTTTCGTTTGCTTTACTGCAGCGCTTGTGCATAGCAGCGGGGGATGTGTGCTCTTCTGCATTCGAGGCGTTGTTGTTGCAATGCAGTTTTGCGCTGGCTTTCTTTTGCGCCCTGCGGGTGAGCGAGTTGGTGGCTTCATCGGGCCGCGCTACCGCTAGTTTAGGTGAAGATGACGTTCTTTTGGTGGGGGATTTCATTAAGGTGCATGTCAAGAAGTCAAAAACTGACATATATGGCACCGGGTGTTGGCTTTCAGTGGGTAGGCTGGGGGGCCCCTTTTGCCCTTTTCAGCTCTTGGGCCGTTTTATTGCGCAGCGCCCAAAAGCGCCAGCTTTCCTGTGCCATCTAGATGGTTCTCCCCTCACAAAATTTCAGTTTATTTCGCTTTTTCGGAAGGCGCTGGCGGCGGTAGGTGTCCCAGCGTCGGAATACGGGTCACATTCTTTTCGCATTTGCGCGGCAACAACAGCTGATGCGGCCGGACTTTCGGACGGCGATATCATGCGGATTGGCAGGTGGAAGTCAGATTGTTTCAAACGTTATGTCCGTCCGAATTTGCTGTTGGATTAATTCTTCTTTCTTTTAGGTGGCGGTCGGCCGAAGGTGTGTTTGGTCGGCCATTCATATATTTTTTGGGCAGCGAGAAGGGCAGCCGTGCGTCCAGGAGGTTTGAACCTGGGCTTTACCAACGCTGATTTGTCATGGAGGGGAGTCAGAGGCTTGAAATGGCTTCAGGTCCTGCCGGAGGTCGTGGCGATCAGCAGGTCCTCACCGGGCCCCACGGTGCTGGTGATACATGCCGGGGGAAATGATATGTGCTCCACGCGCCTGGCCGAGTTGATTTCGGTTATAAAATCGGACATTGAGCGTTTCTCAGCTTTCTTTTCAGACTTGGTGGTAGTGTGGTCCGAAATTGTGCCCAGAGTTATCTGGAATGGCGCCCGCAATCCCGATTCCATTGAGAGGGCGCGTCGCATGTTGAACATGCGGGTTGCCCGATTTGTGCGGTCGAGATGCGGGGTAGTCATTCGCCATAGGCAGTTAGAAGGGGACAATAGGGGCCTTATGCGGGAAGATGGGGTCCATCTCAATGAGATCGGCCTTGATATTTTTCTATCAGGGCTCCAGGATGCCATTGAGAGGGCCTTATTCCTTTTGTGTGGGGGTCGGAGCACAGTGTAGGGGTACACTGTTCTCCTAGTGGCCTGTGGTGGAATTTTGACCCTCTCGGTTTAGCCCAAATCACATGACAGACCAACTAGGACATGCCCCCGCGGAGGCGGGGCCCGGCATGCAAGGAGAATTTGGGCAAAAAGGGTCTGGGTTTCATCACAGGTCTGGGATTTGATTTTCTGTTAACAATAAAGCTGTGGCCGACCCCCACCTTTTTTCTTCCAATACGGTGTCTGGTTCTTTTTTGGGTTTGTGGGACAGGCTGATTTTAAGTTGGGGTTTAGTCATTAATACAGCCAGTCTGAGATGATTCCAGCTTTATGACATGGCGCATTATCCTGCTGAAAGTAGCCATCAGATGTTACAGGGGACATTGTGCTCATAAAGGGATGGACATGGGCAGCAGCAATACTCAGGTAGGCTGTGGCGTTGTACCAAGGGGCCCAAAGACACCATACCACCACCACCAGCCTGAACCGCTGATACAAGGTAGGATGGATCCATGCTTTCATGTTGTTGACGCCAAATTCTGACCCTACCATCCGAATGTCGCAGCAGAAATCGAGACTCATCAGACCAGACAACGTTTTTCCAATCTTCTACTGTCCAATTTCGATGAGCTTGTGCAAATTGTAGCCTCAGTTTCCTGTTCTTAGCTGAAAGGAGTGGCACCCAGTGTGGTCTTCTGCTGCTGTAGCCCATCTGCCTCAAAGTTCGCCGTACTGTGCGTTCAGAGATGCTCTTCTGCCTACCTTGGTTGTAACGGGTGGCGATTTGAGTCACTGTTGCCTTTCTATCAGCTCAAACCAGTCTGCCCATTCTCCTCTGACCTCTGGCATCAACAAGGCATTTCCGCCCACAGAACTGCCGCTCACTGGATGTTTTTTCTTTTTCGGACCATTCTCTGTAAACCCTAGAGATGGTTGTGCGTGAAAATCCCAGTAGATCAGCAGTTTCTGAAATACTCAGACCAGCCCTTCTGGCACCAACAACCATGCCACGTTCAAAGGCCACAAATCACCTTTCTTCCCCATACTGATGCTCGGTTTGAACTGCAGGAGATTGTCTTGACCATGTCTACATGCCTAAATGCACTGAGTTGCCGCCATGTGATTGGCTGATTAGAAATTAATTGTTAACGAGCAGTTGGACAGGTGTACCTAATAAAGTGGCCGGTGAGTGTACATCCCCATAATGTTTGTGTAAAAGGGGCTTATTATCTAAGGCCACCCATAACTGAGCACCTTCTTTATTTTGGTGAGATGAGACCTTCAGTTATAGGTGGCATGGGGAGGGTGTCTTTTTACTCAAAGTTTTTTTTGTACTTACAGTTACTAAAAGAAGGACTTCACACTGCTACTTCTCCTCTTTTAGTGAGAGCCCGAATCGCGTTACCCAAATATTTCCGATTTGCGCCGATTCTCCCTGAATTGCCCCGGGATTTTGGCGCACGCGATCGGATTGTGGCGCATCAGTGCTGGCATGCACTCGATGGAAATCGAGGGGGCGTGGCCGTAAGAAAACCCAACGGATTCTGAAAAACCGCCGCATTTGAAAAAAAAAAGTGTCGCTTGACTCGTGCTTACCTGCACCCAGCGTAGGACGGTGAACTTCAGTGAACTCCGACGGAATTCAGCGCAGCAGCGACACCTAGTGGACATCGGGCGCACTACCTTAGTGAATCGCCGGAAGACCCGAATACTCCACAGAGAACACACCGCTGGATCGCGACAGGACCGAGTAAGTAAATCTGCCCCTCTATGTTTGGAGAAGGCGGGCCAAGTGATCTGTGAAGCAACCTAACACGGATTGGCAGTGGCGTAACTAGGAGAGGCTGGTCCCCGTCCCTCTCCTTAGCGATGTATGGCGCATTACGGGAAAAGATAGGACATTAGGACATGTCCTATCTTTTCTCCGGGTACGGAACGGTACAGTGCCGCACGTGTCCTGCATCGTACCACTCTGTACCCTGCCGTGCGCCCATTGCCAGCAAATGGGGGACATATATACATCCCCTAGTGGCTGAGTGAATGTAGCCTTAAAAAATATATATACATACATATTTGTACACGTTTATACATATACACACATTTATACACTTTCATATACACACATTTCTATACTTGTACACACAGACATGCATGTATACACTTATACCTACACATTTATCTACACACGTACATACAGGATATAAAAGACATGCTGCATACACATAAACATAAAACATATACATACAATATACACAGCATATACACACATACCATATTCATACACTCACAGTGCACCCGCACACCCCATACACTCACACAGCACAAATCCATTTCGATTCTGCCTGTAGAAGGGCCGGTATAACATCTCCACCTTGTTAGTATTTTCTCAAGTCAGGGGTAGTCCACCTGAAGACCACGTGGACTACCTCGGTGTCGAGACTACAAATGTTTTGCCACTGAATCTTCCCTTGTCTGGAGTCTTGCTCTGCATTCATAATGGTGGAAACGTGTTTCGGAACCCGTTTCCTGAGTTCTTGTGTCGTTTGGCCCACAAATGGCCATTGTAAGCAGTAAACTCCATTTCTGGAGCGGCAGTTAATGTGGGAGTATAGTCCATGTCCTTCCTGATTGGAAGGATTGAGAAAAATTCTGACCTCGCAAAATCATTTTTTTTTACTTGTTTATGAATTTTTTGTATTCCAAAACATTTTTTGTACTTCATCATTTTTTTCATATTTTGGCATAGAGTTTTTTTTATACAATAATGTGGGTCACATACACAGATTTTTATGTTGTTATCTTACACTATTTTCACTCTACAACCTTTCTATGTACCTCCCCTTTTTTCATGTATATTCTATACAATTTTGTGCTTTTTTTTTATACACATGATCTGCACATTTTTATAGATACCACTTTGGTAATCTATTTATTTGCAATGTAGGTTTTTACTCCATCCCCCGCATCCCCGGTTTGTGCGTTGCATTTAGTGCACCAGTTTCTGGTTTGTTTACTTTTTAGAAGACGGGGACACATTTCTCTGTTGCACCACATTGAGTGTTTGATGCTGGAAGTGAGCTAATTTAGCCCCCTACCAACAAATGGGATCTTCCTTTATAAATGGGCGCACCACACCGTACAGATACGCATGAGGAAGCCTCAGCAGGTGGTGATACTCATGGGGCGGTTATCCCCAGCTCCCATTTGTGTGTATGTTTGCCGCACAGGTAATACTTGCTTATCTTGTGATTTAGGTGCGCAGTGTGGTACCATCTATTCATTTACTTTGGCTTGCATGTACTCATACTCTATACAAAAAAAACCTTTTTTTGTAAAAAAAAACAAAACATTTTTTTGGTAACTTTTTTGCAATCCTCTTGCATTATATATTGGTACCGCATTGGTGCCCTCTGTGTAATTCCTTATGGGATAATATTGTTGTATCTTTCTGTGTTACATAAGGCTTTAGTCTCTAGGGCAGTGATGGCTAACCTATGACACGCGTGTCAGTGCTGACACGCGTAGCCATTTTCTCTGACACACGGCTGCCTGAGAGTTAAGTTTCATCCTACATGACCAGGTGCAGTAGCCGGGAGGCTGAGAGATTGCACTGAGCTTCCGGCACTCTCCCCTCCTCCTCCTCCCCCGGGCCGGCCCCTCCCCATGTGTGAGCTGTGCCTAGTGTCTCCAGCCAGCACAGGTATCAGCATGGGGCACAGCAGAAGAGGTGACCCGGCCATATACCCAGGAGGCTCCTCTGCAGCTCCTGATAGTTGTGGTGGGGGTAGGATGGCAGCACAGTCAGAGGTCACATCGCTGCTGCCTTGTGTGATGTCCCAGCAGCTGCCACCTCTACACTGACCATCTCCACAGCAGGGGCAAGGGAGGACAACCACTCTCATCATATAGTAAGTGAGGTCAGTGCACTGTATGATAGAAGACAGTCATCAGGGCTTGTGTGTCAGTTTTGTGATGTACAAGCCCAGACATTGCGAATCTTTTGCTCCTCACACCTTCTCCATGCCAAGAGGGCATGAGGGAGATGCAGACAGCGGCGCCTGCGCCCTCGCTATAACCTGTGAACTTTCATGACAGAAAGTTCACAGGTTACTAAGCATTTCCACACCTGTCTGATTGTAACCGATCGGTTACAAATGTGCGATTTGCACATAGTAATAGATGATTGGGAAAATCCCCATATACTACCATAATGTAGTATGGCAGTACATGGTAGGATCAATCAGACAACCTACGGTTAAAGTACCCCAGAAGTTAAATAGTTATACTTATTTGTTATTTAAACTATAAATATCACAAAATTATGTTTTTTTTGTCAAGGTGACACACCACCCGAGTTATGCTCGGTTTTTTGGCGAATTTTGACACACCAAGCTCAAAAGGTTGCCCATCACTGATCTAGGGGGCGCTGGTGGTCCCAGGATCACTATCGCCATCACATGTTTGGTTTTCCTGTGGTAGATTATTTTGTAACTCTGTTCACATTTTTTTTAATGGATTTTATTCTCTTGGTGTGTTGTGGTGTTTTTTGATATATGAATAAAGAATGTATTGTCTTGATCACTTGGCATGTATCTTTTCTTTTTCTGGTGGTTTAAGCAATTTTTACATGCATTGACCCTTAGACTTTTTTTACCTGACTTCCTTTTGTGCAGTGCTGGTGCCATTTTTTTTTGTATTCTGTGTCTGCTTCATAACACTTCAGGTGCGGCGGTGAACCTGACAGAGCACCAAAACTAAGCACCAGACCTTCAAAATAAAACCCAACAAAAAAAATATATAAAATAAAAATATAGTTGTATAGATTACTGTAAACAAACATGCAAAATTGTTGAATTTGCTTGTTTCAGTCAGAGTAAGGCCCCTTCCACACTCGCGCTGCAGATCATGTCAGAGTCTGATCAGGGAGCGATCAGGGTTTGGTCAGTGAAAAACACACAATCAGAGTGCAATCAGTTTTCAGTCAGTTTGTTCAGTGTCTCAGTTTTTCACGCGCGTTTTCAATGCAATTTCAATGCGTTTTTCATGCGCAGGTAATGTGTGTGAAATGGACTCAGGACTGAGCTCTATCTTTTCTATGGCAATTGATGCGTGAAAAACGCATTGCACTTGCATTGCACTTGCAAGTGTCTCAGAGTGCGATGCGTTTTTGATGCGTCTCCATAGACTTGTATGGTGCGTTTTTCACGCGCGTGACTTGCAAAAGTAGAGCATGTCGAGATTTAAACACGCGTTAAAAAAAAACGCGCGCGTGTGCGTTAAAAAAAATGCAAGTCTGAAAAGACCCATTGATTACAATAGGTCAGAGTGCAATGCAAGTTCTGCGCGTCAAAAGCACGCGCAGAAAAAACGCGTGAAAAACACAAGTGTGAAAGAGGCCTAAGAAACAAATAATTGCTGAAATGCTTGAAGATTAATCCATGAAGCCTATCATCATGTATCTAACTATTACAGGGAACCTGTCACCACAGAGCAATTTTTTATATCAGGGGACAGGTTGCTATAAACAGTGTACTGTACTTGTTAAATATGTTTTTGTATAATGTCTGTATTATATGGTGTTTGAAACAGTCTGTGAAACTTTACCCGGCTCCCTGCCAGACGCCTCAACCTGAGTCCCAGAGAGGGAAATTTCAAGTGACAAATTCTGTCTGATCTATAATATATTCACTGCTCTGCTCATCACTACTGACTACCGTCCCTCCGTTTCCTGATGGAGTGTCAGCTCACTTCCGACAAGGAGAAGATGTCGGACAGGAAGGGATGAGCAGGAACCTGGAGTGACAAGCAGTAAATACATTGGGGCAAATTTACTTACCCGGTCCATTCGCGATCCAGCGGCGCATTCTCTGCGGTGGATTCGGGTCCGGCTGGGATTCATTAAGGCAGTTCCTCCGACTTCCACCAGGTGGCGCTGCTGCGCTGAAGTTTCCCGGAATGCACTGAATTACACTGGCCTATTCCTAGTGAAGGTAAGCGCGAGCCCTGCGACACTATTTTTTTTTAAATGCGACGCTTTTTTTCCCAATCCGGCGGGTTTTCGCTCGGCCACGCCCCCCCCCCCCCCCCCCCCCGATTTCCGTTCCGTGCATGCCAGCGCCGATGCGCCACAATCCGATCGCGTGCGCCAAAATCCCGGGGCAATTCAGGGAAAATCGCCGCAAATCGGAAATATTCGGGTAACATGTCGGGAAAACTCGAATTGGGCCCTTAGTAAATGACCCCCAATATATGTTATAAAAATAGAACAAAACACTTATTTCAGGTCAGAGCGAAATTCTTGTCAAACTGGTCCCGGGCCGACACGAAAGTGAAAAGAAAATATGATTAACCAAAAATAAACTACTTTTCCCAGAAAACCAGATTATACCAGGTCTTTCCAGTAGATGGAGACAAATAAATCTCAAGGAAATCTGCAGTGTATATACTTCAGAGCAGAATCTCCGAGAACTCAGAATCAGGAATCATCTACCACCTCTATATCTTACATCTATATATAAGTATATACAGGAGATCCCCAGGTTATACCGGCTGTACATATATCATTATATACAGGAGATCCCCAGGTTATACCGGCTGTACATATATCATTATATACAGGAGATCCCCAGGTTATACCGGCTGTACATATATCATTATATACAGGAGATCCCCAGGTTATACCGGCTGTACATATATCATATACAGGAGATCCCCAGGTTATACCGGCTGTACATATATCATTATATACAGGAGATCCCCAGGTTATACCAGCTGTACATATATCATTATATACAGGAGATCCCCAGGTTATACCAGCTGTACATATATCATTATATACAGGAGATCCCCAGGTTATACCGGCTGTACATATATCATTATATACAGGAGATCCCCAGGTTATACCGGCTGTACATATATCATTATATACAGGAGATCCCCAGGTTATACCGGCTGTACATATATCATTATATACAGGAGATCCCCAGGTTATACCGGCTGTACATATATCATTATATACAGGAGATCCCCAGGTTATACCGGCTGTACATATATCATTATATACAGGAGATCCCCAGGTTATACCGGCTGTACATATATCATATACAGGAGATCCCCAGGTTATACCGGCTGTACATATATCATTATATACAGGAGATCCCCAGGTTATACCAGCTGTACATATATCATTATATACAGGAGATCCCCAGGTTATACCGGCTGTACATATATCATTATATACAGGAGATCCCCAGGTTATACCGGCTGTACATATATCATTATATACAGGAGATCCCCAGGTTATACCGGCTGTACATATATCATTATATACAGGAGATCCCCAGGTTATACCGGCTGTACATATATCATTATATACAGGAGATCCCCAGGTTATACCGGCTGTACATATATCATTATATACAGGAGATCCCCAGGTTATACCGGCTGTACATATATCATTATATACAGGAGATCCCCAGGTTATACCGGCTGTACATATATCATTATATACAGGAGATCCCCAGGTTATACCAGCTGTACATATATCATTATATACAGGAGATCCCCAGGTTATACCAGCTGTACATATATCATTATGTACAGGAGATCCCCAGGTTATACCGGCTGTACATATATCATATACAGGAGATCCCCAGGTTATACCGGCTGTACATATATCATTATATACAGGAGATCCCCAGGTTATACCAGCTGTACATATATCATTATATACAGGAGATCCCCAGGTTATAGCAGCTGTACATATATCATTATATACAGGAGATCCCCAGGTTATACCGGCTGTACATATATCATTATATACAGGAGATCCCCAGGTTATACCGGCTGTACATATATCATTATATACAGGAGATCCCCAGGTTATACCGGCTGTACATATATCATATACAGGAGATCCCCAGGTTATACCGGCTGTACATATATCATTATATACAGGAGATCCCCGGGTTATACCGGCTGTACATATATCATTATATACAGGAGATCCCCAGGTTATACCTGCTGTACATATATCATTATATACAGGAGATCCCCAGGTTATACCGGCTGTACATATATCATTATATACAGGAGATCCCCAGGTTATACCGGCTGTACATATATCATTATATACAGGAGATCCCCAGGTTATACCGGCTGTACATATATCATTATATACAGGAGATCCCCGGGTTATACCGGCTGTACATATATCATTATATACAGGAGATCCCAGGTTATACCGGCTGTACATATATCATTATATACAGGAGATCCCCAGGTTATACTGGCTGTACATATATCATTATATACAGGAGATCCCCAGGTTATACCAGCTGTACATATATCATTATATACAGGAGATCCCCAGGTTATACCAGCTGTACATATATCATTATATACAGGAGAGCCCCAGGTTATACCAGCTGTACATATATTATTATATACAGGAGATCCCCAGGTTATACCGGCTGTACATATATCATTATATACAGAAGATCCCCAGGTTATACCGGCTGTACATATATTATTATATACAGGAGATCCCCAGGTTATACCGGCTGTACATATATCATTATATACAGAAGATCCCCAGGTTATACCAGCTGTACATATATCATTATATACAGGAGATCCCCAGGTTATACCGGCTGTACATATATCATTATATACAGGAGATCCCCAGGTTATACCGGCTGTACATATATCATTATATACAGAAGATCCCCAGGTTATACCGGCTGTACATATATCATTATATACAGGAGATCCCCAGGTTATACCGGCTGTACATATATCATTATATACAGGAGATCCCCAGGTTATACCAGCTGTACATATATCATTATATACAGGAGATCCCCAGGTTATACCACCTGTACATATATCATTATATACAGGAGATCCCCAGGTTATACCAGCTGTACATATATCATTATATACAGGAGATCCCCAGGTTATACCGGCTGTACATATATCATTATATACAGGAGATCCCCAGGTTATACCAGCTGTACATATATCATTATATACAGGAGATCCCCAGGTTATACCGGCTGTACATATATCATTATATACAGGAGATCCCCAGGTTATACCAGCTGTACATATATCATTATATACAGGAGATCCCCAGGTTATACCGGCTGTACATATATCATTATATACAGGAGATCTCCAGGTTATACCGGCTGTACATATATCATTATATACAGGAGATCCCCAGGTTATACCGGCTGTACATATATCATTATATACAGGAGATCCCCAGGTTATACCGGCTGTACATATATCATTATATACAGGAGATCCCCAGGTTATACCGGCTGTACATATATCATTATATACAGGAGATCCCCAGGTTATACCGGCTGTACATATATCATTATATACAGGAGATCCCCAGGTTATACCAGCTGTACATATATCATTATATACAGGAGATCCCCAGGTTATACCGGCTGTACATATATCATTATATACACGAGATCCCCAGGTTATACCGGCTGTACATACTATAGATGTAGCTATATGTAACTAGATGTATGTGAACAATAAGACCCCCGTGATGCGGTTACTTCCTATGGATGATCAGTGATCGCTCTTGGTCTGCAGGGGTATTTTCCATTGTCTTTGAATCACTTTCACTGTTACTCTGAGAAATCTTTCAGGATTGTTATAATACACTGGGGCTCATTTACTAAGGGTCTGCGGACCGCAATTCTGTCAGGTTTCCCGAATATTTCCTTTTTGCGCCAAATTGCCCTGTTTTCTGGCGCACGCTATCTGATTTTGCTGCTAGGGCGCCGGCTTGCACATGACAGAAATCGGGGGACGGGCCGCCAGACAACCCAACAAATTCAGACAAACCGCAGAATTTAAAAACTAAATTGTGTCGCAAAATCAAGCACTCACATCCAGCGGGAAGAAAAAGATGAACTCTGGCAGATCTCAGCGCGGAAGCGACACATGCAGGAAATTGGACGCACGAACTTAGTGAATGGCGGCAGCTCCGAATCCTCGTCGGACAACACAGTGCAAGATTGCGACAGGACCGGGTAAGTAAATCTGCCTCAATGGGGGTCATTTACTAAGGGCGTGATTCGCGTTTTCCCGACGGGTTACCCGAATATTTCCGATTTGCGCCGATTTCCCCTGAATTGCCCCGGGATTTTGGCGCACGCGATCGGATTTTGGCGCATCGGTCCCGGCGTGCACGCGACAGAAATCGTGGCCGAACAAAAACCCGACGGATTCGGAAAAACCGCCGCATTTAAAAAAAAAATCTGTCGCGGAGCTTGCACTTACCTTCACTCAGCCCGGCTCGGTGAACTCCAGCGCGTTCAAATGCTTTTCAGCGCAGCAGCGCCTGGTGGACGGCGGAGGAACTACCTTTATAAATCCCGGCCAGACCCGAATCCAGCGCAGAAAACGCGCCGCTGGATCGCGAATGGACCGGGTAAGTAAATCTGCCCCAATGTGTCTGTGATTGTGTTTATGTTCTTGTTAAGTAAAATAATTGATATTTTTTTTTATCAACTGTAGTAACAACATCTGAGCCCGGGGCAGGGATTATCGATGTCCAACCAGACAGGGCCAAATATAAGCCACCCCACCCCAGTCCTACATAGTATCATAGTTTATACGGTTGAAAAAAGACACTTGTCCATCAAGTATAACCAAGGAAGGGAAGGGATTGGATGAGGAAGGGATTTGGGGGAAACAATTCGATATAACATAACAATCGATGTTATTTAGGTATTTTTAGGCATCTAGACCCTTCTTGAAGCTCTCTCCTCTCCCTGCTGTGACCAGCGCCTGAGCTCGGCTATTCCACTATTGACAGTTCTCATAGTAAAAAAGTCCTGTCACCTCTGGTGATTAAACCTTGTTTTCTCCAGACGGAGACAGTGCCCCCTCGTCTTTTGATTTGATTACATCTGGAATAACTTACCACCAGATTTTTTTGTATGGACCATTCATATATTTAGTCGTCTCTTTTCCAGACTAAATAAATCAAATCTTTCCTCATATCTAAGACCCTCCATACCCCTTATCATTTTTGTGGCTCTATGCTGAACCCTCTCCAGCTCCTGGAGCTGTACCATGCAATTAAACTTGTGGCGGAACATTTTCAGGACCTTCAGATTTGTAGATGCAATTTTCATCTGAAGTTAAGGACTTTGGATGATGTCATGAGTTGTAGGTCCTTTAGCCACTGTGAGGGAGACCTGAAAAAAGTGATTAAGATTTGTTGTGGGGTTTACAATTATCTAGGGTTGTTTTGAGTGGGTTAAATGTGGAATTAGGAGTTTATGTATAGGTAGAATTGGAGGGTCTTCTTAACCTATTCTGGAGTCCATATTCAATTACCGATAGGTGTCGGAGCTTAGGGTTATTTATAGACCAAATAATTTGGGACCTGCATTTATTTAGGTGGTCTAGTCTGCAGTCTGAATTGAGGTGGACCTTGGCGATTGGTCTAGGTCAGTGATGGCGAACCTTTTAGAGACCGAGTGCCCAAACTACAACCAAAATCCACTTATTCACCGTGAAGTGCCAACATGGCATTTTAAGGAGTAACTTATTGCTACCTGTCCTTCCACATCATTCAATACAGTTGAAAGAAGGTGGGCAAATTCAGACCATCATTGTAGCTTCTCTTCAGGAAGAATGGTGGGTCCAGCAGGAGGACCTCCTTAGATAATGCAGTTCTGTCAACACCTTCTCACTTTTCGCGCAGTTTTAAACAGCCAATGAATTGTCGCTTTAAAATAACGCTGAGAGCAGCATCCCTTAAATTGCTTGGGACTGCAGGAAGATTTGGTCCTATTTGGTGAAATTGGGGCGATGGCCTGAGTGCCCACAGAAAGGGCTCTGAGTGCCACCTCTGGCACCCGTGCCAAAGGTTCGCCACCACTGGTCTAGGGTCGGTATTGAGGGCATCTGCTTCTGGTTGTCTGGTCTGATGATTGAATTGGAGGGAACTCCAGGATCCAAATTCATTCAGTGGATCAGAGGTATGTTATTATTTTTGGGTATCATTGGTTCTTCTGGAATCTGGGCTCTGATGTGAGATATCATCCTTTGAAATTTAGTCCCAGGTTGACCTCTCTGAATTTGGGTCTGAGAGAGACAGTTAATTCAAACATTAATCAAACCAAGACTTATCTATACTATCTATACTCGCTAGGGTCCTTCATGCCGCCGCCGATGCGCCACAACCCGATCGCGTGCGCAAAAGTCCCGGGGCAATTTGGCGCAAAGAGGAAATATTCGGAAAACCCCAAGTACGGCGTTCGGACCCTTAGTAAATGAGCGCCATCATGTCTCAAGCCTTGAAGGTTACTAGTTCCATGTAAGAGTTATGTGGGCTTCATGTCCACATTACAAGTTTTATGTTAAGATCTAGACTTCTTTCAGTCTTTCGATCCACAACAAACTCTTGGATTCCTTTTTGGCAGTCTGGAATTTTGACAGCATGGTGGTCCCAGGATGTTTCCTGTTAGAGCAGACAGTCAAGACTATGACAGGGTCCTCCATGATCTACCTAGGAAATTACTTGCCGAAAGCCACCAAGATCATTTTATCAATCCCATTAGGTTATTTAAACAGTAACTTAGAGGTGGTAAACCTATTGGATAGTTATGGAAGACTCTTCCTATTACACCACAGTAGAATGACATTTACTATACTGAAGTTCTGAAGATCTATGAACCAAACTCATTCATGGATGGTCTTCGTATCATGAGTCTGAGATGTCAAAGATCAAGTTTCCCCAATGAACCAACAACAACATTATGGATGTCTATCTAAGTAGACAAAGTCCTCTAGTTCCTGTTGTGATTTAAAAGCTGTTCCTCAACTACTCCTCAAGCTGGACAATGAGTGCAGTAGCATCTTCTTACTCCTTCTCTTCTCTGTCACTTGTCTATAGTTTTACAATAAATTGATTTCTTAACCGGTTAAGGACCGGGCCCTTTCCTGTTTTTTCATTTCCATTTTTCACTCCTCACCTTCAAAATTCTATAACTTTTTTATTTTTCCATGTAAAGAGCTGTGTGGCGGCTTGTTTTCTGCGTAACAAATTACACTTCATAGTAATGGTATTGAATATTCCATGCCATGTACTGGGAAGCGGGAAAAAAATTCCAAATGCAGTGAAAATGGTGAAAACGCATTTGCGCCATTTTCTTGTGGGCTTGGATATTACGTCTTTCACTGTGCGCCCCAAATAACATGTCTACTTTATTCTTTGGGTCAATATGATTACGGGGATACCAAATTTGTATAGGTTTTATAATGTTTTCTTACATTCACAAAAATTAAAACCTCCTGTACAAATTTTTTTTTTTTATTTTGCCGTCTCCTGGCGCTAATAACTTTTTTTATACTTTGGTGTACGGAGCTGTGGGTGGTGTAATTTTTTTGCGACATTTGATATTATTTTCAATGATATCATTTTTAGGACTGTACGACCTTTTGATCACTTTTTGTTGATTTTTTTTTAAATATTTTTCAAAATGGCAAAAAGGTGGCATTTTCGACTTTAAGCGATATCTTCCGTTACGGGGTTAAACGCATTGAAAAACCGTTAATATATTTTGATCAGGCATTTTCGGACACGGCGATATCAAATGTGTTTATGATTTATACTGACCATTTATATTTATGTAAGTTCTAGGGAAAGGGGGGTGATTTGAATTTTTAGGGTTTTTTAATTATAATTTTTTTAAAACTTTTTTTATTTTTACTATATTTCGGACTCCCTAGGGTACTTTAACCCTAGGTAGTCTGATTCATCCTATCATATACTGCCATACTACAGTATGGCAGTATATGGGGATTTTCCTCCTCATTCATTACAATGTGCTGATAGCACATTGTAATAAAGGGGTTAAAACGAAATAGCCTTGGGTCTTCAGAAGACCCGGGGCTACCATTGGAGACGGAACGCCACTCCCCGATGATGTCAGGCGCCGCCATCTTTTTGAGGCTGTCGGCAGCGATCGCTATGATAACTGTATCTGTCGCTTCTGCCCCGAGGTCCGCTGGAGTTCACCTTCTTCTTCCTGGTGCTTGTAAGTGCTGATCTTGGGACACATTTCCTTTTTTAAATTCCGCAGTTTGTCCGGATCCGTCGGGCTGTCCAACAGTCTGCCCCCCGATTTCTGTTGCGTGCAAGCCGGCGCTGAGGCGCCAAAATCCGATCGCGTGCGCCGAAAATCCAGGGCAAAACGAAAATCGTCAGGAAACCCGACGAAAATGCGTCTGATGGACCCTTAGTAAATGACCCCCAATAGTTTTATCACGTCTGTAATGTAAGAGATGTTGCGGACTTGCTTTCTCCATAAAGTGACTATCGTCTGCAGCCAGGAAGACATTAGGGCTCATTTACTAAAGGTCCGAGAAGCACATTTTCGTCTGGTTTCCCGACAATTTCCGTTTTGCGACGCATTTAACAGGGGATTTTGGCGCATGCGATTGGATTCTGGTGCATCGGCGCCAGCTTGCATGCGACACAAATCGGGGGTGGGCCATTGGACAACCCGGCGGATTCGGACTACGCGTGGGATTTAACATTTCAAATTGTGTCGCAAAACAATGCACTTAAAGGCACCGGGAAGAAAAAGGTGAACTCCGGCGGACCTGACCGGGGAAGTGACAGATGCAGGAAATTGGGTGCATGAGCTACGTGAATTGCGCCGGACTTGATCTTTGTCAGACCGTCCGAATCGGGGATCGTGACAGGACCAGGTAAGTAAATTTGCCCCATTGTGCTATAGTTGTGTCTAAAATTCTTGTGGAAGCTCATGTCTCAACGACAAGGAAGAACCTCCATTTTTGGTGACACTACACTCTGTGGAGATGACATCATGTATGGAGCATTTCCCCCGATACCTGGGAATAGACCAGATCTATGACCACCGCTTCCCAGCGGGCTCTGCCACCAGCCCCGCCTCTCATTTATGGTTGGGCAGGAGGAAGTTTCTGAACATTTACAGACAATAAAAGAGGAACAACAAGCGGTTATAAAAGTATGTCACGTTCTGTCCATGCAGTCCTTGACCCTAGCCCTGCATCTAGAAGGAATGTTATGTGCATATCTTGATGTAATGATGATATATGAAAGATGTCTACTGGGGAGAACTGTACGGTAGAAGGGAAGCTCTAGGATGTTGGTGCCTCTAGTCATGATACCAGATGTGGATGACCATGGAGAATATAGGTCATGTATGGTATCCACATTTACCACACATCATACAGCTGAGCCTTTAGATAAAGTAGGTTGATGAAGATGACATCCAGGCCAGAGCCTAAAAGCTGGAATTGTGATACATCTATTGACTGGCTGCCCAGGGAAGTGCTGTAATATAGGGGAGACTTCTCTTGGAAATCGAAGGTATCTTGCCGAGACCAGACCATGAGAGGAGACACATGTGGCCTACAGCCTGTCCTGTACATATCAATACTAGGAGTGACTGACTGTAATATGCCATGACTCCACCACATCATCAAATCAGCAGGGGGCAGTGTGTCTTCCTATGACTATTAGGGGTGACTGACGGTCCTATGCCATGGCTCCCCACAACATTACACCAGCAGAAGGCAGTGTATTCTCCTATCACTGCTAGGGGTAATGAAAGTCTTACACCATGGCTCCCCACATCATTACAGCAACGGGGGGTGTGGGGAATTGTATCCTCCTATGACTTCCAGCGGTGATGCAGGTCTTCTACAATGGTTCCCCACAACATCATGCCAGCAGTTGGCATTGTGTCCTCTTATCACTGCTAGGGATGACTGTCCTATGCCATGGCTCCCACATCATCACACCAGCAGGGGGCAGTGTGTCCTCCAGTTACTTCTTCTAGGGATTACTGACGGTCCTATGTAGAGACTCCCCACATCATAACATCAGCAGGGGCAGTGTGTCCCATGTACAAAATTATAACTACTATAAAATTGCCCCTATGTAGAAGAATATAACTACTATAATACTGCCCCCTATGTACAGGAATATAATTACTATAATACTGCCCCCTATGTACAAGAATATAACTACTATAATACTACCCCCTATGTACAAGAATATAACTACTGTAATACTGCCCCCTATGTACAGGAATATAACTACTATAATACTGCCCCCTATGTACAAGAATATAACTACTATAATACTGCCCCCTATGTACAGGAATATAACTACTATAATACTACCCCCTATGTACAGGAATATAACTACTATAATACTGCCCCCTATGTACAAGAATATAACTACTATAATACTGCCCCCTATGTACAAGTATATAACTACTATAATACTGCCCCCTATGTACAGGAATATAACTACTATAATACTGCCCCCTATGTACAGGAATATAACTACTATAATACTGCCCCATATGTACAAGAATATAACTATTATAATACTGCCCCCTATGTACAGGAATATAACTACTATAATACTGCCCCCTATGTACAGAAATATAACTCCTATAATACTGCTCCCTATGTACAAGAATATAACTACTATAATACTGCCCCCTATGTACAAGAATATAACTACTATAATACTGCTCCCTATGTACAGGACTATAACTACTATAATACTGTCCCCTATGTACAAGAATATAACTACTATAATACTCCCCCCTATGTACAGTAATATAACTACTATAATACTGTCCCCTATGTACAAGAATATAACTACTATAATACTGCCCCCTATGTACAAGAATATAACTACTATAATACTGTTCCCTATGTACAAGAATATAACTACTATAATACTGCCCCCTATGTACAAAAATATAACTACTATAATACTGCCCCCCTATGTACAGGAATATAACTACTATAATACTACCCCCTATGTACAGGAATATAACTACTATAATACTGCCCCCTATGTACAAGTATATAACTACTATAATACTGCCCCATATGTACAAGAATATAACTACTATAATACTGCCCCCCTATGTACAGGAATATAACTACTATAATACTGTTCCCTATGTACAAGAATATACCTACTATAATACTGCCCCCTATGTACAAGAATATAACTACTATAATACTGCCCCCTATGTACAAGAATATAACTACTATAATACTGCCCCCAATGTACAGGAATATAACTGCTATAATACTGCCCCCTATGTACAAGAATATAACTACTATAATACTGCCCCCTATGTACAAGAATATAACTACTATAATACTGCCCCCTATGTACAGGAATATAACTACTATAATACTGCCCCCTATGTACAAGAATATAACTACTATAATACTGTTCCCTATGTACAAGAATATAACTACTATAATACTGCCCCCTGTGTACAAGAATATAACTACTATAATACTGCCCCTTATGTACAGGAATATAACTACTATAATACTGCTCCCTATGTACAAGAATATAACTACTATAATACTGCCCCCTTGCTGAGAGGTTGTGTGCAGTGTGAGCTCCTGAGGTCTCCTCATGTCTGGAGCTAGCCCAGGGCGGGGCCACCCTGGGTGGGGAAGGTTCCTATGCAAGGCCCAGGCTTCCAGGCCTTCTCTGGGAACTAATTCCCAGCCACCAAAACCTATGGATGTAAATCCTAAAATCTCCAGTGCAGTGAGTTCTGTGCAGAGTGTCAGCAGTTCTGGTGTAGTCAGAGTTTGTGAAGAGAAGAACATGAATGCAGTAAAGAAAGCAGCAGCAGTAAGTACCTCTATGGTGAATCCATCTGCCAGTGTGAGTGTGAAGCAGGAACCTGTGAGTGAGAGCAGAGTGTTGGGAAATCCGCTGGGGAAAGGTGTGCAAGAGCAGAGGCAGCCTCCATCACAGGCCTCAGCTGTGCCCTCTACACCTCCATCATCCAGGCACAGGAGGACATCTCTAGAGCGCCAAACAATCCTGGAGAACCTGCAGAAGCCTGTCCTGATCCGGACTGAGAGAACCAGGTCTGGGAGTGGAGGAAACAAGACTGTGAGGTCCATGGAGGCTGAGGTGAGACCAGCAGGGAGGCCTCAAGCTGCTACCAGCGCTGTCACTGACAGGAAAGTGGGACCCAGTCCCCAACATGGACAATGTACCCCCTAGTAGTGACAGCCGCAGCGCCCCAGAGCCCACCAGCGGCACAGAGGCCTGGACCCAGCAGCAAGTCATTACCCTCAGCACGTAACCAACCTGCAGCCTCTCCCAGTCTTGCGGCTGAGCGTGCACCTGCAGCCTCTCCCAGTCCTGTGGCTGAGCGTGCACCTGAGCTCCTCCTGGCTGATCAGATCCCAGCGCTCGTAAAAACACTGGAGAAGCTAAAAGAAGAAAAACTGCTGCTGCAGAAAAAAATAGACTGCGCATATAAAATGAAAACCGCGAACCCTGAACGACATGAACTGCTCGACAAAAAGCTGGCTACATTGGCTAAAGACCTCGCTGATAACGTCACCAAGACAGAGGCCATACTGGAGCAAATGGGACCCCTGGCCGAGACATACAGGAACCAGGAGCGCTTCCAGGCTCAAAAACATCATGGAGGATCATCATATCCTGTACCGGAGACCAGCGCTAATGGCGTCCAGCAGTCCTGTGCAAAACCTGTACTGCAGCCGGTGACTTTCCCCTATAAGGAAGGAGAACTATACAGGAAAGACTTTTCCAGGAATCAGCAGCCACTTACAGAGGCACCACAAGTCCCAGCAACCTGCAATCTGCAGAAGGATCACAGCCGTCCCTCTGATGTTACCAGAGCAGAGCAAGCACCACATGTCCCAGCATTCAGCGTGCAACGTGGATATCTGCCTGATGCTAGTGGTGGAGAACAAGCACCACAAGTCCCAGGTGACGGCTCACTGCAGCAGGACTGTGCACCTGATCCTGAAGGTAACACTGTGGCATCTAAGCAGGATCATCAGGAATCTGCAGGGACTGATTGTACTGACATTGATGGGACTTCAGTGCCTGATACTGCTCATACATCAGTGCCTGATGCCTATGCCCCTAATGTGTGTGATACTGCTGCCCCCAATGTGTGTGATACTGCTGCCCCCAATGTGTGTGATACTGCTGCCCCCAATGTGTGTGATACTGCTGCCCCCAATGTGTGTGATAATGTTCCAACAGGGGAAGGGCAGTCTGTGTGGGATGTTGCCATAGAGCAGGCAGAGCAGTGTATGGAGGCTGATGGTGGGGAGGGGGTAGTACAGTCTGATGCTCAGGACTTCCCCCCTCTAGTTGCTGAGGTAGTAGACCCTCAGAGTGCAGGAGCCCAGCAGCCCCCGCAGCGCCCCCAGACACAGCAGGGTACTGGCCCTCACCAGTCTTCTGGCAACGTCTGGAGCCGGGGTGCACCATCTTTTTCATCTGGCTCTCATTACACCGGTCAGGCGTTTAAGAGGAGAAATGTGGTGAGATTTAGGCACAGAGGGGCCAAGGAGAACCTACCTGACAGGCGGTTTGTGGTCAGATCGCTATTGTGTGACCAGATGGGTTTTTCGCCAAGTGACATTTTGGCAGTAATTAACCTCCCCGATCGCCAGGGATATGACGTGAGCTTTAAGCTGATGTGCAACCTGGACCGCTTTTGGGCCATCTTCCCCAGGTTTAGAGATGCAGAGGGGTGGAATAATTTCAGCTTCATCCCCATCTCTAAACTTGATACAGTCACTGTCACAGTCATCTTCTGGAATGAGTCTGTTCCCCAGCAGGATATTGTCATTTGGCTCAAGAGGCACTGTGACCTTATGTCAGAGCTCACCAAGACCCGGGATGAGGACGGGATCTGGACAGGAGGGTGGAAGGTCCTGGTGAAATTAAGACAATATAATAACATAACCCAGCACCTGCCCAACTCCTTCTTCATTGGCCGGGAGAAGGGGGTATGTTTCTATCCGGGTCAGCCCCGTAGATGCTTCAAATGTGGTAAAGTCGGTCACATCGCCAGTAATTGCTCTGTGGTCAAGTGCAGCCTGTGTGGGGATATCGGCCATGTGAGTGCGGACTGCCAAAACATCAGGTGTAACCTGTGCGGTAAGATCGGGCATGCCCACAGGGATTGTCCCAATGCCTGGCACAACATATGTAAGACCTTCCCTGATGAAGACCTATTGGCAGGGGCAGATGACCTGGGGGAGGAGGAGGCATTGTTATTTGGGTCAGATCAGGCTACGCCAGAACCTCAGCAGGTCCTAGAATCAAGTGATGCTATACCAACACCAGACCAGCCTCAGACCCAAACCACAGAGGGAGATATGGAAGTTGTCCAGCAGGTTGCACCACCCTCAGTGCTCATTCCCTCTCCAGCCACAACATCTGCCAATAAGAGGAGAAAAAAAGATAAGTCCACCCGGAAGCCGGAGGGTGAGTGGACCACAGTACGCAAGTCATCTAAGATCAGAGTGGACAGTGGAACAGACACGACCATGACTGTGAATAGATTCAGTGTCCTCTCAGAGTCAGACGCAGAGGAGGAACTAGAAAAGGAATTGCAGAGGATGGTGGCAGAGTATGATGAGGATCCCGATGGTGACCCCCCCTCAAAACGGAGACCCCATAGGGTGGGGCCAGAGTCTGAATCAGACATGGAGACGGGTGGTGAAGGGGAGGGATCTGATCCAGATTTATGATGATGGGGACACTCTCTCTGCTTCTTGTTATAGCTCTAATGGCGAACTTCAACCTGAAAATAATATCTAGCAATGTCAACAGCATTAGGGCAAGAAGGACAAGACATGCGGTGTATGAACATCTACATTATCTCGATGCCGATGTCTTTTTCCTACAGGAGACTCATCTTAATAGTCTTAGTTTGTTAAAAGAAGCAGAGAGAGAATGGCGCTCCGGGCCGTCCATCTGGTCACTGTCTGTGGAGCCATGTGCCGGGGTCTCCATACTGTTTAATACCCACGATGTCACCATTCACAGACTAACCGAGGTGTCGATGGGAAGATGTTTGGTGCTGGAGGTTACTATCCGAGGTAGAAGGCTCCGGCTTATCAATATCTATGGTCCACAGACAGTGACTGAGAGAGTCAATCTATTTAATGACGTGAAGCCCTATTTATTTACATCTCTCCCAGTCATCATGGCCACTAGGACATTGAGTGACAGACCCACTGGTAGACCTCTTGCTAGGGACTCTAAAGTCTTAAATGATATTATCACACAGTCAGGTTTATCTGATGTTTTTGTGCAGGGTGGTAGGAAACCCAAATTTACCAACTCCTGTGCTGGGAGGTATAGCAGAATAGACTTGGCACTGGTGAGTCCCATGGAGGTCATTGGGGATAGAAGTGAGAAGTCTGTCCCATACTCGGATCACCTGGCCCTATACTTCTACTTGGGTAATACAGAACTGCCAGATATAGGAAGAGGCTTGTGGAGACTAAATTCTACCCTATTAGAAGAGGTCCACTCTCTTATACAGGGGGAATTGGAAAGATTGTATTTCTATAATCATACATCTGACTGGTGGGAGGACGTCATGGAGTAGATCCGGTCCCTCTTAAAGAGACTGTCAGTGAAGAAGGGTAAGAATAAGTACAGCCAGTATCTCAAGCTGCGGAAAGAATTGGAGTCACTGTATTTGGCGGGTGGGGATGTAAAACAAAAGATAGACCGACTGAAAGCTGAAATAAGCAGTATCAGTACAGCAGCTACACGTCCCTGGTTGTGGAGCGTGACTATGGAAACTTAGTCACGCCAGATCCATATGAGAGTTGCCGGGAACGTGTGGCTAAGAAATCGATCACAGGTCTCACTGACTCCCAGGGAGTTTTACAGGAATCTCGGGAGGGTATCCTGGGGGTAGTGAGATCCTACTATACTGAATTATTTCAGAAGAAGGTTTTGGACAAAGACAAAATGGCTCAATTCTTGGAGGCAACTCCAGGCCCCGACACTAAAGATTTGGATTTCTCTCCTTTCACAGCAGAAATAACAGAGGAGGAGGTTAAAGAGGCCATTGATAAGTTACATCTGAAGAAGGCTCCAGGTCCTGATGGTATTACAGCTGAATTCTATAAGAAGTTCAGAGACCTCTTGGCTCCAATCCTTGTGGATGTGTTTACCAATTGTCTAGAGAATCACCTGATGCCTCCATCCATGAGAGTGTCCTCCCTTATTCTATTATCTAAAGGTAAGGAGCCTAGTGACATCAAGAACTGGAGGCCGATCGCCCTCTTGAATGTCGACAGGAAAATTCTGGCAAAAATTCTGTTTTCTAGGTTAGTCTGTATGTCCCCGGCACTGTTGGCAGGCTCTCAGTACGGCACAGTAAAAGGGCGGAACATCTCTGGAGCAGTCATCTCGATAAGGGAGATGTTTGAGAGATGTAAAGCTCTGAGGTGTGGGAGATATGTTGCAGGTCTGGACCAGGCTAAAGCCTTTGACAGGGTTGATCACGATTATCTATGGGCCACTTTGTCAAAGTACGGTATTCCAGGACAATTTATAGATTGGCTGAGAACTTTGTACAGAGGCGAAGAGCTTTCCTCTGATCAATGGTTGGCAGGGGGACACTTTTGAAGTAGAGGCCGGGGTGAGACAGGGCTGCCCCCTGAGCCCACTGCTGTATGTGTTTGCCATAAACTTGTTTCTGCGATCACTGCAGCGGTGTGATTTTCAGGGGGTGCCGGTCCCCCATTGCTTGCCCCTGGATGTTGTTGCCTACGCGGATGATGTGACTGTGGTGATATCTGAACCTCATGAGGTGGAGATGTTGTCTGCAGCCATCAGAAGTTACTCAGGGGCCTCTGGTCAACCTAGAGAAGAGTCAAGCTTTCTGGACATTGGATGCTGCTCCTGGTTTTGATCTGCCACAGTTCGCCAAGGCCTCCACCCATATTAAAATCCTTGGGGTTAAATTCGGGAGGGAAGATAATGCCAAACTAAATTGGGAAGAGAAGTTGGATACCGGAAATACAAAGGTTCAGCGATGGAAGAACTGGAGGCTGACCTATAGAGAAAGGGTTACTCTGATGAAGACTTACCTGGTCCCTGTCTTCCTCTACGTCTCTGTCGTCTTTCCTTTGCCAGAATCTTTCTCCGCTAGGCTCTTTAGCCTGTTCTTCCAACTTTTATGGGGGAACAGGTTGAACCCAGTAAAAAGAGGGATCACCTACCTGCAGAGGAGAGAGGGTGGGCTGGATATGTTAAATCCAAGGGTTTTCTTTGACTCCATGTTTCTGAAATTCAATTTCGGTTGCCTGGACTCAAACAATGGTCTCCTGTGGGTAAGTAGTGTCAGGGACTGGATATTGCCTTTTGCAGAATCTTGGGTGCGAGGCGGCAGTCTCAAGAGGGGCCGGTGGACTCCTGGCTTCATCCCCCAGTATCTGGAGTATGGTCTGAAGTGTATCAGGATGTGGAAGCTGGAGAAGTCCTACATTGTCAGTAACACCAGGAGAGATCTCTATACTAGGATATGTCGGGCTTTCTACCACTCCCCACTCGCTCTCAGAGACTGTGTGACCACCACCTTACAGAAGAGTCTCAGGTTCCTCAATGGGAAGCGACTTCCCCCCAAGTTGTTTGATATTTCTTGGTTGTCACTACATGGGAGGTTATTTGTGAGAGGGAACCTAAAGTTTGTGAGTGTGGCAGATAGGAAGTGTCCCCTGGGGTGTCAGCAGGAGGAGACGATGGAGCATTTCATCTCTGAGTGCTGGGGAGGGAGGAAGATCTGGAAGGAAGTGTCTGACCTGCTGAACATCCCGAGGCTGCAATTCCTCCAGTACCCGGACATCATCTATGGCGTCCCATCTCCAGATGGTGATATAGATCCGGGAACCATGTATCTCATAATAACAGTGATAAAGTATTACCACTGGCACGCCAGAACCCGGGTGTCCCTACATAGTGAGGACTATAACTACACGGCTGTGGTATCCCAAATATTGTCTGAGCTCCGGTGGATCAACCCACTGGAAGTCAGAAAAGACCAGAGAAATAGGAAATTATGAAGGAAAATATCTGGTGCTTAATTTATATATATATATTCATTTTGCATTTTTCTTTTTCCTTCCCAGCAGCAGCAGCTGTGGACTCTAAGTTACATTTAACCAAAAACAAAACCATGTGTCAAGTAGCTGAAAAACAGTAAATCCTTTATTTGAAAATATACACATAGGAAAATCAAATGGACAGACAATATAAAACCAATTAAAAAACGAAAAGCAGATCAACTGCTTTCGTGATGAAACCATAGCAGGTGCATTCATGCAATAGTGACTGACAACCTACAAAAGGACCCCCCTAGGACCTGCCCTAGGATGAAGAAATCACTGGTATGCTCCAGTAGCAGCAGCCGTTGTACATATAATACATGAAATGCAATGGAACCAGGAGCCAGGCTTGGCTCACGTCTTTTACATTTTGCTTTGCACTTTCTACCTGGCACATCCCCGGTCATTCACTAGTCACTCACGCTGGCACTCGCCCACTCACTCAGAGTTATTTCACACCTCACAATGGACCATATCACTTCCACTCCTCACTTTCCCTCTCTCACTCTAACCATTTCCTAATTGTGTATACAGAAGAATGTATTTATGATTTTGTTTAATTGTATTTTGTTGGTTTTTACAATAAAAATTGCCCCCTATGTACAGGAATATACCTACTATAATACTGCCCCTATGTACAGGAATATACCGACTATAATACTGCCCCCTATGTACAAGAATATAACTACTATAATACTGTTCCCTATGTACAAGAATATAACTACTATAATACTGCCCTCTATGTACAAGAATATAACTGCTATAATACTGCCCCTTATGTACAAGAATATAACTACTATAATACTGCCCCCTATGTACAGGAATATAACTACTATAATACTGTTCCCTATGTACAGGAATATAGCTACTATAATACTGTTCCCTATGTACAAGAATATAACTACTATAATACTGCCCCCTATGTACAGGAATATAACTACTATAATACTGCTCCCTATGTACAGGAATATAACTACTATAATACTGCCCCCTATGTACAAGAATATAACTACTATAATACTGCCCCCTATGTACAAGAATATAACTATTATAATACTGCCCCCTATGTACAAGAATATAACTACTATAATACTGCCCCCTATGTACAAGAATATAACTACTATAATACTGCCCCCTATGTACAGGAATATAACTACTATAATACTGCCCCCTATGTACAGGAATATAACTACTATAATACTGCCCCCTATGTACAGGAATATAACTACTATAATACTGCCTCCTATGTACAAGAATATAACTACTATAATACTGCCCCCTAAGTACAAGAATATAACTACTATAATAATGTCCCCTATGTACAGGAATATAACTACTATAATACTGCCCCCTATGTACAAGAATATAACTACTATAATACTGCCTCCTATGTACAAGAATATAACTACTATAATACTGCCTCCTATGTACAAGAATATAACTACTATAATACTGCCCCCTAAGTACAAGAATATAACTACTATAATACTGCCCCCTATGTACAAGAATATAACTACTATAATACTGCCCCCTATGTACAAGAATATAACTACTATAATACTGCCCCCTATGTACAAGAATATAACTACTATAATACTGCCCCCTATGTACAGGAATATAACTACTATAATACTGCCCCCTATGTACAAGAATATAACTACTATAATACTGCCCCCTATGTACAAGAATATAACTACTATAATACTGTCCCCCTATGTACAGGAATATAACTACTATAATACTGTCCCCCTATGTACAGGAATATAACTACTATAATACTGCCCCTATGTACAAGAATATAACTACTATAATACTGCCCCCTATGTACAGGAATATAACTACTATAATACTGCCCCCTAAGTACAAGAATATAACTACTATAATAATGCCCCCTATGTACAGGAATATAACTACTATAATACTGCCCCCTAAGTACAAGAATATAACTACTATAATAATGCCCCCTATGTACAGGAATATAACTACTATAATACTGCCCCCTATGTACAAGAATATAACTACTATAATACTGCCCCCCTATGTACAGGAATATAACTACTATAATACTGTCCCCTATGTACAAGAATATAACTACTATAATACTGCCCCCTATGTACAAGAATATAACTACTATAATACTGCCCCCTATGTACAAGTATATAGCTGCTATAATACTGCCCCCTATGTACAGGAATATAACTACTATAATACTGCCCCTATGTACAAGAATATAACTACTATAATACTGCCCCCTATGTACAGGAATATAACTACTATAATACTGCCCCCTAAGTACAAGAATATAACTACTATAATAATGCCCCCTATGTACAGGAATATAACTACTATAATACTGCCCCCTATGTACAAGAATATAACTACTATAATACTGCCCCCTATGTACAGGAATATAACTACTATAATACTGCCCCCTATGTACAAGAATATAACTACTATAATACTGCCCCCTAAGTACAAGAATATAACTACTATAATACTGCCCCCTATGTACAAGAATATAACTACTATAATACTGCCCCCTATGTACAGGAATATAACTACTATAATACTGCCCCCCTATGTACAGGAATATAACTACTATAATACTGCCCCCTATGTACAAGAATATAACTACTATAATACTGTCCCCTATGTACAAGAATATAACTACTATAATACTGCCCCCTATGTACAAGAATATAACTACTATAATACTGCCCCCTATGTACAAGTATATAACTACTATAATACTGCCCCCTATGTACAAGTATATAGCTGCTATAATACTGCCCCCTATGTACAGGAATATAACTACTATAATACTGCCCCCTATGTACAGGAATATAACTACTATAATACTGCCCCTTATGTACAAGAATATAACTACTATAATACTGCCCCTTATGTACAGGAATATAACTACTATAATACTGCCCCTATGTACAAGTATATAGCTGCTATAATACTGCCCCCTATGTACAGGAATATAACTACTATAATACTGCCCCCTATGTACAAGAATATAACTACTATAATACTGCCCCTATGTACAAGAATATAACTACTATAATACTGCCCCATATGTACAGGAATATAACTACTATAATTCTGCCCCATATGTACAAGAATATAACTACTATAATACTGCCCCTATGTACAGGAATATATCTACTATAATACTGCCCCCTATGTACAAGAATATAACTACTATAATACTGCCCCCCTATGTACAGGAATATAACTACTATAATACTGCCCCCTATGTACAGGAATATAACTACTATATTTAGAAAATAAAATGAATAATAATGTTTACTACACAGCACTCTGTAGTATTTAGCAGTAGTGACAATGTCCAGTGTGTGACATTTAGGATAATGTGTGACTTTCCATAAGCAGAACTATTTCCGCCTCTTTACAGAAGAGATGGCATCTGGTATGTGACCAGCCAAAAACACTCTGGTGACAATTGCAGATGAGAATTGTTAAGAGAAGGTCAACTGGGGGCACAAATCACTTCAACAAGCTATTCATAGATCCTGCAGAACAAGTTCCTAGTGGTGTCAAAATATCAACCCCTTATAGACACAAGCAATTTTGTTTTCATTTTAGTTTTTTTGTGATCAATAGCTTTTTAATTTTCTGGTTATATATAACATATAAGGGCTGTGGGAGTTGTATCTTTGGTTTACACACATTGATCTACTCTTATACCATTAATTTAGCATTTTTATCTTTACCCCCTGGGTCAGTGCCAGTGGACAATTCTATGCCAGTTCTTGAATTGTGCTATAACCTGCACCATGGATGGATACAGTCTAAAACTAGTGTATAGATACGGACAAGGAAAGCCCTACACCGGCCCACTCTGCTGCCAGGCAACGCCCCTTTTACACCCCTCCATCTCTGATTGGCGCAGAGATGTGATTAAGGGGAAAATAGTCACAATTCCTGATTCCAAAATCTAAATAATTGTATCATATATTGTCTAAGTTGTTTAGAAAACTGTCGGTAATGTTCATTCGGAAGCCCGCCTGGACCTGGAGCTTTATTTAAATTAGAGCGCAAATTTTTTTTCTCTATTTCTTCTTTATCTAGCGGCCAGTTCAATTTTTCTATCTGTTTTTTCAGACTATTTAGGCAGATTAATGAGGCAATTAATAGTTGCCAAAAATTCTTCAATTTGATCCTCTGATGGTGAGTTTAACGTTTTATCGTTTTTGCTTCTGCTATTTCTACTTGGTTCTTAACTATTCCTTCATCGGGGTATTGGAGGCTATCAATTCTCTTTTTTACTTTACTTGCTTTATCTCCCCTTGAGTAATATTTTATCTTACATTTCCGCATATTGGGGCAGATTTACTTACCCGGTCCGTTCGCGATCCAGCGACGCATTCTCTGCGGTGGATTCGGGTCCGGCCAAGATTCACTAAGGCAGTTCCTCCGCCGTCCACCAGGTGGTGCTGCTGCGCTGAAAAGCATCGGAGGCGCGCTGCAATGCCCTGAAATTCACCGGCCAATACCTAGTGAAGGTAAGTGTAATTTTCGCAACACATTTTTTGTTTTAAATGCGGCGGTTTTTCCGAATCCGTCAGGTTTTCGTTCGGCCACGCCCCCCGATTTCCGTCGCGTGCATGCCGGCGCCGATGCGCCAAAATATGATCGCGTGCGCCAAAATCCCGGGGCAATTCAGGGGAAATCGGCGCAAATCGAAAATGTTCAGGTAACACATCGGGTAACCGCAAATCGGGCCCTTAGTAAATGACCCCCAATCTGTTATGTTTTTTTTGCTCTTCCACCCCATTTATTTCTACTATCAGTTTATACTTGAGTAAAAAATATATATGTTTTGCCAGGTTTTTGTGGTAAAATTAGGGGCCTCGGCTTATACTTGGGTCGGCTTATACTCGAGTATCTAAGGTATATGTGTTCCAGAGAGATTCCTCATTTATTTCTTTATTATCTTATTCTCTCAAAAAAAATGTTGGTTTCTTTTATGAGGGTTGATGGACATTCCACTGATTTTAAGAGAGGCAAATGTAGCCCCCAGTAGTATACAGCTTGCCCCCAGTAGTATACAGCTTGCCCCCAGTAGTATACAGCACTGCCCCCAGTAGTATACAGCCTGCCCCCAGTAGTATACAGCCTGCCCCCAGTAGTATACAGCACAGCCCCCAGTAGTATACAGCACTGCCCCCAGTAGTATACAGCACTGCCCCCAGT